>NC_053431.1:121608448-121933184 GCF_007990345.1 Gossypium hirsutum
ATATTTTAATTATACATACATATAACACACACACATATATATATATTTGTATATACGGCGACCACCCTTGCTAATTACTCACATATATAATCTAATAATTTTCATTACATTTTACAACCGTAATTGTTTAAGACATTAAAACTTCAACAAATATTCATCTATTACCTCAAGGCTGGATGCATCATCACTTCCAAACATAACATTATCTCAAATATGTTTACATTCAAATATATATATAATCATGAATCAAACTCAACTTATAAGCCAACATCACTCATTTAGTCGATTATATACAATCAAAGATAATATCACAAATGTGTATACCTATATAGCCGAATGTGCAAGATTAAATTCAACATCACCTATATACTTAATTATAAGGTCGAATATTCAGTTTCAAATGTAATATCATTTTTATTTCATTTAAACATTTAGTTCCTCCACATAACAATTTGACCGAATGTTTCTAACTAAAAAAATAAAAACTCCACATCTATTCATAAGTTCATACCAATGTTCATATATCTATTAACTAGTTCATTCTTCATCTTTCTAATATTCCATCCAAAGCATCAAACACTATCCTCATAACATCTAAACATCACAACCGAATGCACATTTTGTCACCAAATAGAAAAATCAACCTATGGGTTATAATATAGATTTGTCTACTAACTAAATTTCATAAAATTTAATGAAAAAAAACATGAAATCTTACCTTGATTAACCCTTAAATTGACCGAATGCTTTTAACAATTTTTCTTTCTTTCTTCACTTAGGTTTGGCTTTGCAAGAAGAAGACGAACACTTCTCTCTCCTTCCATTTCTTCTTTTATTTATCTTTTTCTTATTAATCTATTTTTCTATTTAGATTATTTTGTCATTTACCATTATAATATATTTAATTAGACTTAGTGGAGTAACATCATCACATGGCCAGCCAGTTCATGCATTAAGGGTATTTTGACATGCAAATCCATGCTTTCTCACCTTGTTGTTATTTGATCCTTACAATTTACATATCATCTTTTCTAAGTTTCTCAACTAAGTCCTTTCAAGAAAATTCACATTCCTAAGACTAATTTTTAAACATTTAATTAATTTTTTTTCACACATACACTATCACACATAAATTTATGCAATTAAAATAAAAATAAATTTTTGTGACTCGGTTTTGTGGTCCCGAAACCACATTCCGACTAGGGTCTAATTAGGGCTGTCACAACTAAAACCTATCTAGCCGAAAGTTGTCAATATTCCCCAAAAAGGGTTTTTGAGGCCTAGAATCCGTACTTAGCCTTCTCTCCAAGTATTCATTGTTTCTCCGCACTACGGGCTGACGCTTCCGTCCATGGCCCTTAAGAAGTAATCTTTTCAGCATATGCAAAAGGCGGCCTCTTTGTATGTTTTGGAAGGATTACACAATCGGTTCGTTAACTTACTGTGTCTGAGGTTGGCGAGCCAAAGAGACAAAATGGCGTGGGATTCGCCATTGAGAAGCGTTGATCTAGTATAGATTACTGGCTAGAGTCAGGTTCCATAAAAATCGTAAGTCTAATCTTTGGAGCTGGTGGTCATAGGCGTCCTCTTCCACTATAACTGACTTACTTGAGTTGAGAAGGGTTATTTAAAAGGCGAGGATTGAACCTAAGGCGGAATGAGACAACTGGAAGCTGGAATCTACCAATAAGAATTTCTGTTCCTTTAACCTCTCTTTATTATTTTTATTATTTTTGTAATCACAATTTCAATCAACTTTAGATTCTGTTTTTCATTTTTTTCCAAATCAAATCTTTAATTTTGTTATTTTTATCTTTTTCTGTCACGCAGGTTTTCTTGGGCACGATTCTGCCCAGGATTTCGAGAAACAAGCATTCGTATAATCCGGTCCCTGAGGATTCGACCCTACTTCCCCTTTACTGTTCTTTTTCATTATTTAGGTAATAGGATATTTTTGGTGCTCTCAACGAGGCATCACCCAACCCGGCCCAAAATAAAATTACTAAGCCCGAGCCTAACTCGGCCTTACCCATATTAAATTTTTTTAGCTTATTTTATTAAATAAAATATTTTTAAAATATAATAAATCAAATACATTTAAAAACATAAATGATACTAAAACAATTCTTAAAACAATATAAAAATGAAAGTGAAAGTGAAATCAGAAAAGTACAGTTAAAATTTAAAAATGATTAAAAATAAAATAAAATATTTATTGGGCCGGCCGGGCCGGACCCTGGCCAAAAAATCTTACCCGAAATTGACTTCGTTTTTTGGTCTAAGCTCATTTTTCGGACCTATATTTTTACTTCACTCCTATTTTTTAGGTGGACTTTTGGTCTAATTGCTGTATATTCTAAGTTTCTTAATGAAGAATGTTATTTAATTTTATAATTTTTCTTTTGTATGCATTAGTTAGTCATTCGTCGCTACTTCTCCAAGGCTTAGAATACAACATTTTTCTTAATGTGATATTCAGAGATAGCTTAATTAGCATCTTAGAAATTCAAAATAAATAAATAGACGGTTGTATTTTGAAGCTTAAACTTAGTGTTTTATCATCTTGGCTTCACTACCCCTTAAATGAATTTACCGAAGTTGTTTTTAAGTTAATGCATTTTGTATGGGATTTCTACATTTTTGAGTTGTCTTTTTATGGATCAAAAAGTTATCTCTTAATTTTACAACATATTTTTAAATATATTAATTCGTATTAAATTATGATTATTTTAATAAAAATTATACACCAAAATTTTTTAATACAAGTTGAATACAAATTTTTGGGCAACTTAAAAGCCCGCATTATAAGGCAAATTCAACCTTATTTAGCCTAAAGAATAGCAACCCATAAGAGGGTTACCTGATCAAGAAGAAAGCAAGAGTTTTAATTGAAATATAGCATTGAAGGATGATTGAACTTGAGACTCTTCGTAGTTGGTCACGGGGAGGAGTTTTTACTCCATTTAAACACTTAATTTTCATGTATTATTTATATCTATCTTCAATTTCTATTGGTTATAACACATCATTAAAGTGTGGGTTTTTTACTAAAAAATATAAAAAAAATTTAAAAAATTCGAAAATAATACACCTAAAAAAGTAATTACGAAAATGGTATGGTCAGGTGGTCACGCCACTTTGACAGGCAGCACAACCCTGATGTGACGGTGAACAGTGACCCGCAACAGTAAAAAAAACTAAAAAAAAACTGAAAACGGAAAAAAGTAAAAAAATGGGTCATGTTGGTGCCAGAGGCGGCACCAGTTGTGTGGGTCCCACACACTTAAAAATACATCCAACTTAAATACAAATAGTATTATTATTTTAAAATGATAATAAGTAAAATATTTTCGTATATTATTTTTATATTATTTTAGGAAAAAAATGTTCCAAATGCATTATGTAAGTGTTTTTATTATATTAATTTAATAAAATAATATACGAAAATAAAAATACGAATAAAGTGCTAAAATCAAGGTTATTTATTAAAAAAATATAAAAAATACTTAAATAATACATTTGAAATATTATGTACTAAAATAATATAAAGAAATAAAATACAAAAATAATATATTTTAAAAAATAAGATACAAAAAAATACGAATAAAGTGCTAAAATTAGGGTTATTTATTGAAAAAATATAAAAAATACTTAAATAATACATTTGAAACATTATGTATTAAAATAATATGAAGAAATAAAATACGAAAATAATATATTTTAAAAAATAAGATACGAAAAAAATACGAAGAAAGTGTCAAAATCAGGGTTATTTATTAAATTAATATAAAAAACACTTACATAATACATTTGAAACATTTTTTGCTAAAATAATATAAAAAAATAATATACGAAAATAATATACGAAAAAAATACGAATAAAGTGCTAAAATCAGGGTTATTTATTTAAAAAACATAAAAAACACTTAAATAATACATTTGAACCATTATGTACTAAAATAATATAAAGAAATAAAATACAAAAATAATATATTTTAAAAAATAAGATACGAAAAAATACAAATAAAGTGCTAAAATCAGGGTTATTTATTGAAAAAATATAAAAAATACTTAAATAATACATTTGAAACATTATGTACTATAATAATATGAAGAAATAAAATACAAAAATAATATATTTTAAAAAATAAGATATGAAAAAAATACGAAGAAAGTGTCAAAATCAGGGTTATTTATTAAATTAATATAAAAAAACACTTACATAATACATTTGAAACATTTTTTGCTAAAATAATATAAAAAATAATATACGAAAATATTTTACTTATTATCATTTTAAAATAATAATAATATTTGTATTTAAGTTCGATGTATTTAAGCCTGTGGGACCCACAGAACTGGTGCCGCCTCTGCCAGAGGCAACATTGGTGCCGCCTCTGTCAAAGGCAACACTGGTGCCGCCTCTGGCACCAACATAACCCTTTTTTTATTTTTTTTCTTTTTCAGTTTTTTTTACTGTTGCGAGTCATTGTTCACCGTCACGTCAGGGTGATGCCGCCTGTCAGAGTGGCGTGACCACCCTGACCATACCATTTTCGTAATTACTTTTTTAGGTGTATTATTTTCAAATTTTTTAATTTGTTTTATATTTTTTTAGTAAAAAACCCTTAAAGTGTTTAGAATTTTTTTTATTCGGGATTCTTTTTATATAATAATTAGTTTATTTTAATTGTGAGTATTTTAAATTCTTGTAATTTTGCTTGCAACCTTAGGCCACCTTTTTAATGATTAAATAAACGATAAATTATCAAAATAGTTGTTTTTGCTTGCTTTATATTATATTTTAATTATTTATGTTTAAAATGTTATATTTTAGTTACTTAGTAACATTTTAGTCTTTGAGTCATTAATTGTTGTTAACGATATAATAGTAAACTAACGTAGCAGGTTAAATCATCATTTTAAATCAAAATTTTAGGTTAAATTATTCATTTGGTCCCTATATTTTTTTTTTATTTTGAGCTATTTAATTTTTTTTATTTTATGTTCTTTTAACTTTTTTTCCATACTCTTTTACTTCTTCTGTTTTCCTCCCTTCAATTATTTATGTCAACAACTGACAATGACTGGTATTGGCTCAGAAAAAAAATGAACAATGATATAAAGCAACTTAAGATAGCAAACTCAGGTGCATGATAGACGAAAGTTCTCAAAACACTAGTAAAATAAAGACAAGCAACCATGTTAGGAGCCTGGTTTAAGAGATTAAAATATGATGATTAATAACTTTAGATACAAATTATCCAAATATTTCATCCTTTCTTATTAATTTTAATTTCATTTATAAATTATTTGTCTTATTTGAATCTAACTACTTGATTTCCACATTCAATTCTTAAATACTCAAATTTAAAGATTCAATTCTCTTCTTTCTTTTCGAATCGATTCTTCTCTTTCAATATTTAATTTATATCTTGATTATAAAATCTGATTTCATAGTTTTTTTTAAAAAAAATAAAAGGCTTGGAGTTTCAGTACATTTTGAATCCATCACATATATGTTGGCGTTGGAAATCCAACACCACACTCTGTTCAAGCAATTGATGAAATTTCTTAGGTCAGTCATTGCTTCTACTTTCCACCCTTTGTTTTCTTCGTGATATACTGGAAACTATATATATATATAATACACAGATATTGAAGAACCGAATCTTCCAAATCACATGCTCATTTAATGTCCGCATCGAAGCTTTCATGTTCCATTGGCCTCTAAGATTGTGAAAAGATGTCTGTTTTTTCCTCTATTCGATCACATTAAAATTATTACAGTAAAACATGGTTTACAATGTTCTGTCCGTCTAGAGTCTAGAGCTAAGCATCGGGGTTTTCCTCCTTTCCCTAGGGCTTAGAGTTTGAAACTTTGAAAATACAGATACTTAGCCCCAAAGTTAATTAATACTATTTGTATGTTTGTTAGGTTAAGACTATATATATTTAAAAAAATGGTTGATTTAGATTGATAAGTGAAATTTGTAGTTAGAAAATGATTAAGTTTAATTATTCTGAAAATATCTCGGTCATACATATTATTAAAATTATAAATTATACTATAAGCATATACATATACAGATAATATATTTAGAACAAAAATGTATATTTGAAAAGGATATACAATAAATAGTAAAACGTATAGTTTGAAACTATTCAATAGTAACACAAGAAATATGTACATAATAAAAGTAAAATACATAAATAAATCAAAATAAGATATTGGTTGAGTGGTAAGTTCAATAATTGTTTGTAATGTAATTGCATAAGTTCAAAACCTATCATATACTTTTTTTTAAAAAACAAATTAAAGTACCTTCAAATAATTAGAAATTTTTTTTTTAAAAAAAATTTCTAATCGAATTAATACTCAATGAACTTATAATATCAATTCAATTAAAAATTTTATTAATAGGATAGATAATAGTTGTAAATTATAACAAATTGTACATAGATATGCCATTACAACTAGGGAAGGAGAGTTGTTTTTTTCTAGACATAGAAGATTAGAAGGGCTTGGAATCATGTGGAAGACATTAAATGCAATCGTCCGAAATAGGTCATAGGGTTTCTGGTTTTTTGATCATAAAAATAAAAAAAAAGATGTATATTTTTTTGGTTTCAATCTCTCTCGAAATGGGTTTCAATTTTTTTAATAATCCTTAAACTTCAGCTTCATGTCGGATCTCATAACTAGTTGAAATTAATTGCTTGTACGTTTACGACTAAATTATGACATTTATATATATTCTATAAAGATGATAAGAATATTATTAAGAGGGAAATTCTCAAATTTCTAAAGAATTAATTTTTATAAATTATAAAATAGATAAAAAAAATATCTTAATTTTGTTGTTGATGTTAACTCTTCGCAATAGTGGTGATTACAGTGTCTTTTGGTTTAATTTTGTAATCTTGTATGATGTTGTTTTTAGAACTAGAATTATAAATATGATTGTAGACTGCTACGAATGTGACAACACATGAAGAAAGGAAAATTGGGGGCAACCTGCAACACTTGATAATATATGTGTGGGAATAGAATAACAAGTATACGATAATGACTGCATTGTAATTCGAGAGGTTAATAAATGAAAAGATGCATGCATGAGAGAGGATCATGTTTCCATGCATGTGAATGTCCGCAACAAACATTCACGTTGGAACCTAATTCTCATGGAATCCCGGTTTGAGGTTAGGGTTTTTATTTCTCCTCATCAATTCTCACCTCTATGATGCGATTACCTAGAAAATTTAATTATTATTTCTATTAACCATTACTGTTGGAGATATAATTTGAAAATTGTATGGAATTTAATTCAATATGTATGGGATTCAAGCTATAATAAATTTAGACAGAGCACAAGCATGATTTTATGTAAGATGTAATTCAAATTGGAATCTTGAAAGACTGAAGCTTCAGCTTTAAAATAATAATTTTGATTTAATTTTTACGCACAGTTAATATTATATTCAAGAGTAGCATCATTTTATATTTTTTCATTGCATGCATAAATAAATAATTTATTCATCTAATATGAAAATAATTTAGTTTTTTTTTTAATTTTTAAATATATACCATTTATCAAGATCAAATTTTGACATATAATTTTTTTTTAAGAATTTTCATATATAATTACACTAAAATTGAAATTTTATTCATTTGTTCTATTACACATTGAACCAAAATTAACTTATAATTTTGAGATTTAAGGTTGGAAGACTCAAACAAGAATATGGAAAGTACACAATTCCACAGCATGTATGACAATCTATCACGCAACAAGGTGGTGTCAACTAAATCTCGTAAAAGATCTTCTTTTTCTCACAATCCACCTTACTGCCGTCGGAAAGGCGTAAGAATAACAAAATTAGTATGGTTATGAACTACATTTCGTGTTGGGTTGATACTTTGCTTTTGTTAAATTATAGAGTAAAAATTTTGAAGTTAAAATATGCTTTAGGTCTCTATACATTTTGGATGGTGGGAATTTAGTCTCTTTACATTTATATTTAGAAATTTAATGCCTATAATTTTCAAATTAAAAAATTTAGGTCCAATTATTACTAAAATTAAAATTATTCTATTAAATTTTCTTGTGTAACATTTTAAAATAAAAAACATACACACTTAACAGTCATGTAACAATAAAAATAATACTGATTAAGATTTTTTTTCTTCAAAACATTTATTCAAACTCATCAATATCAAATAATTATTTTATGTTGGAATAGTGTTCTTAAAAAAAACTAACATCATCATTTTGATTGAAATAGTTAATTAACAGTAGTAACTATTTAGACTAACTAATAACATTATAAAAGTAAAGAGGTCAAATTATATTAAAAAGTAAAGTATATAGATTAAATATCAAGTTTCAACATAGTCTAAGGGCCCAAAATTGAAATTTTACAATTGTTGTAAAAAAATACAATACAAACCTAAAAGAAATGGAAAATCATGTATTAATCTCTAAGACTCTTTTAATCTAAAATATTAATTATTTGGCTTAAGTAGTAATATTATAAAAATTAATAACTAAATTATGTTATAAATTAAAATATAGAGATTGAATCTTAAATTTAGATATAATAAAGGGATCAGAACTATCATTCCCTATAAAATGTCTTAAATTATAATTTTCATTCTTCAAATATATTCATGAAATTGAGTTCCAATTTTTTCTAAAAAAAAGAAGCCAAAAACTGCTTTCGAGCAGTCTTTTTAAATTTAAAGTAGCAATATTTAAAGTGAAGGTTACTACGTGAATCTCAGTAATTATTTATTCTGATTCTGCATATTTATCATTTTGAATTTGTTAGAATTAAGTGACTCGAATTCTTATTTAAATAAAATACAGTGATAAAATAAAATAAAAGAAGAATCCATATAGAATTACACTTCTTTTATTTTATTTTAGAATAAGGTTTTTTAAACCTTATTAAATTCCATCTATTTGATATTGATTAGAATAAGGTATTTCAGTCTTACTAGAATATGGCTTTACAAGCCTATAAATAGACATAGTCTATTCCTATTGTAATAATTCAAATTCGACATAGTGAATTTTATTCTCCTTTGCCTATGGTTTTTTCCCGAAAGGATTTCCACGAAAAAATCTGTGTGTTCTTTATTTTATTTTTTATTTTATTTTATTTTCACAAATTGGTATCCGCGCTTCTGGGCTGTTCATCTCAATCACGGTAATGACATCTTTGAAGTATGAAATTCCGCTGTTGGATCGCAACACCAGATTTGCATTGTGGCAGATTAAGATGTAAGCAGTTCTTGCGCAGATGGATATAGAGGATGCCCTGTTAGGGATAGATAAGATGCTTTCGACATTAACAGATGAAGAGAAGAAGCATAAGGATCGAAAGGTATTAACACAATTACATCTACATTTGTCCAACGAAAATTTACAGGATGTGATGAAAGAGAAGACTGACGCTGCATTATGGAAGAGGCTAGAACAAATATGTATGTTGGAAACTCTAACAAGCAAATTGCATATGAAGCAGCGTCTTTATGCTCATCGTTTGGTGGAAGGCGCGTCTATACACGAACACTTAACAGTGGTTAAAGAAATTCTCTCAAACTTGGAGCCCATGGAGGTTCAGTATGATAAGGAAGATCTAGGGTTGATTCTACTTTGTTCGTTGCCCCCATCTTATTCAACCTTTAGAGACACGATTTTATATAGCCGCGAGTCTGTCACAGTTGATGAGGTTTATGATTCTTTGACCTCGTATGATAAAATGAAGCACCTTGTGGTTAACCTGACTCTTAGGGAGAAGGTCTCATTGTTCGTGGGAGACAAGATCGGAATGCTGATGATGATTGTGAAAGGACACAAGATAGGAATCCTCGCGGTAAATATAAGGGTAGATCGAAATATTCAAACAGAGGTAAAACTTGTAACTTCTGCAAGAAGAAATGGCACATTAAATCTGAGTGCTATAAGCTATAGAACAAGATTAAAAGGGAGGCTGTGAATCAAAAGGGGAAACAACCAAAAAATTTCGGTGAAGCTGATGTTGTAGAAGACTATAGTGATGGTGAACTTCTAGTCGCTTTTGTCAATGATTCTAAAGTAAGCGAGGAATGGATACTTGATTCAGGCTGCACCTTCCACATGAGTCCCAATCGGGATTGGTTTACAACTTACGAAACAGTGTCTGAAGGTATTATTTTGATGAGAAATAATGCTTCATGTAAAGTCGTAGATGTTGGAACAATTAAAGTTAAGATGTTTGATGGAGTTGTCAGAACACTTAGTGATGTACGACATGTTTCAGAATTGAAAAGAAATTTAATTTCGTTAAGTACTCTTGATTCAAAAGGGTATAGATACACAGCTGAAAGTGGGGTTTTAAAGATTTCCAAAGGTTCCCTTGTTGTGATGAAAGGGCAGAGAAAGACTGCCAAGTTATATATTTTACAGGGTTCTACTGTTACTGGAGATGCAGTTGTCGCTTCCTTTTCCTTGTCAGATGATGATATTACTAAACTTTGGCATATGCAGCTAAGGCATATGAGTGAGAATGGCATGACAGAATTCAGCAAAAAAGGACTTCTTGATGGGCAGAGAATTTGCAAACTGAATTTTTGTGAGCACTGTGTTTTTGGGAAGCAAAAAAGAGTTAGATTTACCAGACGAATCCATAACACGAAGGAAACGTTGGAGTATATTCATTCTGATCTGTGGGGGCCATCCAGAGTGCTTTCTAGAGGTGGAGCTAATTATATACTAACCTTTATTGATGATTTTTCTAAAAAAAGTTTGAGCTTTCTTCTTGAAGCAGAAAAGCGATGTGTTTTTCGCATTTAAGTCTTGGAAAATTATGATTGAAAATAAACAGGAAAACAAATAAAATACCTTCGCACAGACAATGGCTTAGAGTTCTGTTCTGATGAGTTTAATATATTATGCAAGTCAGAAGGGATCGTGAGGCACTTGACAGTTCTTCATACTCCACAGCAAAATGGCGTTGCAGAACGAATGAACAGAACGATCATGGAGAAGGTTCGATGTATGTTGTCAAATGCCAACTTACCAAAGTTGTTTTGGGCAGAAGTAGCCTCTACTGCATGTTTTTTAATCAACCGATCTCCATCCGTTGCCATTGATAAAAAGACTTCACAAGAGGTATGGTCTGGTAATCCCGCTAATTATTCTGATTTAAAGATTTTTGGGTGTCCTGCGTATGCTCATGTTGATAATGGAAAATTAGAACCGAGATCTATTAAATGCGTTTTTTTTTATTATAAACTGGTGTAAAAAGGTATAAGTTATGGTGTCCTGAAAATAGAAAAGTTGTGATTAGCAGAGATGTTGTATTTGATGAAACTGCTATGCTATCTAACTTATCTCTTAAATACTCTTCCAATAAAGAAAATTAAAAGTAGGTGGAGCATCAGATTAATACAGAGTCGACTCCTCAAGCCAGTACAAAAATTGAGAATAGAGTTACTTCTTCACCACAATACTTTATCGCCAAAAACAGAACTAGAAGAGAAATTAAACCTCTAAAGAAGTATGCCGAGGCTGATCTAGTTGCTTATGTTTTAAATGTGGCTGAAGATATAGATGCAGATCAAGAGCCATCTAATTATTCTGAGGCGGTTAGCTGTGAAGACTCAGAAAAGTGGATGTTTGCTATGCAAGAGGAGATGGAATCACTCCACAAAAACAGAACATGGGATCTTGTGAAACTTCCTAAAGGTAAAAAGGCTGTTCGTTGTAAATGAGTGTTTAAAAAGAAAGAAGTGACTCTAGGAGTTGAAGGACCTAGATATAAAGCAAGGCTTGTTGTAAAGGGTTACAGTCACATTGCAGGAGTGGACTTCACAGATGTGTTCTCTCCAGTTGTTAAGCATAGTTTGATTCGAGCTTTGCTTGGTATTGTGGCCATGCATAATTTAGAGCTTGAGCAGTTAGATGTAAAAACTACATTTTTGCATGGAGAACTTGAGGAGGATATTTAGATGCAACAACCAGAGGGTTTTACAGTCTTAGAAAAAGAGGACTATGTTTGCTTGTTGAAAAATTCCCTTTATGGTTTGAAACAGTCACCAAGACAGTGGTACAAGAGGTTTGATTCCTTTATGACTTCTCATGATTTTAAAAGAAGTAGTTTTGATAGTTGTGTTTACTTTAAGAAAGGCAATGATGATTCTTTTGTGTATCTACTTCTTTATGTTGATGACATGTTGATAGCAACAAAAGATAAAGGAGAAATAAGGAAGGTTAAAGCCCAACTAAGTGAAGAATTTAAGATGAAAGATTTAGGACTAGCAAAGAAGATACTTGGTATGGAGATTCTCAGAGATAGAAAAGCAAGTAAATTGTACCTAAGTCAGAAGAGGTACATTGAGAAAGTTCTTTGCAGGTTCAATATGCAAAGTGTTAAACCTGTTAGTACTCCATTAGTAGCCCATTTCAGACTTTCATCTGCTTTGTCTCCACAATCAGATGATGAGATTGAGTACATGTCACATGTTCCATGCTCTAGTACAGTGGGATCTCTCATGTATGCTATGATTTGTTCACGTCCAGATTTATCATATGCAGTCAGTGCAGTTAGCAGATACATGGCGAATCCTAGTAAAGAATACTGGAAAGCAGTTCAGTAGATTTTAAGATACTTATGAGGTACTACTGATGTTTGCTTACAGTTTGGAAGAACTAGAGATGGAGTCATTGGGTATGTTGATGCTGATTTTGCTGGAGACCTTGAAAGAAGAAGACCTCTCACAGGTTATGTCTTTACAATCAGAGGTTGTGCAATTAGTTGGAAAGCCACTTTGCAATCTACAGTCGCTTTATCTACCACTGAAGCTGAGTACATGGCGATTACTGAGTCTTGTAAAAAAGCTATTTGGTTGAAGGGATTATTTAATGAACTCAATGAAGACCTTCAAATCAGCACAGTATTTTGTGACAGTTAGAGTGTCATCTTTCTTACAAAAGATCAAATATTTCATGAGAGAACAAAACACATTGATGTTCGGTAGCATTTTGTTCGTGATATTATTGCTCGTGGTGATATTATTGTAAGTAAAATTAGTACTCATGAAAATCCTGCAGATATGATGACTAAGTCACTTCCTATAACCAAGTTTGAGCATTGCTTAGACTTGGTTGGTGTTCATTGTTGAAGTTAAACCCTTAAAGGGTTTTATGGAAGAGACGGAGAACTTGTTCATTGAGAGTTCGCGATGAAGAACTTTTTCATTGAGAATTCGTGTCAAGGTGAAGATTGTTAGAATTAAGTGACCCGAATCCTTATTTAAATAAAATACAATGATAAAATAAAATAAAAGAAGAATCCATATAGAATTACACTTCTTTTATTTTATTTTAGAATAAGGTTTTTTAAATCTTATTAAATTCCATCTATTTGATATTATTAGAATAAGGTATTTCAGTCTTACTAGAATATGGTTTTACAAGCCTATAAATAGAATAGTCTATTCCTTTTGTAATAATTCGAATTCAACATAATGAATTTTCTTCTCCTCTGCCCGTGGTTTTTTTCCTGAAAGGGTTTCCATGTAAAAATCTGTATGTTCTTTATTTTATTTTTTATTTTATTTTATTTTCTCAAAATTAAAAGAATTTTTTATTGAAATAATCATTTAATGTATAATATATTTGTTCTCAATAATTATATTCAAGCTCGTATAATATAAAAATATAGGATACTAGTGACGTATGCATGTAAGATGAACCAAATCTTCATTAAATTTGATTTTTCCATTAAAAGGGGTTCGTACACGTTCTGCAGTACCCTTTGTTAAAGAGTATATTATATTGTGGGCATGAAAGTTTGGATTCAATTTCAAGTAGTCCCGTTTCTCACCCTTAATTATAAAAAAAATTTTAAAAAAAATATATTTTGATAACTAATGATTTTATATTTTAAATAATTTGAAAATTTTGAGTTTTTATTTTTATTCAATTCACATTAACCAATTTATGAATTTTTTAAGATTTATGAAGGTAATTTTTATATAAAATGAATAAAAATTTATATAAAATAATATTTGAACATAACCTATTATAATTTTAATTTTTCCCATCCAACAAAAACTTTTTTTTATATACACACTTTTAATAATATATTTTTACATAATTTTTTTTTTACATTTAAAGCGTGTTTGTACAGTAGTTATCTACTGATCTTGGGCCTCCTAAGTCAATTCCATCCAAATTTAATCAAGAAACATAGGTGGAATGAATCCCCAGTCTTCACCCCCTGCCTTTATAAATACCCATTTTAATCACCATTTTTTCAGCACTAGGCTTTGTTGTTTTGGAATCATATATTGAGTTCGCTTCTTTGGATAGTATCAGGAGATCATCAGAGAGGTAGAGAAAATGGGAGGTTCTTCACCATGTGCCTCCTGCAAACTCTTGAGGCGTCGCTGCGCAAAGGATTGCATCTTTGCTCCTTACTTTCCTTCTGATGACCCTCACAAGTTTGCTATTGTTCACAGAGTCTTTGGTGCTAGCAATGTCAGCAAAATGTTGCAGGTTTCTTTCTAAATTCCTCCGCTATATATTATCATTTACTTAGAAATGCATGCTTGGTATATGTAGTTCCAAAAGTGTTAAGTCTTTTGTTTTGGTTTGGTTGAATTATACAATGTATATGTTGTTGCAAATCTGACTTACATGCAGGAGCTGCCGGTTCAGCAGAGAGCGGATGCTGTAAGTAGCTTAGTTTATGAAGCAAATGCAAGAGTGAGGGACCCTGTATATGGATGCGTGGGAGCCATATCCTACCTTGAAAATCAAGTATCACAGTTGCAAATGCAGCTGGCGGTGGCTCAGACGGAGATGCTTTGCATTCGGATGCAACAGGAATCGGCCTTGCCAATGCCTATGCCAACTCAAATGCAACAAGATGACAAGTCCTTCCTTGCAGCCACTAATAACTTGGATAACATATCCCAATACCTCAACTTCGCTTCTTCTTCTTCTTCCAGCAATGTAATCCAAGATCCATCGGCTCTCAAGAGAGAGTCTCTTTGGACTTAAAACTCTAATTAGCTTCTTTTCCCTTTGTTCAAATGAACTAGTACGTTTTTTTCCCCGCATTTTTCTTGGATATATTTGTATAGCAATACAAAGAAAATAATCCTCCATGGCAAATTAAAGTACGAGAAAATCATATTAAGGATTAGCACACCCACAGCATGTAAGAAATATATAAAAATTAAATGAGGACTTTGAACTTTAGAAATTAAGGTTTATATAAAATTATAAAATTATAAAAATACCAAAATATTTTTATATTAATATTTGTTACTTTATAAAATTATAGATTTTTTTTTATCATTTTTCAATTGAATTGATGTCATTTTAGCAAGACTTAGAAATTGAATGTAAATAGCATGTATATTAATTTTTTGAACAAGACATTAAATATAAATTTATAGAAAATTAAAAAATAAAGTATATAAATATTAATATTTCTGAATTTATTCTAAAACGATTTAAAAAAAATTTAACCATTTCAAAGGTTAGAAGAAAGTTCTTATTCAATTTAAATCATTTTTTATTATAATATTTTTAATTTATTTGTTTCTTATATATATATAATATACCAAATAGAGGAAAATTGATTTTCTTTCACCTCGTTTGTTTTTTTTTTATTATAATATTAGTGGTTCTCAGATAAGGAATGGGGTCATTTTGGGCATTTTGTAATGGCCCATTTGATTCTCTTTCGGCCCATAACTTAGAAGTTTCATGGCGGTCTTAACCCATGTTGAATATTAATCAGACTGTTTATTTAGGCTAAATGAGAAACAAATTAAAAAAAATCAATTAATTCCTTCAAGTTAAAATTTTATTCCATTGAACCTTTATGGATAATAATTTAATCAATTTGATCTTTTCATCAACATAAATTCTTATTGCTCGATTTAATCAGACTGTTTATTCAGACTAAATGATAAAAAAAATTCTATTGAATTTTGAAAAAAAAAATCAATTAAATCTTTTCAAATTAATTTTTATTCAATTGAACCTTTATCCACAATAATTTAATTAATTTAATCTCTCTATCAACAGAAATATTTACTAATCAATTTAAACGGTCTATTTATTTATGCAAAATGATAAAAAAGAAATAAGTTTACGATGAAAAATTAAAAGAATTCAATTAAATCTTTTGATAAGGATCAAATAGGATCGATTCAAATTGTAATTTGAAAATAAGATGAGAAAAAATTAATCATAAAGATGAAGATAAGGGTAATTAAAATAAAATAGATTTAGCAAAAAAAGAAGGGTGTAAGACCCAAATTTTGCCCGGGGCCCAATAAAATCACAGCCCAAATACCAAAACTCAACTAAAACCCAAAATACCCCAAGCCCAAATACAACCCAAAATAAAAAATAAAAAAAAAGAAAAAAATGAAGAAAAAGAAAACCTATGTGCCGCCCTAGTCCTCTTTTGTCTACCACTTGTAAAAAGAAAAGATAATAAATAATAAAAAATGTTGTAACAAGGCTATAAAAGCCATCATAAAACCAAATGTAAAGGAGGAGGAGGGATAAAAAAAACATTGTATTTTCACATAGAGATCAAAAATCCAAAGCAAAAAAAGGTTGATTTTAATTTCTTGTATTCCCTTTGTTCATTTTTCATTTTTGTTATTTTATTTTATTTCTTTATTTTATATATATACATAATTTAATTGAATTACTTATTTGAATTCCCTTGCAAACATGTTTATATTTTCCCTTTAAATCTATTTATGTATACCATTTATTCCCCAATTTTAAATTATACTTTGTTTATTTCAAACACTTGCCTATATTACTATTTTTTATATACAATGTTTATATTAAGTTTTATGCTTTATGTATCTTGTTAATTGTTGGTAAGTAAATCTTGTTTCAAATTATTTTGTATAATTATTGATTTATATTATATAGTATGTCATTCTTATATTCTTTTGGATATTCTTACATGGTTGCATTTATATAATTCATCTATGTTACAACTTGTTAATATGTACATTATTCGTTTTAAAATTTTATATAGGTACACATTACTATTGCTATGCACATAATATATATTATATACATATATACATTTTTTGAATCTTGGTTTTTAAATTATTTTGCATAACACTAACTTTAAATTTCCTCTTATAATACTTATTTTGAAGTTCATTTATATGTTAACTTTATATACTTTATGTATTATTTATTTTTATTTTTTATTTATTTTACGATCTATTGTAAATTTTTGCATGTATTATCTGTTTATGTATATATATATATAATTTAGCTACTTTTAAATTGTTCATTCCAAGTTTATTTGTTTTAACATTTTTTATTACCTTTTAAAATATTTTTCTTAAAATAGATTTTTATTTAACCATTAGTTAGAAACGTTAAATAGTGTATGTGGTAAGATTATTATCATTGGGCATGTTTCAATTTTTGTGTTTGTACTTTTCAAAAAATTGTATAATATATTATTGATATATGTTTTCCATATTTGTTACTTTGTTTTGCATCCCTATGTATTATATTATGATTGAGATTGCCAACCTATTTGCTTGAAATCAACCTATTTGCCTGAAATTATTCATTTCATATTCTTTGCTTCAAATGAATCGAATAAATACGTTGCAAGTTTGTTTCCATAATCACTCCCTTTTAAAAAAATAAAAAAAATAAAATTTCAAAGCGAGGTAATATTTCGTGTTTGGTAATTCGAGAAATTGTGCCCTAACGTGTTGGGTTTCGATTTTCTGTTTGACCAAATAAATATTCTCTCGAGATTTCGTCCATGTTTTTTTCAAATTAAAAATAAGGCAATATTTCGAATTTAGGAAATTCAAGAAAATAGTACCCTAACTTACTAGGTTTCAATTTTTCTTGTTTAACTTAAATAACTAAATATCCTTTTGAAATTTTAAAAGCATGAGTTTTGGAAATTATAAAATGATCTTGTATTGAGGATTTGAAATGTTGTGTCCTATCGTGCTGGGTTGCGCTTTTTCATTTGTTCAAAACAATCGAAGATCCCTTTAGAATTTCACTCACGTTTTCTAAAAACTCTTTAAAATGAAAGAAATGTTCGATGTTTGGCAATTCGGGGAATAGTGCCCTATCGTGTTGGGTTGCAATCTCCCGTTTGTTCAAAATAATCGAATGTCTCTTCGGAATTTCACTCATATCTTCCAAGGTGAGGCAATGGTCAATATTTGGAAATTCGAGGAATCATGCCCTACTGAGCTGGGTATCGATTTTTCGTTAGACCAAATAGTTGGGCATCCTTTTGTTATTTTCGAATTATAAATTTTCGAAAGTCGAAACAAGAAGATTTTTGGCAAAGGACTCGGGTTATTCAAATGTTATTAACAAGAACCACATTTCAAAAACATTTTAAATTTTAAACAAAAGGACAGTATTTAATCGATTTGGTACCAATTTTGGGCGTAATGAGGGTGCTAATCCTTCCTCATACGTAACCGACTCCCGAGCCTATTTTCTCATATTTTCGTAGACCAAAATCGTTGTTTTAGTAAACCAAAATGTTTTACTAAAACAACCCAAATTTCTAGGTGATCCGATCACACCTAAACAAGAAAAAATTGGTGGCGACTCCATTTTCGTTTTCCAAAAAGTCGATCCATCATTTTTAAATCGAAAAAAAAAGAAAAAAATGGTTTCGACAAAGGGAACAAGAAAGAAATGAAGGAAGATGTTTCACCAAAGACAATTAGGTAGGAGGATGGCAAACGATCCTTCAAGTCTAGAAATTTGAAATTTCTTCTGGAAATTACAAGACAAAAATTTTTGCGATAAAAAGAACTCTAGGGCGTTTTCATAAATAAAATAAATTTTACAAAGAATACAAATCAAAGAGGTTAACCATATTTATAGGCACCTAAGCCATACAATTCAAGCTACCTCGAACTCTTGTAGGTAAATGTAAGATTCATCCACAAGAGTTTAAAGTAGATCCTAATCCTAACTCTTTATCCATTAGAATTTAAACATAAAATAGAGACTACTAACTCATACTAAGTCAAAATGCATACATTTTAAAATAATGGACTACTTTTTGTGATTATTTATCGTTTAAATAATTCTAAAAATAGCCTAAAACAATATTAAGTGGGCTTATCAACAAATTAAGCTATAAATAAACTATTTTAACTCAAATGAGCTAAATAAAACCCTGAATTAAATAAATTTAAACGAGTAGTCTAAATATACTTAAACAACCCAAATGACCTCATTCTCCATTAAAAAATGTGTATATGGCCCATCTCTTCACATTTGGGTCTCTTGCAAGCTTATTAAAAACGTCCATTTAACCTCACTACTTGAACTTACATCCTTGTAACAACATGAAACACTATCTTGAATGTTTGACCCTTCCAATCTCTTCTTTTGAAAGCATTTTGACACTCATTCTTGCATCAACATACTGATTTGAGCTTTCAACTGCTTAGCTTTGGATAAAGTTATTGGGACTTGTGGCAAACTAAGCCCTTCACATCTATAGGCTCAAGAATAATTTTTGATGCTCGTATCATCTTTCAAAAATTTTCTAAACTAATAAACTCATATTTTTATATATATTATACATCAACCTAAGAAGCTCACATTCTAGAAAAAAGCTAAAAGTGAGCACGTCTAATTATGAATTAGTTTGATAGTTAAGGTAATTTAAGTAAATGTTTGTTTGTGGGATTTCTTAGAGAATAAGTCTAATATACAATATTTTCTAACCAGCCCAATTTACTCCAAGCTTAGTTTACCAAGATGTACATGCTGTATGCACTCACTTTCACTCAAACCCTTCTCACACAAGGCTAATAACCACAAACACCAAGTAGTTCCTCAATTCCTCAAAGTAGTATTCTTTTGCATCTACATGAAGGAGGATTCCAGGACTTTTATAGGTAAAACCTTGAAGTAGCTTCAATTCATCTATACTTCTTTAAATATATCCCCTAATTAAATACCAATTATTATCTTCTTATAAAAATCTTTTATCCCTTCTATCTCATCTTGTTAGATAGATTCTTATTAAATCTTCAAAATTGATCAAGAGTTTTCCAGATTAAAACTCTAATCATAAAGCATGTGACCAACTTTCCTAATCCAAGGACTCTTTAAGAGATAAACTAGTTTTATTTTTACATATTCATCCTATATTTGTTGCATAACCAGGATTTTAGCCTAAATAACAAAATTATAATAAGTCAAAGTTTACAACTCAAGCAAGTAATACGACTGCCACGAAGCACTGTCCAAACTAGCATTGCAACACTGCTCATACAATCAATGTTCTAACAAGGGGAAAAGGTCTAAGTTTAGAGGTTTGGAACTCTTGATTACACTTGGATATATTGTGTTGGGCCATATTCAAACTCAAAGGTAGAGCATTGATCAGAGCCATAGGATGCATAGCTTGGAATCCCTACAATTATTACCTTTAGAAAGAAAAAGATTAGCAGGCAATTCAAAAACCTGGAGATTCAAGAGTGCAGGTTACTTGAGAATGACGAGGAAACACTAGCTTTAAGGTCGCATGATCTTGGCAAAGTTAAAGCAGACACTAATAATCTTCCTGTGAATGCTTGAATGCTTAACAAGGTTATGTTTGCTTAGTTTATTTGATGTAATTCTAAGGGGGTGCTTGGTCCAAATCATATAGCACATTGTTATTTTACATTTTAGCATAATATTTGATGTTTGGTTCATAAATACTTTGAGCCGACAATCTTAATACCAAAACTATGGAATATGAAGGTAATTTTAATACCATCTATTCCTTTAAGTAATCTACAATTCAGAAGGTAATATTCACTTGAATTAAAATATTATTTGTACTTAATTTTAACTTTGATGTTGAATTTGACATTCCAATCAGGTAACTAATTT
Source organism: Gossypium hirsutum (assembly GCF_007990345.1). Taxonomy (NCBI): domain Eukaryota; kingdom Viridiplantae; phylum Streptophyta; class Magnoliopsida; order Malvales; family Malvaceae; genus Gossypium; species Gossypium hirsutum. Next base: position 121,629,391 of record NC_053431.1, read on the forward strand.
TGGATGTTGGCACTTATGGCTAACAGTGTTAAAATTTAAACTGGGAGCAAATCAAAATAAGAAATGCGTTATTTGAGATATATTATTTTAGATAATTTTTTATTTTTAATTTTAAATAAATTTCATAAAAAATATTAGAGCTTTAAATTATCAAATTTCAATAATTAATATTTCCCAATCTAGTTAAACCTATTGGAAAAAATATTTATTTAAGCAACATCTAGATATGTCATTAAAGAAGGAAAAAGCAAGAGAAAATTTCATGTGCTTATAATATATATAAGATATCTCAAAACTCTTTCCTTTTCTCTTTTTTTTTTCCGTCATTTTCTTCTTCACCAAACAGGTAACAAAAGATCTTGCTCATTTTTTTGCATGAAAGTGAAATTTACCAAAAAATAAATAAATAAAAAAATTAAAGAACTTGAATTAAATTCTAAACAATTTTCATGAAGTTTCAAGAAGAAATAGATTGAACAACACAATAAATTGAGAATCAAAATCTGATACGAGCTAAAATTCTATGTATAGGCTAGATTGTAAATACGAGGGTCATTAAGAGAAATATTGGGATGCGAATGTAAGGCCATTACCGATACAAATAAGAAAGTAAGGCTGTTATTGCTGGATGAAATGCTAAAACCATTGCTCACAATTAAATTGTACTTCACTCAAGGCAGTCGGCAATTCTTTTAACCACCAAATAAAAACAATAAAAAACTAGAACATAAGAAGATTGTTTACGCAATTCGGTTTCTTATTTTTGCGTAATCTAATTCAGTAAGAAATATCTTTTAATATCCCAAATATCCCCTAAGTCGAGAATGATACTAAAATTGGGAGCATATGTGTGTGAATAGGCGAAGGTAATAAAATAGAAATTACAAGTGTTTAAAGTGAAAGTTAAGTGATAGTGAAGGTAATTGAAAAGACTCGTGTTTTGAGAGAAATACATCTGGGGTATATTCCACAACTTAGAAGCAAGAAATTAGTAGATAGAAGTGAAGAAAATTAGAAGAAAAGAGAAGGATAGTGATGAAGTTGAGAAAGAAATGGAAGAAAAGCAAAAGAGAATGAATTCTTGTCAAAAGAGGTAAGCTTTCATATTAACTTTATTTATATCTCAATGAGTTAAGAAATGCATGATATGTAAATTATAATTGAAATAGTAGAGATAGATCATTTTTGAAGAAGTATGATTTGTAGAAACACCAAGTTTCAAGTGAAAGAGAGAAATATGAATTGTATTATGAGAAGTTTGATGGTAAAGAAATGAATATGATATCAATATCCTAATTTTGGGCCTAGTCAGAATAGTGGTTTCGAGACCACAAATCTGAGATAGAAAGAATTTTTTTTTATAATTATTTTGAGGTCTATGATATGATTGCATGATTGTGTGAAAATTTCATGAAGAAATTCTATGCATAAAATGCTTAATTTGAAATTAGGGACTAAATTGAATAAATTGCAAAACTTGTGTTCTAGAAGCATTTTGCATAAAATTGAATTAGATTATTAATTAGAGGTCTTTACAGAGCAATTTGACCAATTTGTAAGTCTATGGACAAAAATTGGACATGGATGGAATTTTTGGAAAGTTTAGTAGTAAGGGCATTTTGGTCATTTGGATATTAAATGAAATTATGTAGTATAGGAAGTTGTAGATAAAACGGAATAAAAACAAGGTATCGAGACCTCGAATTCATAAACCGAGCCATAAATATTTTTAGAAATATTTATGGAGTGTAAATAAGTTAGTATTAAAGTTTCGTCAAGAAATTTTAAGGTTTCAGTAATTAATTAGATGAAAAGGACTAAATTGAACTAAGTGCAAAATTTGTGAGATGTGATTAAATTGCTTAAGTATTTAAAAAGATGGATTTAAAGAGCAATTAGACCCAAAGGTTAATGGCTGGACGGTTTGGGTATGAAATAAGCAAGAAAACAATGTGAACAAGGGGCAAAATTAGAAATAGCATAAAAGTTAGTAATTAAATAATGATGTAATTGAAAAATCTAGACATTTCTTCATCTTTCTCAGCCAGAAACGCCGTAGCAGGTCTCCTATGCTGGTTTTTTATATTTTTGCACCATGTAAGTTCAATTTTTACTTTTTCTTAGTAATTTTTTATGTTTTTGTGACTTTTACAATTAGGTCCAATCATCTAATTCATTAGTTTTTGATTTGGTGGATGAAATTGGAAGTTCCCCTGGCTGAGTAAGGGCATTTTATGATGAATTATTATGAAATTGAAGTTCTAATTTCATATAAAGGTTGTTTTGTTAAGTCATTTTGATAGAAAATGGTATTTAGGACCTAATTGTGAAAAAAATTGTGAATTAGATGTTGGTGTTGAAATTCAGAATATAAAAGGTTGTGAAATAGTTTATAATGATAAAATAAAGTGTTAATTGAGAAAAATTAGTTCAATTTATGGGTGAATTGAGTAGGGACTAAATTGTAAAAACTGTAAATTTTGGGGTAAGAGTGCAATTTCGAAATTTGAACAGTATAAATTGTGAAGTGAAATAGAAATCAAATAAATGCTAATGAGTAGAAATAATTTATATTATAGATCAAGAGAAACGAGATTCAAGTCGTGATCGAGGGAAAAATAAAGTTTACGAGGAATAGGCTCGATTGCTAATATTTTATATCGAGGTAAGTTCATATGATTTTTAATAATGCAATGTGTAATTTAATGTTTTGAAATGAAAATTTCATGAATGATATAGTATATTATTGCATATAAAATGTCATTAAATTGTGATAATTGTAAAATGATATTTGAATAAAAGTACAAATTAAATGGAACAACGGACTTGAGTACTTTCATTGAGTGGCTAAGACGAATTGACGGAAAAGACCATGGTTGGACCATGACAGCATGTGAAATGTGATTTCCGTATAAGACCATAGCTGGGCTATGGCTTCGGACAAATGTGATATGTGCTTCCGTATAAGACCATATCCGGGATATGGCATCGGTGTGATATGTGCTACTGTATAAGACCATATCTGGGATATGGCATCAGTGTGATACGTGATCCGTGTAAGACCATGGCTGGGCTATGGCCTCGGTATGTGATATGTGACTATGTGCAAGACCATAGTTTTACTATGGCATTGTGATAATGAGGTACTCAATTCCGTAATCGTTCCCTAATTTGATTATGAACGAAAATGTAAAATGGCCCGAAAAGATTAAGAATTGGTGAATACTATGAAAATGACACGATTTGGAATAAGTTCTTGATACTTGATGACATTGAGATTATGGATCTATGCTTATGAAGCATAATTATGTGTTCTTACCATGATGGATGAAATGATATTGTATGGATTTAGTGAAAAATAGTGGTGAATGAATAAATATGGCCTTGGCAGTTTTGGGTTACTGCAGTAGTGTAACTTTTGAAATTCACCATAAATTGTGAAAATTGAGTTACGGGCTGAGTAAAATATGAGATTAAAGCCTGATGAGTCTAGTTTCATATAGAGGAAACGGTACATGCAATTGGATTTTAAGTTATGAGATATTTAAATTGTTGTGAGACAGAGTCTGAATGACTTCGAGATCCCCTGTTCTGATTTTAGAAAATCATTAGAAATTGTACAAAAATAATTATGAGTTTTAATTTATATATTTAAAATCTTTATCGAGTCTATTTTCAAGAGGGATAGACGGGAACATCATCCAAGTCCTGAATTATGAGATAAATAATTTTTAGTGAAGAGAGGTCAGAATTGTTGGACAGTGAAACAGGGGAAACTTTAATGAGTAGACTGTACTAAATGGATAAACCAAAAATTCTGGAAATTTTATGGGAGAAAGGCATATGAATCTAGTCTCAAGGAAAATTAATGGAACTTAATTTGGAGTTTCGTAGCTCCAGAAATAAATTATTTAGTAAATGCATCTCGATAAAACAGTTTAAGCTGAGTATGTATAATTGTACAATTGTGGTGTTTTATCTTAAAAGCATGTTGGTAATTGCTTATTAATTTCATATGGACTTACTAAGCATTTATGCTTACTCCCTCCTTTTCATTCCTTGTAGTTTTGACAAGCCAGCTCGGAAATCGGGAACAGTCGGAGGCCCACTCACACTATCCGTATACCATCCTGGCATAATGGCTTGTATATTTTGAGTATGGCATGTATAGCATTATAATCATTTTGTATATATGGTCTTATGATATGGATATTGAGTGGTATGGTGGTAATGATTAGCCATTGGAATGGCTAATCATGATCATATTTGGTGTTATGTATGCTAAATTGCTAGCTAATCCATGGAAACCATGAAATAGGCAAAATTTACCATAAAATAGATTCAGACAGCAGCAGTGATGTGAGTTTGAAAAATTATTAAAAATAGTAGAGATACAATTAGATGGTGAATAAAATATGGAATTGAAGAATTATTAGTCTATTTTCATATGGATGGAACAAAACAGGTATATGAGTTATATTTTATGAGAAGTTTAAATTTTTGTGAAACAGGGCCAGAGCGATTTCTGGAATCCCCTATTCTGATTTTGGAAATTCACCATAAATTATACAAATATAATTAGAAGTTATGCTTTATATGTACAGATTCCTTATTGAGTCTAGTTTTATTAGAAATAAACGGAATAGTCATTGAAACTCTGTACAGGGAGATATCTGATTCGAAATACACAGAGGTCAGAGCAGTCGAACCCTAAAACAGGGGAGACTTTAACTAATAAACTGTACTAATTGGCCTGACCAAAAATTGTACAAAAAAATTCGTAGATAGATATATGAGTCTAGTTTAAGGAAAATTTTATGGAATTTGATTTCGAGTTTCGGAACTCGAGATATGAATTTTTAAGCAACTATGACGCAGTTGGACAGCTTGTCCGAATTTGTTTAAGTGCTCAAATAAGTTTAGTAATGCCTCGTGCTCGACTCCGGCGACGGTCTCGGGTAAGGGGGCGTTACGTTTATTGGTATCAGAGCAGGTTTAGTCGGTTCTCGGACTAACTTAGCATGTGTAAAAGTTTAGTTATACATGCCATGCCACTGATCTGTGATAGTGTGATGTCTTCCGACGCGTATAAGTACCGTCTTATTTAGACAGGGTACTCTCCAACCGAGCTGCGCTGACCATGTTCAATATTATGTGAAGGTGTTTGAGTAAAGTTATGATTATGATAAGTCTCGGTTCAGAAAAGTATGAATAAAAGTTTATGATACATATGTGATAATATGTGATATGAAAGTTCATATTGTGATAAATATCCATATTTGTTTAATGCTCATATGATGTAGTGTATGTGGCTTACTTGATAAGATGAACGGAATAAATAGAAAGTAATAGAGGTATGAATAAAGGTCATAATATCATGATACGAATGAAAATGTCCTGGTCTTGATTGGACGTTGAATGTTGATGAATGTTAATGATATATAATTTTTATGAGATAAAGGATTATAATGAAATGAACTTATCTATGTTAAATTGTTGGACTGAATTATATGATTGTAATGATATGTACATGATGATGCACGAAATGAAAGTTGTGGTTGTGATGCAAATATCTATGTTTGTTTGGCCTTATATGATGTCAAGAGCATGAATTAATTTAATTAAATGAATGGATAAGTAAAGCTATCTAGAAAACATGGAATGTATGCATAAGTATATTGTCTAAATGGGACAATAGGAAAATTTGTGTAAGCCAACATGAATGTTGCATTGCCTGAATGAATGACATGATTTTGATAATGTTGCTATGATGATGGAAGTTGTGTCATATGTGTATGTATAAGAAAGTCAAGTTAGAGGTCCTACAACCCCTCCCCCTTACTGGAGTGGTACTTATAATGGAATTTCATGAGATTCGTAATGAATAAGTTTCCAGTTGAGAACCCAAAGAGTTCAGTGATAGAATAATTATAAGTATGATCAGAGATTGAAAATGAGCTGATAAGTAAAGTCTGAGACAGTAAAGTATCGGATTGATGTAAAGATTATTGTAGTTATGCACTGTCCCAATTAGAGAAGGAATTCTCTTTGGTAAATCGAATTACTCAGGTGCAAGGTCGAGAAAAGAATAAATCAAAATTTATTCAGAACTGGCCTTCTTTAGTGAATGGTTTAATATGAAATTTGTGACGGCAGAACTAGTCAGGGAAATGATATTTGAAATGTGAACTATCTGAGTGTGATACTTATGACTGGACAGATTTAGCAGTCTCTTTTGAGATGTTCTATGTGTTTACCCGTTCTCAAAAAATATTTCTATGGCTATTGTTCTTCTGAAGAAATTTTTGTTATATGGGAATGTCTTTTAATCCTGGTGTTGGATGAAAGCATTGGTAGTCTGACTGGTTTATAATTTATATTGCTCTATTTCATCGGGTATTCTATTTCATTTTGTCTGATAAGAATTGATAAGAGAATACGTATGATATTATGATTCTGTTTCTTCTACTTGATGCTTCATCTGATATATATGTATGAGAAGATATATTGTTCTTGTTATATTTGATTCTAGTGGGATTAAATGAAGTTTTCTTTTGGACATTCTTTCTCTGAAGAATTATCGGGGTATTCTGTATTTTCTCTATGAGTTTGGTTTTCGATTCTCCGGCATAGTGTCGTATCTTGGGTTTCTTTATCCTGGATCTCTTTATTCTGGATTTCTTTATTCTGGGTTTCTCTATCTTGGAATTCTGGTCTCCATTAAATCAAGTTGAGATACGGGTTTTATGTCATGATATCATAGGAAACTGAGAAGGGTTGAAAATTTAAGAACAATTAAGAGATGAGTCCGTAAGCTTTCAGAATATATGAGAAATTAAAAGAGATATATTGGAGGCACATGGTACTGCCTAAGTGAAAGTTTTTCGGCACCAAATATGAGATTAAAAGTGAATACCACTTTTCTGGTAAGATTTTCGGGAACGAAATTCCCTAAAGGGGGGGAGAGTTGTAATATCCTAATTTTGGTTCTAGTCGGAATAGTGGTTTTGAGACCACAAATCTGAGATTGAAAGAATTTTTTTTACAATTATTTTGAGGTCTATGATATGATTGCATGATTGTGTGAAAATTTCATGAAGAAATTCTATGCATAAAGTGCTTAATTTGAAATTAGGGACTAAATTGAATAAATTGCAAAACTTGTGTTCTAGAAGTATTTTGCATAAAATTGAATTAGATTATTAATTAGAGGTCCTTACAGAGCAATTTCACCAATTTGTAAGTCTATGGACAAAAATTGGACATGGATGGAATTTTTGGAAAGTTTAAGTGTAAGGGCATTTTGGTCATTTGGATATTAAATGAAATTATGTAGTATAGGAAGTTGTAGATAAAACGGAATAAAAACGAGGTCTCGAGACCTCGAATTCATAAACCGAGCCATAAATATTTTTAGAAATATTTATGGTGTGTAAATAAGTTAGTATTAAAGTTTCGTTAAGAAATTTTAAGGTTTCAGTAATTAATTAGGTGAAAAGGACGAAATTGAACTAAGTGCAAAATTTGTGAGATGTGATTAAATAGCTTAAGTATTTAAAGAGATGGATTTAAAGAGCAATTAGACCCAAAGGTTAATGGCTGGACGGTTTGGGTATGAAATAAGCAAGAAAACAATGTGAACAAGGGGCAAAATTAGAAATAGCATAAAAGTTAGTAATTAAATAATGATGTAATTGAAAAATCTAGACATTTCTTCATCTTTCTCAGCCAGAAACGCCGTAGCAGGTCTCCTATGCTGGTTTTTTATATTTTTTCACCATGTAAGTTCAATTTTTACTTTTTCTTAGTAATTTTTATGTTTTTGTGACTTTTACAATTAGGTCCAATCATCTAATTCATTAGTTTTTGATTTGGTGGATGAAATTGGAAGTTCCCCTGGCTGAGTAAGGGCATTTTATGATGAATTATTATGAAATTGAAGTTCTAATTTCATATAAAGGTTGTTTTGTTAAGTCATTTTGATAGAAAATGGTATTTAGGACCTAATTGTGAAAATAATTGTGAATTAGATGTTGGTGTTGAAATTCAGAATATCAAAGGTTGTAAAATAGTTTATAATTATAAAATAAAGTGTTAATTGAGAAAAATTAGTTCAATTTATGGGTGAATTGAGTAGGGACTAAATTGTAAAAACTGTAAATTTTGGGGTAAGAGTGCAATTTCGAAATTTGAACAGCATAAATTGTGAAGTGAAATAGAAATCAAATAAATGCTAATGAGTAGAAATAATTTATATAATAGATCAAGAGAAACGAGATTCAAGTCGTGATCGAGGGAAAAATAAAGTTTACGAGGAATAGGCTCGATTGCTAATATTTTATATCGAGGTAAGTTCATATGATTTTTAATAATGCAATGTGTAATTTAATGTTTTGAAATGAAAATTTCATGAATGATATAGTATATTATTGCATATAAAATGTCATTAAATTGTGATAATTGTAAAATGATATTTGAATAAAAGTACAAATTAAATGGAACAACGGACTTGAGTACTTTCATTGAGTGGCTAAGACGAATTGACGGAAAAGACCATGGTTGGACCATGACAGCATGTGAAATGTGATTTCCGTATAAGACCATAGCTGGGCTATGGCTTCGGACAAATGTGATATGTGCTTCCGTATAAGACCATATCCGGGATATGGCATCGGTGTGATATGTGCTACTGTATAAGACCATATCTGGGATATGGCATCAGTGTGATACGTGATCCGTGTAAGACCATGGCTGGGCTATGGCCTCGGTATGTAATATGTGACTATGTGCAAGACCATAGTTTTACTATGGCATTGTGATAATGAGGTACTCAATTCCGTAATCGTTCCCTAATTTGATTATGAACGAAAATGTAAAATGGCCCGAAAAGATTAAGAATTGGTGAATACTATGAAAATGACACGATTTGGAATAAGTTCTTGATACTTGATGACATTGAGATTATGGATCTAAGCTTATGAAGCATAATTATGTGTTCTTACCATGGTGGATGAAATGATATTGTATGGATTTAGTGAAAAATAGTGGTGAATGAATAAATATGGCCTTGGCAGTTTTGGGTTACTGCAGTAGTGTAACTTTTGAAATTCACCATAAATTGTGGAAATTGAGTTACGGGCTGAGTAAAATATGAGATTAAAGCCTGATTAGTCTAGTTTCATATAGAGGAAACGGTACATGCAATTGGATTTTATGTTATGAGATATTTAAATTGTTGTGAGACAGAGTCTGAATGACTTCTAGATCCCCTATTCTGATTTTAGAAAATCATTAGAAATTGTACAAAAATAATTATGAGTTTTAATTTATATATTTAAAATATTTATCGAGTCTATTTTCAAGAGGGATAGACGGGAACATCATCCAAGTCCTGAATTATGAGATAAATAATTTTTAGTGAAGAGAGGTCAGAATTGTTGGACAGTGAAACAGGGGAAACTTTAATGAGTAGACTGTACTAAATGGATAAACCAAAAATTCTGGAAATTTTATGGGAGAAAGGCATATGAGTCTAGTCTCAAGGAAAATTAATGGAACTTAATTTGGAGTTTCGTAGCTCCAGAAATAAATTATTTAGTAAATGTATCTCGATAAAACAGTTTAAGCTGAGTATGTATAATTGTACAATTGTGGTGTTTTATCTTAAAAGCATGTTGGTAATTGCTTATTAATTTCATATGGACTTATTAAGCATTTATGCTTACTCCCTCCTTTTCATTCCTTGTAGTTTTGACAAGCCAGCTCGGAAATCGGGAACAGTCGGAGGCCCACTCACACTATCCGTATACCATCTTGGCATAATGGCTTGTATATTTTGAGTATGACATGTATAGCATTATAATCATTTTGTATATATGGTCTTATGATATGGATATTGAGTGGTATGGTGGTAATGATTAGCCATTGGAATGGCTAATCATGATCATATTTGGTGTTATGTATGCTAAATTGCTAGCTAATCCATGGAAACCATGAAATAGGCAAAATTTACCATAAAATAGATTCAGACAGCAGCAGTGATGTGAGTTTGAAAAATTATTAAAAATAGTAGAGATACAATTAGATGATGAATAAAATATGGAATTGAAGAATTATTAGTCTATTTTCATATGGATGGAACAAAACAGGTATATGAGTTATATTTTATGAGAAGTTTAAATTTTTGTGAAACAGGGCCAGAGCGAATTCTGGAATCCCCTATTCTGATTTTGGAAATTCACCATAAATTGTACAAATATAATTAGAAGTTATGCTTTATATGTACAGATTCCTTATTGAGTCTAGCTTTATTAGAAATAAACGGAATAGTCATTGAAACTCTGTACAGGGAGATATCTGATTCGAAATACACAGAGGTCAGAGCAGTCGAACCCTAAAACAGGGGAGACTTTAACTAATAAACTGTACTAATTGGCCTGACCAAAAATTGTACAAAAAAATTAGTAGATAGATATATGAGTCTAGTTTAAGGAAAATTTTATGGAATTTGATTTCGAGTTTCGGAACTCGAGATATGAATTTTTAAGCAACTATGACGCAGTTGGACAGCTTGTCTGAATTTGTTTAAGTGCTCAAATAAGTTTAGTAATGCCTCGTGCTCGACTCCGGCGACGGTCTCGGGGAAGGGGGCGTTACATTTATTGGTATCAGAGCAGGTTTAGTCGGTTCTCGGACTAACTTAGCATGTGTAAAAGTTTAGTTATACATGCCATGCCACTGATCTGTGATAGTGTGATGTCTTCCGACGCGTATAAGTACCGTCTTATTTAGACAGGGTACTCTCCAACCGAGCTGCGCTGACCATGTTCAATATTATGTGAAGGTGTTTGAGTAAAGTTATGATTATGATAAGTCTCGGTTCAGAAAAGTATGAATAAAAGTTTATGATACATATGTGATAATATGTGAGATGAAAGTTCATATTGTGATAAATATCCATATTTGCTTAATGCTCATATGATGTAGTGTATGTGGCTTACTTGATAAGATGAATGGAATAAATAGAAAGTAATAGAGGTATGAATAAAGGTCATAATATCATGATACGAATGAAAATGTCCTGGTCTTGATTGGACGTTGAATGTTGATGAATGTTAATGATATATAATTTTTATGAGATAAAGGATTATAATGAAATGAACTTATCTATGTTAAATTGTTGGACTGAATTATATGATTGTAATGATATGTACATGATGATGCACGAAATGAAAGATGTGATTGTGATGCAAATATCTATGTTTGTTTGGCCTTATATGATGTCAAGAGCATGAATTAATTTAATTAAATGAATGGATAAGTAAAGCTATCTAGAAAACATGGAATGTATGCATAAGTATATTGTCTAAATGGGACAATAGGAAAATTTGTGTAAGCCAACATGAATGTTGCATTGCCTGAATGAATGACATGATTTTGATAATGTTGCTATGATGATGGAAGTTGTGTCATATGTGTATGTATAAGAAAGTCAAGTTAGAGGTCCTACAACCCCTCCCCCTTACTGGAGTGGTACTTATAATGAAATTTCATGAGATTTGTAATGAATAAGTTTCCAGTTGAGAACCCAAAGAGTTCAGTGATAGAATAATTATAAGTATGATCAGAGATTGAAAATGAGCTGATAAGTAAAGTCTGAGACAGTAAAGTATCGGATTGATGTAAAGATTATTGTAGTTATGCACTGTCCCAATTAGAGAAGGAATTCTCTTTGGTAAATCGAATTACTCAGGTGCAAGGTCGAGAAAAGAGTAAATCAAAATTTATTCAGAACTGGCCTTCTTTAGTGAATGGTTTAATATGAAATTTGTGACGGCAGAACTAGTTAGGGAAATGATATTTGAAATGTGAACTATCTGAGTGTGATACTTATGACTGGACAGATTTAGCAGTCTCTTTTGAGATGTCCTATGTGTTTACCCGTTCTCAAAAAATATTTCTATGGCTATTGATCTTCTGAAGAAATTTTTATTATATGGGAATGTCTTTTAATCCTGGTGTTGGATGAAAGCATTGGTAGTCTGACTGGTTTATAATTTATATTGCTCTATTTCATTGGGTATTCTATTTCATTTTGTCTGATAAGAATTGATAAGAGAATACGTATGATATTATGATTCTGTTTCTTCTACTTGATGCTTCATCTGATATATATGTATGGGAAGATATATTGTTCTTGTTATATTTGATTCTAGTGGGATTAAATGAAGTTTTCTTTTGGACTTTCTTTCTCTGAAGAATTATCGGGGTATTCTGTATTTTCTCTATGAGTTTGGTTTTCGATTCTCCGGCATAGTATCGTATCTTGGGTTTCTTTATCCTGGATCTCTTTATTCTGGATTTCTCTATCTTGGAATTCCGGTCTCCATTAAATCAAGTTGAGATACGGGTTTTATGTCATGATATCATAGGAAACTGAGAAGGGTTGAAAATTTAAGAACAATTAAGAGATGAGTCCGTAAGCTTTCAGAATATATGAGAAATTAAAAGAGATATATTGGAGGCACATGGTACTGCCTAAGTGAAAGTTTTTCGGCACCGAATATGAGATTAAAAGTGAATACCACTTTTCTGGTAAGATTTTCGGGAACGAAAATCCCTAAAGGGGGGGAGAGTTGTAATATCCTAATTTTGGGCCTAGTCGGAATAGTGGTTTCGAGACCACAAATCTGAGATAGAAAGAATTTTTTTTATAATTATTTTGAGGTCTATGATATGATTGCATGATTGTGTGAAATTTCATGAAGAAATTCTATGCATAAAGTGCTTAATTTGAAATTAGGGACTAAATTGAATAAATTGCAAAACTTGTGTTCTAGAAGCATTTTACATAAAATTGAATTAGATTATTAATTAGAGGTCCTTATAGAGCAATTTGACCAATTTGTAAGTCTATGGACAAAAATTGGATATGGATGGAATTTTTGGAAAGTTTAGTAGTTAGGGTATTTTGGTATTTGGATATTAAATGAAATTATGTAGTATAGGAAGTTGTAGATAAAACGGAATAAAAACGAGGTCTCGAGACCTCAAATTCATAAACCGAGCCATAAATATTTTTAAAAATATTTATGGAGTGTAAATAAGTTAGTATTAAAGTTTCGTCAAGAAATTTTAAGGTTTCAGTAATTAATTAGGTGAAAAGTACGAAATTGAACTAAGTGCAAAATTTGTGAGATGTGATTAAATAGCTTAAGTATTTAAAAAGATGGATTTAAAGAGCAATTAGACCCAAAGGTTAATGGCTGGATGGTTTGGGTATGAAATAAGCAAGAAAACAATGTGAACAAGGGGCAAAATTGGAAATAGCATAAAAGTTAGTAATTAAATAATGATGAAATTGAAAAATCTAGACATTTCTTCATCTTTCTCAGCCAGAAACGCCGTAGCAGGTCTCCTATGCTGGTTTTTCATATTTTTGCACCATGTAAGTTCAATTTTTACTTTTTCTTAGTAATTTTTATGTTTTTGTGACTTTTACAATTAGGTCCAATCATCTAATTCATTAGGTTTTGATTTGGTGGATGAAATTGGAAGTTCCCCTGGCTGAGTAAGGGCATTTTATGATGAATTATTATAAAATTGAAGTTCTAATTTCATATAAAGGTTGTTTTGTTAAGTCATTTTGATAGAAAATGGTATTTAGGACCTAATTGTGAAAAAATTGTGAATTAGATGTTGGTGTTGAAATTTAGAATATCAAAGGTTGTGAAATAGTTTTAAATGATAAAATAAAGTGTTAATTTAGAAAAATTAGTTCAATTTATGGGTGAATTGAGTAGGGACTAAATTGTAAAAACTGTAAATTTTGGGGTAAGAGTGCAATTTCAAAATTTGAACAGGATAAATTGTGAAGTGAAATAGAAATCAAATAAATGCTAATGAGTAGAAATAATTTATATTATAGATCAAGAGAAACGAAATTCAAGTCGTGATCGAGGGAAAAATAAAGTTTACGAGGAATAGGCTCGATTGCTAATATTTTATATCGAGGTAAGTTCATATGATTTTTAATAATGCAATGTGTAATTTAATGTTTTGAAATGAAAATTTCATGAATGATATAGTATATTATTGCATATAAAATGTCATTAAACTGTGATAATTGTAAAATGATATTTGAATAAAAGTACAAATTAAATGGAACAACGGACTTGAGTACTTTCATTGAGTGGCTAAGACGAATTGACGGAAAAGACCATGGTTGGACCATGACAGCATGTGAAATGTGATTTCCGTATAAGACCATAGCTGGGCTATGGCTTCGGACAAATGTGATATGTGCTTCCGTATAAGACCATATCCGGGATATGGCATCGGTGTGATATGTGCTACTGTATAAGACCATATCTGGGATATGGCATCAGTGTGATACGTGATCCGTGTAAGACCATGGCTGGGCTATGGCCTCGGTATGTGATATGTGACTATGTGCAAGACCATAGTTTTACTATGGCATTGTGATAATGAGGTACTCAATTCCGTAATCGTTCCCTAATTTGATTATGAACGAAAATGTAAAATGGCCCGAAAAGATTAAGAATTGGTGAATACTATGAAAATGACACGATTTGGAATAAGTTCTTGATACTTGATGACATTGAGATTATGGATCTATGCTTATGAAGCATAATTATGTGTTCTTACCATGATGGATGAAATGATATTGTATGGATTTAGTGAAAAATAGTGGTGAATGAATAAATATGGCCTTGGCAGTTTTGGGTTACTGCAGTAGTGTAACTTTTGAAATTCACCATAAATTGTGGAAATTGAGTTACGGGCTGAGTAAAATATGACATTAAAGCCTGATTAGTCTAGTTTCATATAGAGGAAACGGTACATGCAATTGGATTTTATGTTATGAGATATTTAAATTGTTGTGAGACAGAGTCTAAATGACTTCTAGATCCCCTGTTCTGATTTTAGAAAATCATTAGAAATTGTAAAAAAATAATTATGAGTTTTAATTTATATATTTAAAATCTTTATCGAGTCTATTTTCAAGAGGGATAGACGAGAACATCATCCAAGTCCCGAATTATGAGATAAATAATTTTTAGTGAAGAGAGGTCAGAATTGTTGGACAGTGAAACAGGGGAAATTTAATGAGTAGACTCTACTAAATGGATAGACCAAAAATTCTGGAAATTTTATGGGAGAAAGGCATATGAATCTAGTTTCAAGGAAAATTAATGGAACTTAATTTGGAGTTTCGTAGCTCCAGAAATAAATTATTTAGTAAATGTATCTCGATAAAAAAGTTTAAGCTGAGTATGTATAATTGTACAATTGTGGTGTTTTATCTTAAAAGCATGTTGGTAATTGCTTATTAATTTCATATGGACTTACTAAGCATTTATGCTTACTCCCTCCTTTTCATTCCTTGTAGTTTTGACAAGCCAGCTCAGAAATCGGGAACAGTCGGAGGCCCACTCACACTATCCGTATACCATCTTGGCATAATGGCTTGTATATTTTGAGTATGGCATGTATAGCATTATAATCATTTTGTATATATGGTCTTATGATATGGATATTGAGTGGCATGGTGGTAATGATTAGCCATTGGAATGGCTAATCATGATCATATTTGGTGTTATGTATGCTAAATTGCTAGCTAATCCATGGAAACCATGAAATAGGCAAAATTTACCATAAAATAGATTCAGACAGCAGCAGTGATGTGAGTTTGAAAAATCATTAAAAATAGTAGAGATACAATTAGATGATGAATAAAATATGAAATTGAAGAGTTATTAGTCTATTTTCATATGGATGGAACAAAACAGGTATATGAGTTATATTTTATGAGAAGTTTAAATTTTTGTGAAACAGGGCCAGAGCGATTTCTGGAATCCCCTATTCTGACTTTGGAAATTCACCATAAATTGTACAAATATAATTATAAGTTATTATTTATATGTGCAGATTCCTTATTAAGTCTAGTTTTATTAGAAACAAACGGAATAGTCATTGAAATACTGTACAGGGAGATATCTGATTCGTAATACACAGAGGTCAGAGCAGTTGAACCCTAAAACTGGGGAGACTTTAACTAATAAACTGTACTAATTGGCCTGACCAAAAATTGTACAAAAAAATAAGTAGATAGATATATGAGTCTAGTTTAAGTAAAAATTTACGGAATTTGATTTCGAGTTTCGGAACTCGAGATATGAATTTTTAAGCAACTATGACGCAGTTGGACAGCTTGTCCGAATTTGTTTAAGTGCTCAAATAAGTTTAGTAATGCCTCGTGCTCGACTCCGGCGACGGTCTCGGGTAAGGGGGCGTTACAATATTAATATAAATGACTAAATTGAATAGTAATCAAAACGATAATGATTATGTATGTTTAAACGAAAGTTAATGCAAAGAACCATGAAAAAGTAAATATTTTCACTAAAACAGTTTCTAGACAGCACCAGTAGCTTAACTTAAAATTCTCCAAAAACTATGAATTTAGTTTTGTACGGAAGAAACGATGTAAACATTGGAATTGTATTGAATGAGATATATGCATTTTACTGAGACAATGTTAGATGAATTTTGGGATCTGCTGTTTTGACTTTAAAAAATCATAAAAATTAATATAAAAATAGTTAGGAGATGAACTTTATATGTCTAAAAGTCTTAATGAGTCTAACTTCAAAAAGACATAAATGACAATGTTATACGAATTATGTACAAAAGATAAATAGTATTAAGTTGCGAATGGTCAAAGCTATCTAGTAGCAAAATTGGGGAAGATTTGAAAAAAAAAAAACTTGGTATTAATCTACTTTGAACTAAATTCTGAAATTTTTATAATAAAACATTAATTTAGTCTAGTTTCAAAAATAATAATGGGATCTTAATTTCAATTTTTTAGGTCAATATATAAATAATTTCGTGACTGTGCAATTAGTGAAATAGAATTAATATTACATGCATGCTATACTAAAAGCCAAATATTTTCATATATATATATATGTGTGTGTGTGTGTGTGCGTGTATATATATATGTATATATTCATGTACATATAGGATGTGGAATAAAAAGGAGAATGAAGAATAATAGAAGAGTTGTAATGCTAAGAAGTTGATACAAAAGATGAAATCACTAATATGTATAAAAAGTTAAAATGAACTTGTGAATATTATTAGATTGACCTTTAGTGAAATTTTAAGCTTACAAATAGACCAACAATGGATGAAAATAAAATAAGGATGTTTAGATATTGTTTCTAAAATGTTTACAACTTGATTTGTGGATCCCTTGTTCTAGGTCTCGAGACATAAGAGCTAAAGTGTCGAGATAGTCCAATTTCAAATCTAAAATACTATAGTCCAAAAATGTGACATGTCAATTTAAATAACCTTAGATAGGGCTGAATGATGAGTAGAACGTGAATGAATAATTTAAATTTTGTTGAGGTGATTGACTTGAAAATGTGACATTCTTTACTCTGGTTTAATTACAAGCTCGAGTTGGTTAGTAAACTTTTAGTAAGTTTACAAGTTTACACTTTAGTCACTTAATATTTACACCATTATTCCATAACTTGATAATTCAAATAATATCAATAACAACTCAAGCCGAAACTCTAGTAAGCCATTGTTGTCCCCATGTCTCTCTTCTGACTCAACCAACTCAGGAACCTTTCGTACTTAATCCATTCATCACTTCTTCTTCACGCAAACTCATAACAGAAGAAAATATATAATCAAACTATTCGTACACGTTACCCCAAACAACAATCGAAACAAACACAAATACTAAAAAAGAAAAAGAAAAAAGTCTCATGTTTCAGGCAACGCTAAAGAGAACATAAGGAGAAAGTTTATTGGGAAAATAAACATATTGGAGTCAAGCAACTATTTGATGATAGTGGATAGAGATTAAAGAGATTCTCTTTTAAAGTTTCAAATTTAAATCTATAAACTAAATCATAAAATTGAAAATAAAAAAAGAAAATGCTTTAACTCTATATGATTGTTTATTAGAGGAGGAGGCTAAATTGTGTTAAGATTATTAGAATATAACTGTGACGGTGTTCTCAAAATCTTATTGCATAATTTCTATATAGTTTAATGAACTTAGGAAAATAATGAATAGTGACTTAACGATGCGGAGCGAATAAGTTAATGGAATAAATTTATAAATATAAGGGACATTAAATTGATCTCCAATGAGAGGAAGCAGGGGTAGGACCCAGGATCCCAAAACAGGCCAAAAAGGATGTATGGTAGATTTGACTTGTTGTGTCAGAGTCGGACTAGGGAGGCAGATGAAGAAGTTGTAAGAAACGGAATAAAAAGGAGAAATATGACGAAAAAGACCAGGTTTTGGTTTTTCCAAGTGGAGAAACATATTATTAAAGAAAAACAGGGGATTTAATTGAATTGCTGAGAGCATTCATATTGGTGTCCCCAAATTTTAATAAATGAAATCCAGAACTAGAAAAGGAAAGAAAGAGACAAATTAAGGCCCAAGGCAACGGTAAAGGCCCCCTTCCTCGAAGCTGGAGAAGCCCAGCTGGGGACCTGAGACTCTGACACCTTCTTTCTACACACAACACGAGAAAAATAATAAAAGAGTATATTATAATGGCGAAATAAGAGGCTATCGCTATAGGGACTTAAAAGTCCAAACACAAACCCCTAATGTAACAGAAACAGGTCTAGGAAAAGGGGTATTGATTGTTGAAATGCATGGTGCAAGTGCCGAGGCATCCATCCATCCCCCTCTGACTCAGAAGAATGACTAGGCCCCTCTGCCCTCTCTTACACCCACCTGTCAGCTTTGCTCTTTACCCTCACCCTCACCCCCACCCCCACCCCCACCCCCACCCCACTTATTTCACACCTCTCTTTTTGGGCATCACTCATTCTCTCTTTCAAAATCCCACTTATTATTTTATTTATTCTCTCAACATTTTTAATAATTATTTTATGTTTTTTATGATCATCTTACTAGTAACTCTATTTTTTGAAGCATGTATACTGATGCCGAAACCCTTACCATATAACCATAGACAATTAACAGTGCTCCAAATAAAATTTTTTTACCTCTGCTAAATTCTACATTCATCAACTTCAATTCAAATGCTTATAATCATGAACAGTAATTTGGAGCATTTGGTTAAATTCAAATAAATACACACCGTTCTTCATATATTTTAAGAGGTATTTGGTTAATGGAAGATAAAATTGGTAAAATTATTATAAAAGCAATGTTTTCCAGTACAATGTAATTGAAAATTTGCAATATAGATTAAATTCCAAAAATAGAATAATAAAATTTTATGAGAGTTTTATTTTTGAAGTAATAAATATTAAAAATAAATGTTTTACTTTTTTTGAGTTTTATATTTTATATATTTTTTAATATTTTAAAAAATATTAAATATATATGGCATGAAAGATGATTGTTGGATGGGAAAAACTCAAGGTTATTCTTGTATCCAATACATATTCTCTGAACATTAAGGACTTAAAATGAGATATCGTATTTTCGTATCCTTACCCATTTCCCTTGTCTTTTTGTGTGTCGGACCTGACATACTTGTAAAGCTTTTAATTTTGTGTCTGCCTTCTTCAATAATTGGTCCCATCCCATACTGCCTCCTTTAATTCAATTTTCATTTAACTTTTCCTTTTTCTCTTAATTTTTAAAATTTTCTTTTTAACTTTTACTTATTAAATAAATTTATTTTTTAATTAACTTTTATCTCGATTGATATTAACATTATTATTAATGTAAGAGACCATAAGTTCAAATACGTTGAAGTACACTATCTTTTAAAATATTGTGCCAAAAAAATAAATATAATAAAAATATCTATAATAAAGTGTTCAAAAAAGAAAATAAATTCACTTTTTTTTTTTAATTTGAAAGTGAAAAAAAATCCAATTACCCTTTTAGATAAAAATTGAATAGAAATAGTATTTTTGATGATTAATAAATAAATAACAGTCCAACTAAAAACATTGTAATAAGTTCGATCAAGAAAGTTTTCAAATATATATTTTTAAAAATTAAAATTTTTTAAAAATTAATCTTAAATTTCATTATTTTGAAACGAAAATGTGCATGTCATATCAACAAAATAAACTGTCTAATTGAAAAAAAAAGCTAACAATATTAATGATAAAATAACCTTTTGATTATAATAAACTTTTGGTTAAATTATGTTTAATTTTTTTATTCTTTATGCATTTAAAATTTATTCTCTTTATTTTTATTTTTAATAATTTATTCCCTACATTACAATGTTAAAATTTTCGTCTATTATAACATTTTTTTTTGTTATATGAGTACAAAGTGATTTTTTTTATTTTAAAATGTTGCATTAATGAATTAAACTAAATAATTTTAAGTAGGGGTGAGCGGTTGATCAAATCGAGTGAAAATATTTTGAGTTGACGAGTCTTATGTTATCATCCTAACTCAGTTTGAAATTTTTTCGAATCGAGTCAAGTGAAATGAAATTTGAGTCAAGTTGAATCGAGTAAAATTGTGTGAGTTAAATTAAAAAAATTAAACATGGTAAATTAAAATCTTATTACAATATAACTAATTTCATATTAGAACACATAAATTTAAAATCATATATATTTGAAAACTTTTTCAAAGAAAAAAAAAGATACTTTAGTACGATAAACTTGAATCATTAATTACCTTATTTAGGTCCCAAAGTTATTATTTTAGAAAATTTTAAAAATTTTTAACTTTCTTTATATATTCTTTAGAAAATTTTGTAATTTTTTGTTGAGAGAGAACAATTTACTTAGTTTCAAAATCGACAAGGACAAAAGGGGCATTTATACCAATATGTTATTCAAATTATTTGAGTTATTTGAATTGTAAAATTTAACTCGACTCGAACTCAAATAAATCAAATAACTCGATTCAATTAACTCAAAAATTGATATTTTTTTTCGATTTTTTTAATCAAATCAAGTTTTGTTCGCCCCTAATTTTAACGATGTTAAGAATTGAACTTGAATTTAAATAAAAAAATTAAATAATAAATGCACAAGTCTCCAAAAATATAATTTCAGTTTTAACACAATATTTCTATACTTGAATATAAATATTTATTAATTTACAAAAATGAATTTTGGTAGATGAAGAAGGTAAGTCCACTACTTTACATTCAATCTAATTTATTGATCGAGTGTTCACCTTCTCTAACAATAGTCTAGGTTTAGATCACAGTTGTACAAAAATAGTAATAATAAATTTATACTTCTACAAGTATTATAATTAAAAGAGTTTTCACATATTATAATTAAAAGAGAGTATTTAACTCAATTATAAAATTACTATAAAAAAATTAATTAGTAGAATTATTTAAAACTTTTAACCGATATTTAACTATGTTATATATTTTATCTATATTATTATTAAACTTTTGGTTAAGTTAGTGTTTAGAGTTAACGGAGTACTAACTTAATCAAGAAAAGACTTTAAAATTATCTTTTAAATAATGATAAGTATTATATTATAATAGCAATTTTATCTTCTAGTTCTTTTATTATTTTATATAAAATATCTATATTATTATTTAAACTCTACGTTGGTGTCACAAGTCAGCTGAATACCAATTTACTTAGAAACTATTATATTACTCTTACATATTTGAAATAAGTTATATAGTTACAATGGTATTGTTGTCTTTTTACATTTTTTTATAAAACCAATATAAAATTTACATATGTTGGTATTTGAACCCATGTGACCAACATCTATATAAAATATTTTTCTTACCATTTCAACCAAAGATTATGACTATTTTTAATGTTGAATTTTTCTTTCATCAACATGATAACATTTTGACAACATGTTAAATAATATTACCTAACATGACAACATTTTAACTAGCTATAGAAAATTGACAATACGATCTAGAAAGCAATTGAAATGTATTTAATATTCTTGATCATATGTGTTATTATTATTTTCAAACCTTATATTTTATTATTATTTATATGTTATTTTTAAACACACATATATTTTATATTCGTAATTTCTACTCTCATATACATGTGATAAAACTTTTAGCTTAAATAAAGTAGCAAAAAAAATAAAATTGAGCGACTAAGAATCAATCTCAATATTGGTGGAAATTTAAATACAAATATTTTACCATACCACTTATGATTTATTCAATGAATAAAATTTTCCGAAGTATATATATATTTTACGTGACATAATCTAATAGATAATTATGTTGTCTAATAAAAATATATATAAATATAATTTTTTAAGTTAATTACAATAATTCCAATACAATTAGTCATTACAAGCATAAAATTGAATAAATAATTTGACAATGAATTGACTAATTAGATTAAAAAGAACTCACATAATTACAAAATGTGAGACTCGAATTTAAAACCTCAAAATTTCCGAACCAAACTACATTTTTCCTCTAACTTCCTACATTCTTTGTTTTTGCATTATGAATATGTTCTCTCTCATGAGTACAACCTCCAATGGAGCTTGAATGGCTCTTGTTTGGCCTTCTTTTGAATCTTTTTCTTGTGGGTCTTATTATTATCTTCTTTTCTTTCTTTGTCCTACACATTTCTATCCCAACAACTCACATCTCACGTGACTAGCGGTAGTTGAGAGAAATTAGGTTAAATTCAATGTTGATAAATTAGAACTCCTCATATTTTTCAAGAAACTGTAATTCTACGTCGTGTTAATTATTTTGAGAAATATTCAACTTCTTTTTTGAAGTATGGAAAATATTTATTAAAAACAATAGTTAATTGGATTATAACTAAGGATACATGTAGACTTTACTTGAAAATAGCCAACCAAGTGATACACCATATGTTCTTGAGGTGACATGACACCAAAGAAAAGAGAACATGCGGTACCTTGTGTCGTTATGGAGTTTGAATCTCTTGATGATACATATTGATCACAATCATGTGCCAACTCCATCTAGTGCTCGATTTTATAGATCACACAAAAAATTGGATGATGAGATAAAAAAGAAATTACAGCTACATTGTGATGCTGGAATTAGACCAAGCAAATCATTTCATTCAATTGTCGTAGAGGCCGGAGGTTATCATTTGATGAAAAAGATGCCCTGAATTATATTGGAAAATACAAGCGATTGAAACTTGAGGGAGGAGATGCACAAGCTTTATATAATGACTTCTCCAAGATGCAATTGAAAGATTCAAACTTTTATTATGTGACACATGGGCAGATGCAAGGTCAAGAGCTGCTTATCATTGTTTTGGAGATGTAGTGACTTTTGATACAACATATTTGACAAATATATATAACATGCCTTGGAGTAAATCATCACAGCCAATCTAGTTTGTTAGGTTGTGGGCTGTAGCGACCTAAAAATTGGGCACGGGCGCTAATCGAAATAAATATTGAAAATTTGAAAACAGAATCTCGATCTATTTGAAAAGGGAGTCGCCACCGATCTTTTTTCATAGGTGTGATCGGACACCTAATAAATTCTCTTTTTAGAAGAAAAATTTATTTTTAAACTTTTCTAAAAAAGAGGTAATTTTAGGTCTACGTGAAGATCCAGAGAAAATTAGAGTTCGGGAGTCGGTTACGCGCGAGGAAGGTATTAGCACCCTCGCGACGCCCAAAATTGGTATCTCGTTAAACGCATGTTGTCTTAATTTTCAAAAATACGAGTTCCATTTAATATTTAGTCGTGATCCGATTGAAATATGAAAACTTTTTTTAAGACACGAGAATTTTGAAGCACGAATATTTTTTTTAAAAATGAAAGTTTTTTTTTAAAACACGAGAATTTTTAAACACGGAAATTTCAAAAACACGAAAATTTTTAAAACACGATATTTTTTGAAACACGAGAATTTTTAAAACAAGACATTTTTTGAAACACAATTTTTTTCTTAAAAAAATTTAAAATACGAGAATTTTTAAAACACGAAAATTTTTAAAACACGAAAATTTTTGAAACACGGAAATTTTTTAGAAAACGATTTTTTTTAAAATCACCGGAGTTTTTGAAAACACGAAAATCTTTGAAACACCGAAATTTTTGAAAACACGAAGATTTTTGAAACACGAAAATTTTTTGAAAATACGAAGATTTTTTTTAACACGGAAATTTTTGAAACACGGTCATTTTTTTTGAAAACACGAAAATTTTTGAAAGACATGATTTTTTTGAAAATACGGAAATTTATAAAACACGAAAATTTTTTCTGAAAACAAGAAAATTTTTGAAACACTAGAATTTTGAAAACACGAAGATTTTTGAAACATGAGAATTTTTAAAAGCACGAGGATTATTGAAATTACAATTTTTTTGAATATTTTTTTATTTTTAAAAGGGCGTATCGAGTTTAACGCAAACCGGTGATATTCACCCAACATAGCGATGAAATCAACGATTTTATGTTAAATCGATTCGTTGCCTTATTTATTAAAATTATTTAAAATAAAATAAAATAAAAATCAAATTAAATTAAAAATATAAATATAAATATAAATATGCATAAAATGCTAATAATATTAAAACGAAATAATATAAAAATACGAGCATTAAAATAAAATGAACGAAATTACCGAAAAGCTACCGAAACACGAGCTTCGTCAAACGGGTTACACGAATTGAACCTCTTTTTTCTTGTTTTTTCTTTTTTCTTTTTCTCTCTTTTTCTTTTTTTCTCTTTTTTTTTGCTGGGCTGGCCGGTTGGGCTGCTGGCTTGGGCCTGGCCTGCTGGTGTGGGTGGTCTGCTACTGCGCTGGGCCTGGGGCCTGCTGGGCCTACTGCTGCGCTGGGCCTGCATTTGGGCTGCTTCTTTCTTCTTCTTTTTTCTGCTTCTTTCTTCTTCTTTTTTGCTGCTTTTTTTTGCTTTGGTTTTTTTTTGGGCTTGTTTCTTTTTTTTTTCTTGGGCTGCTGGGTCGGGTCGGGTCGTAGGTGGGTCGGGTTTGGTTGACCCGACTTTATAATATTTTTTATTATTTCTTTTCTTTTTCTTTTTCTTTCTTTCTTCTTCCTCTTTTCTTCTTCCTTCTTCTTCCTTCTTCTTCTTCAAAGTCTAGCCTCCACCACCGCTTGCGCTGCCGCTACCTCCTCCGACGCTGATACTCTTTCTTTTCTTCTCCTCTTTCTCTTTTCCTTCCTTTTTCTTTTTTCGAAACTTTCTTCTCTTTTTTTTTGATTCGTGGGGGTCCTCTGATTTTTGGAGTTTAAACTCCTTTTTATAGTTGGTTTTGCTTCTTTTTTGCAGGTAGCAAGTGGGGAAGGAGCAGCCACCCATGTTTGTGGCCTGAAAATCTGGGAAGTGGGTGCCCCAAATCACGTAACCTGTCTGAAGGACCAAATCACAAATGCAGCAAAACTTCTGGGGCTAAACGTAATTTTTAGAAAATTTAGGATTAAAATAAAATTTAATGAAAGTTTAGGGGTCTAAGTGAAATTTAAAGAAAGTTTAAGGGTTAAAATAAAATTTAGGAAAAGTTTAGGGGTTAAAATGCAATTTTTATTTTTTAAATTTTTTTTTGAAATTTTGAAAATTAACACAAATTCTAGTCGGACAAAAATTTAGTGCTTACAACTGCCCCTCTTTGCTCATCATTGTGAAACAAGGATAGTGCAAAGACTTAAAAGCACTAAATTTTGTTCAATTGTCCAATCTTTATTCTTTACTCGGCATGTGATCCTGAGCTCAACTCATTTCTCGCAATATGAATTGACTCTTTAAAACTAGACGTTAAAAATAGAAATTGAAAATAGCTCAGCACGTGAGCCAAGGCTCAACTCACTTCTCGCAATATAAGTTGATTTTTGAAAACAGAATTTACAAAAGGCTCAACTCACCTCTCGCAATATGAGTTGATTTTTTGAAAAATAGAAAAAGGCTCAACTCACCTCTCGCAATATGAGTTGGTTTTTGAAAAATAGAAATTAAAAGGCTCAACTCACCTCTCGCAATATGAGTTAATTTTTGAAAAACAGAAATTAAAAGGCTCAACTCACCTCTCGCAATATGAGTTGATTTTTGAAAATCAGAAATTAAAAGGCTCAACTCACCTCTCGCAATATGAGTTGATTTTTGAAAAATAGAAAAAGGCTCAACTCACCTCTCGCAATATGAGTTGGTTTTTGAAAAATAGAAATTAAAAGGCTCAACTCACCTCTTGCAATATGAGTTGATTTTAAAAAACAGAAATTAAAAGGCTCAACTCACCTCTCGCAATATAAGTTGATTTTTGAAAAACAGAAATTAAAAGGCTCAACTCACCTCTCGCAATATGAGTTGATTTTTGAAAATCAGAAATTAAAAGGCTCAACTCACCTCTCGCAATATGAGTTGATTTTTGAAAAACAGAAAAAGGCTCAACTCACCTCTCGCAATATGAGTTGGTTTTTGAAAAATAGAAATTAAAAGTCTCAACTCACCTCTCGCAATATGAGTTGATTTTTGAAAAACAGAAATTGAAAATACCTCAACGTGTCTTGAGGCTCAACTCATTTCTCGCAATATGAGTTGAATTTTGAAAAGCAGAAATTGAAAATACCTCAACGTGTCTTGAGGCTCAACTCATTTCTCGCAATATGAGTTGAATTTTGAAAACAGAAATTGAAATTACCTCAACGTGTCTTGAGGCTCAACTCATTTCTCGCAATATGAGTTGAATTTTGAAAAGCAAAAATTGAAAATACCTCAATGTGTCTTGAGGCTCAACTCATTTCTCGCAATATGAGTTGAATTTTGAAAACAGAAATTGAAATTACCTCAGCATGTCCTGAGGCTCAACTCATTTCTCGCAATATGAGTTGAATTTTGAAAACAAAAATTGAAATTACCTCAACGTGTCTTGAGGCTCAACTCATTTCTCGCAATATGAGTTGAATTTTGAAAACAAAAATTGAAATTACCTCAACGTGTCTTGAGGCTCAACTCATTTCTCACAATATGAGTTGAATTTTGAGAAGCAGAAATTGAAAATTACCTCAACGTGCCTTGAGGCTCAACTCACCTCTCGCAATATAAGTTGATTTTTGAAAAGCATAGATTGAAAAAAAACATAAATTGAAAATACCTCAGCATGTGAGCCGAGGCTCAACTCACCTCTTGCAATATGAGTTGATTTTTGAAAAAGAAAAATTAAAAGGCTTAACTCACCTCTCGCAATATGAGTCAATTTAAAACATAAACTAAAAATACCTCGGCGTGCCCTGAGGCTCAACTCATTTCTCGCAATATGAGTTGATTTTTGAAAAACAAAATTAAAAGGCTTAACTCACCTCTCGCAATATGAGTCAATTTAAAACATAAACTAAAAATACCTCGGCGTGCCCCGAGGCTCAACTCACTTCTAGCAATATGAGTTGATTTTTTTTAAAAAATTTAAAAATACCTCAACGTGTCTTGAGGCTCAACTCATTTCTCGCAATATGAGTTGATTTTCCTTGGAAAGCATGAATATTAAACATCAAAATACCAAAACCAGTTCTTTGGTAGAACTCGGGTATCTTTTCCTTTGATTCAGTGCGACTCTCATTCAAGATTTCTTGCTTTACTGGATTACCTGTATATGCAATGCATGATGTCATCATGATATGCACATGTTTGTCTTAAATGCCTTTATGCCTACATGATTATGCAGTGCTCCTTAAGCATATTGGTCGTATGTCATTTTCGCCATGATTGTTGAGGATCTGCGTTCATTGCTTTGATTCTCGACCTTCTCTTCAGGCCTTATACCTGTCTTCGAGCTTTACGAGTAATCGACGTTTCTCAGATATCACCCTTTTTGCCCTTGGTTAAACTTTGTTCTTGCTTTGAAGATCTTGCACTTATCAAATTCTTATCCGGGTAATGCTTGACATTTCTTTTGTTTAGAGTATGTCATTTCACTATTTATCATTAAATAAACACATAATGAGATGCATGAAAATGGTCAGGTAGGGACACAAAGGATATCTCATATTCTTTTATTTCAAGTGTGGCAAACAAAGAAAGTTAACCAATGAGAGTAAAAATGTCAAAAAGAAAGAAAAGTTCGTATTCAACGGATGTAAATGCTCTAGATATTCAACACATGAACTCTTCCACGTTCCTCAATCAATAATCTTTTCGAGCATGGCTTCTTGCGTAGAAAATTTCGAGCTTTCAGAAATGCTTCAAATACTGTAGTCTCACTACTTGACCTATCATTCGACCGCCAGGTTTGTTTCATTAGGACGCCCTCTCGGGTTTTCATCCTAATCTTTTGGTACTAATCAAGACGCCCTTTTCGGGTTTTCGCCCCTTTTTTTTTAAGATGCCCTTTTCGGGTTTTCATCTTGAGCATAATATTTCTTCACCGCATCCGAATTCACCGGATTCGGTAACTCCTTCCCATCCATCTCGGTAAGGATTAAAGCTCCTCTTGAGAATGCCTTTTTTACAACGTATGGTCCTTCCCAATTTGGTGCCCATTTTCCTCGCAGGTCTTTTTGTATTGGGAGAATATTTCTCAGAACGAGTTCTCCTTCATGGAACTCTCTTGGTCGTACCTTCTTGTCATGGGCTGCGATCATTCTCTTTTGGTACATTTGCCCATGACAAATTGCCCTTAGACGTTTTTCTTCAATGAGGTTCAACTGATCATATCGAGCTCGAACCCATTCTGCTTCTTCTAACTTTGATTCCATCAATACTCGCAGAGAGGGGATCTCAACCTCGATAGGTAGCACAGCTTCCATTCCATAGACTAGAGAGAAAAGAGTTGCTCCCGTAGATGTTCGCACAGATGTACGATATGCAAACAAAGCAAATGGAAGTTTCTCGTACCAATCTTTATATGTCTCAGTCATTTTCCCAATGATCCTCTTAATGTTCTTGTTAGCTGCTTCAACAGCCCCGTTCATCTTTGGGCGATAGGGCGAGGAATTATGATGCTTTATTTGGAACTGCTCGCACACTTCTTTCATCATCTTATTATTCAGATTCGTGGCATTATCTGAGATGATTCTTTCAGGCAAACCATATCGGTAAATGATTTCCTTTTTCAAAAACTTGCACACTGCAGTCTTCGTCACATTGGCAAACGAAGCGGCTTCAATCCATTTTGTGAAGTAATCGATAACCACAAAAATGATTCGATGTCCATTTGAAGCTTTTGGAGAAATTGGCCCTATGACATCCATGCCCCACATAGAAAAAGGCCACGGAGAAGTCATGACATGAAGGGGTGAAGGGGCTACATGAATTTTATCGCCGTAGATTTGACATTTGTGGCATTTTCTGGCAACATTGATGCAGTCACTTTCCATTGTCAGCCAATAATAACCGAGTCTCATGATCTTTCTGGCCATATTGAAACCATTGGCATGCGTTCCGCAAATTCCCTCATGGACCTCTTCAAGTATTTTTCTGGTTTCAACATTATCCACACATCTCAAAAGCATCTGATCCTTTCCTCTTTTATACAGGATATCCCCATCAAGAACAAATCCCGCTGCCATTCTTCTAATTGTTCTTTTATCGTTCTCATTCGCTTGTTCGGGATACCTTTGATTCTTGATATATTCTAAGATATCATGGAACCAAGGCCGTCCGTCTACTTCTTTCTCAATGCTACAACAGTGTGCAGGGACCTCGTATATACTCATTTTGAGGGGCATTATTTCTACTTCTCTACTTGCTTTGAACATTGAAGCCAAAGTGGCTAGGGCATCAGCCAGTTGGTTCTCTTCTCGTGGGAAGTAATGAAAAGTTATTTCTTTGAATTCCTTGATCAATCCAGCCACTAAATCGCTATACTTAATCAATTTTGAGTCCCTCACTTCCCATTCTCCACGAATTTGGTAAATCACTAGGGCTGAGTCCCCGTACACCTCCAAGATCTCGATGTTTCGTTCGATAGCTGCACGAAGCCCCATGATACAGGCCTCATATTCTGCGATATTATTGGTACAGAAGAAGTTCAGTCTTGCAGTGAACGGATAATGATTCCCGTCTGGTGATACCAGGATTGCTCCAATTCCATGCCCTAAAGCATTTGACGCACCATCAAAGCACATCTTCCATGACTTCTCTTTTGATGACTCGGATTCTATTTTTGTGATGCACATTAACTCTTCGTCTGGGAAATCGAATCTTAAAGGCTCATATTCCTCTGTCGTTCGAGTTGCTAAGAAGTCAGCTATTGCGCTCCCTTTTATTGACTTCTGACTTACATAGGCAATGTCATATTCCGAAAGGAGGAGCTGCCATCGTGCCATTCTTCCTGATAGTGCCGGCGATTCCATCATGTATTTTATTGGGTCCAGCTTTGAAATTAGCCATGTCATGTGATACAACATATATTGTCTGAGTCTCCGAGCTACCCAAACCAGAGCGCAACAATATTTCTCAACGGACGAATATTTTGCCTCATATTCAGTGAACTTTTTGCTGAGGTAGTAGATCGCCTTTTCTTTCTTTCCTGACTCGTCATGTTGTCCCAGTACGCAACCCATTGAACTTTCGAACACTGTCAGATACAAAATTAATGGTCTTCCCGGAGTTGGCGGTACTAGCACTAGAGGACTGGACAAATATTGTTTTATCTTATCAAAGGTCACTTGGCATTCCTCGTTCCATTCTCCCGGGTTATGTTTTCGAAGAAGCCGAAAGATTGGGTCGCATTGGTTGGTAAGTTGAGCGATAAATTGGGCGATGTAATTTAATCTCCCTAAAAATCCTCTAACTTCCTTTTGCGTGCGCGGAGGTGGTAATTCTTGGATGGCTTTTATTTTATCTGGATCAACTTCGATACCTCTTTCAATGACAATGAAGCCTAGCAACTTTCCCGAGGTAGCCCCGAATGTATATTTGGCTGGATTAAGCTTTAGCTGAAACTTTCTCAGCCTTTCGAACAACTTCTTGAGGTTCATTACATGCTCTTCTTCTCCTCGAGATTTAGCAATGATATCGTCGACGTAGGCCTCTATTTCTTTATGCATCATGTCATGGAATAACGTCACTATAGCCCTCTGATATGTTGCCCCAGCATTCTTTAACCCGAATGGCATCACCTTGTAGCAGAACGTTCCCCACATTGTTATGAAGGTAGTTTTCTCCATATCCTCAGAAGCCATCTTGATCTGATTATACCCCGAGAATCCATCCATGAAAGAAAACAATGAATGTTTTGCTGTGTTGTCCACCAACGTGTCAATATGTGGCAAGGGAAAATTATCTTTTGGGCTTGCTCGATTCAGGTCACGGTAATCCACGCACATTCGTACTTTTCCATCTTTTTTTGGTACCGGGACTATGTTAGCCACCCATTCTGGATATTTGGAGGCTTGTAGGAAGCCAGCGTCAAATTGCTTCTTGACTTCCTCTTTTATTTTCAACAGCATTTCGGGCCTCATCCGTCTTAATTTTTGCTGGATGGGCTTGCATTCTGGCTTTAATGGGAGCTTATGGACCACTAAATCTTCATCTAGCCCTAACATGTTCTGGTATGACCACGCGAAAACATCTTTGTATTCGCGGAGTAAAGTGATCAAACTACACCTGGTACTTTCTGAAATAGAAGTCCCAATCTTCACTTCTTGTTTCCTCTCTTCAGTGCCCAAATTTATTGTTTCTACAGATTCTTCATGAGGCAGAACCTGTTTATCCTCTTGTTCCACCATTCTTAACAATTCAGGAGACGAGACATAATCTTCAGCATTTTCTTCGGCTTCAAATTCTCCTAAGCAAACAGCCTTCTCAACATCAATTTCAAGATTCGTAACGGGCTTATTCATGTCGTCAATATCTGAGCACCAGAAAGTTGAATGGAAAAGGAAGCTATCGGGGGACATCCAAGTATTGGAAACAACAAACAAAATGTTATATCATGGCAATGAGGCAAATGTAAGGATA
This sequence comes from Gossypium hirsutum, assembly GCF_007990345.1. Lineage (NCBI taxonomy): Eukaryota > Viridiplantae > Streptophyta > Magnoliopsida > Malvales > Malvaceae > Gossypium > Gossypium hirsutum. The sequence continues at coordinate 121,661,275 of NC_053431.1, forward strand.
GGCTATGAAATGAGAAAATGATTATGAAATTAGTGATAATGCGAAAAATCATGACAAAATACATCTTCATTGAAATTCATTTAAATGATAAAGAGCGAATGCAAACTCTTACAAAAGAACTCTATTATATCTAAGGACACAATAGAAGGTTGATGTTTGGCATTACTCTGAAGGCTTATAAACTACAAGAAGCTCCTCAGCAATCCAATTGTTCAACATGAAACCAGGAGGGCAAGGGCGTATCCTCGAGACATCTTTACTTGCACCAGCTTCTTTGTCAATGACATTTATACTAACATTCTGAAAATCCTTTTCAATTAATCCCAGCATGTTTCGTGGATCCTCTTGTCCAGGGTACATCATTCCCGCAGATGTAAATGTTTTTGACAAATGAGGGTACTCTATTGGTTCCCATTCTGGTTCTCAGCCCAAAGTTCTTGCAATTCTTCTTTCTTGATCCTTCTTCCACTGTCTTCTTCTTTGGCGCATGTCAGGCTGGAACCCCAAATCGTATCGGGCCTTGTGGTGCACTGGCTTTAAAGCCCTCACTATTCCTTGCAGATGTCTCCCTAAACCTCTTCTCGCACGAGCTCCCCTTCCTACGGTCAACTTGACACCCATTCTGGTATTTCTCGACAGTTTTGGCATCGGAATTCTATTTCCCTCAGCGACGAAAGTGGCATTGATGAATTCAAGGGATCGAAAGGAACATTCCACTGCATCCTTGCTTACTTCCAGGTATGGCGCATCAGCAGAGATAGATGCGATGATGTCTTTTTCGCCCTCGACTGTGACCAAACAGCCATCCATGATGAATTTCACTTTTTGATGGAGGGATGATGGGACTGCTCCAGCAGAATGAATCCAAGGTCTTCCCAAAAGGCAGTTATAAGAGGGTGTAATGTCCATGACTTAGAATTCGACCTCATAGATGTAGGGGCCCACTTCCAAAGGGATTTCGATCTTTCCCATGACTTCACGCCTCGTCCCGTCGAATGCCCTTACCGTGGAATGACAGGGCTTTAAGTAGGACAAATCTATCGGTATTCTGGAAAGTGTAGCCAATGGCATAAGATTTAATGCTGACCCATTATCGATGAGTACGTTCGGTATTATGTAGCCCTTGCAGCGGGTCGTGATATGCAGCGCTTTCACCGAACCTCTACCATTTAGCGGTATCTCATCATCACTAAAATAGATGATGTTGTCCGCATTCAGATTGTTTACCCACCTATCAAGCTTTTCGACAGATATGTTGTTGGCCACGTAAGCTTGATTTAACACCTTCAATAAAGCATTCCGGTGTGGCTCTGAATTTAACAGTAGAGATAGAACTGAGATTCGTGCTGGCTGCTTGCTCAGTTGTTCCACCACACTATATTCGCTGTGCTTAATAAATTTCAAGAATTCTTGAGCTTCTTCCTCATTCACAGGCTTTTTAGTTTCTTGCATGGGTGGAATTTCTTGCTCGACTTCGACCTCGTGCATCACTGCTTTCCCTTTTTACTTCGAGTTGCTACTTTTCTTTACCGGTTCAACTTCTTTAGAATAGCATCGTCCACTTCGAGTAAAATGACCTACCTCCCCAACATCTTCAATTATGGCTTTGGACTTTTCAACTTCCGGTGTAACGATATTAACATCATATCTCCACGGTACTGTTTTGTTGTCCTTATACGGGAAAGGAGATGGTACTTCAATTACCATCTGTGGTTTCAATGGCTCTCTCATCGCGTCGTAATAAATTACCAACGGTCGATCAGCATTATAAGGGGGCCCTGATGATTGGCTATCAGAGACGCATACTTCTCTTTCATTGGCATCTTCACTCTTGTTAAGGACCTTGATCTCCTTATTATTCATCCGGTCTTGAAGTAACCTTTTAAAGTCCTCGCACGACTGAATGTCGTGCCCAACAATCCCATGAAAATTGCAAAAACTTTGACCTTCTTCTCCAAAAACTCTATCAGAGTGACAGAGCAATCCTTTCTTAACTAATACCTCCCAGATTTTCTGCAGAGGCGTCCTTATTTCTGCCACATATCTTCTAACCTTCCATTCATCCTCTTTCCCCACTGTGCTCACATTCCCTTCGGTATGGTTAGGGAACGGGTTCCCAGTTGCATTACTGGTACTATCGAATCATAGGATACCCGCATCAATTAGTCCTTGAACTCTCCTGTTAAAGGCTAGGCAATTTTCCGTGGAATGTCCCTGGTTTCCCGTATGGTATGCACAACTAGCGAATTGTATGTTTTAACCTCAGCGAACGAGTATGGAATATGCAATGAATGAATGAATGCATGAATGTCAAATGACTGTTAGTCATGAAAGAAATGCAAGAAATTGGTGTTAATTTCAAGATAGCCCCTATTTAGGCATTTCTTTAATCAAAAGAGTCTATTACACAACGTTTCGGTCACTCGTGTAATTGACTCCTCTATCAGAAACCCCTTTTGGCAACCAATCTCTAATCAACCCTTTCCTAACAAGATGCATATGATGCATGATGAAAAATAGAAATACAGACAAACAACATTGGTTAGCAAAACACATATGATCAGATAAAAATTGTGGAAAATCTAACAAATTAAGCCACTTGGTCCAATGGACTCGATTCCCTTGCATAGAAAGCGAAAGTGCAAAAGGTAAGAGGCGTTCCTCCCGTGCACTTATTTTGGTGACTACTAAACGGACGAAGGTTCAGCATGGCTCTAGTTAGGTGGCTCGTATGGTTCATTATATGCGGTTTTGGTTCTAGATAGGTACTCGAATTGCCCGTACTATCATCTATTAAGATTAACACGGAGCCTCGGTCATAGCCTATCACAGGCTCACGAGTTCAATTCGAGGGGTTACATTTACTTATACCTATGCGGAGGGACAAGTTAACTCACGAAAGCATAAATCATATGTAACCCGAAAGTATTCACTAGCCTGTGCGGAGGGACGAGTTAACTCACGAAGGCGTAGCGTTTACTTTCACTTAAACGGACGGAGCCCGGGTAGAGAGCTCATGTTATGCGAAAATACAAGTGCATGGTGTGTGGGGAACAACTCATAAACCTTTACGTTTCACTTAAAGAAACTAAACCAAAATTAAAACCATAAAAATTAAAAACTGAAAAACAACCAAATAAGCAAGTTAGAAGAAATATTTACAGCACGATACAAATGCATGAATTTTGAAAACGAGATTTTCAGATCACGACCAAATATTTACTTTGAACAAGGAAATTTGAAAATTTTGACAAAACATGTTTAATTCCAGACACGACTCTCAAAAAGGCTTTCCCCAGTGGAGTCGCCAGCTGTAGCGACCTAAAAATTGGGCACGGGCGCTAATCGAAATAAATATTGAAAATTTGAAAACAGAATCTCGATCTATTTGAAAAGGGAGTCGCCACCGATCTTTTTTCATAGGTGTGATCGGACACCTAATAAATTCTCTTTTTAGAAGAAAAATTTATTTTTAAACTTTTCTAAAAAAGAGGTAATTTTAGGTCTACGTGAAGATCCAGAGAAAATTAGAGTTCGGGAGTCGGTTACGCGCGAGGAAGGTATTAGCACCCTCGCGACGCCCAAAATTGGTATCTCGTTAAACGCATGTTGTCTTAATTTTCAAAAATACGAGTTCCATTTAATATTTAGTCGTGATCCGATTGAAATATGAAAACTTTTTTTAAGACACGAGAATTTTGAAGCACGAAAATTTTTTTTAAAAAATGAAAGTTTTTTTTTAAAACACGAGAATTTTTAAACACGGAAATTTCAAAAACACGAAAATTTTTAAAACACGACATTTTTTGAAACACGAGAATTTTTAAAACAAGACATTTTTTGAAACACAATTTTTTTCTTAAAAAATTTAAAATACGAGAATTTTTAAAACACGAAAATTTTTAAAACACGAAAATTTTTGAAACACGGAAATTTTTTAGAAAACGATTTTTTTTAAAATCACCGGAGTTTTTGAAAACACGAAAATCTTTGAAACACCGAAATTTTTGAAAACACGAAGATTTTTGAAACACGAAAATTTTTTGAAGCACGAGGATTATTGAAATTACAATTTTTTGAATATTTTTTTTATTTTTAAAAGGGCGTATCGAGTTTAACGCAAACCGGTGATATTCACCCAACATAGCGATGAAATCAACGATTTTATGTTAAATCGATTCGTTGCCTTATTTATTAAAATTATTTAAAATAAAATAAAATAAAAATCAAATTAAATTAAAAATATAAATATAAATATGCATAAAATGCTAATAATATTAAAACGAAATAACATAAAAATACGAGCATTAAAATAAAATAAACGAAATTACCGAAAAGCTACCGAAACACGAGCTTCGTCAAACGGGTTACACGAATTGAACCTCTTTTTTCTTGTTTTTTCTTTTTTCTTTTTCTCTCTTTTTCTTTTTTTCTCTTTTTTTTTGCTGGGCTGGCCGGTTGGGCTGCTGGCTTGGGCCTGGCCTGCTGGTGTGGGTGGTCTGCTACTGCGCTGGGCCTGGGGGCCTGCTGGGCCTGCTGCTGCGCTGGGCCTGCATTTGGGCTGCTTCTTTCTTCTTCTTTTTTCTGCTTCTTTCTTCTTCTTTTTTGCTGCTTTTTTTTGCTTTGGTTTTTTTTTGGGCTTGTTTCTTTTTTTTTCTTGGGCTGCTGGGTCGGATCGGGTCGTAGGTGGGTCGGGTCGGGTTGACCCGACTGTTATAATATTTTTTATTATTTCTTTTCTTTTTCTTTTTTCTTTCTTTCTTCTTCCTCTTTTCTTCTTCCTTCTTCTTCCTTCTTCTTCTTCAAAGTCTAGCCTCCACCACCGCTTGCGCCGCCGCTACCTCCTCCGACGCCGATACTCTTTCTTTTCTTCTCCTCTTTCTCTTTTCCTTCCTTTTTCTTTTTTTCGAAACTTTCTTCTCTTTTTTTTTTATTCGTGGGGGTCCTCTGATTTTTGAAGTTTAAACTCCTTTTTATAGTTGGTTTTGCTTCTTTTTTGCAGGTAGCAAGTGGGGAAGGAGCAGCCACCCATGTTTGTGGCCTGAAAATCTGGGAAGTGGGTGCCCCAAATCACGTAACCTGTCTGAAGGACCAAATCACAAATGCAGCAAAACTTCTGGGGCTAAACGTAATTTTTAGAAAATTTAGGATTAAAATGAAATTTAATGAAAGTTTAGGAGTCTAAGTGAAATTTAAAGAAAGTTTAAGGGTCAAAATGAAATTTAGGAAAAGTTTAGGGGTTAAAATGTAATTTTTATTTTTAAAATTTTTTTTTTGAAATTTTGAAAATTAACACAAATTCTAGTCGGACAAAAATTTAGTGCTTACATGGGCTACTTGCAAATGAAACAACAAAATCATTTATTTGGTTGTTCAAGACATTGCTTGATTGTATGTCAGGTTCTTATCCTTCTGCCATCATGACTGATCAATGCAAAGCGATTGAAAATGCAATTATTGAAGTTTTTCCTAAATCATATCACAGGCTTTAAGCTTCCTCAAAATTTGAGTGGACATCATCAATTTGAGTCAATTAAATTGGCACTAGAGGCAACGATGAAAATTCTTGGATATGAGATGCTTCAAATTTATGGCCTCGGTGGAAGCCAATGGCTCTAATCATTGTATGAATTGCCACAAAAGTAGGTGCCTGCATACTTAAAAAGGCATATTTTTTGCTGGTATGTCCACTACCCAGAGAAGTGAGAGCATGAATGCATTTTTTTTTATGGTTATCTGCATAGACAAACAACTTTGACTGATTTTGTTAGTAAATACGAGTTTGCACTACAGAATAAGCATAAACAAGAGGCAAGAGCTAGCAGATTTTGATTCTAGACATGCAGAACCAGTGATAAAAACGAGATCGATGCTGCTATGAGAATCAAATGTCTAAATTATACACAGTTGCTATTCAAGAAATTCCACGTAAAAGTGGAGGAAATGTTTTCATGCTTTAATACAAGAGAAGTGTGCAGTAATGGATCCATCAATACTTTTTTGGTGAAAGCACAGTGATGGAGTGACATGTAATATGTTTTTTTTTTTTGTAAAAGTAGCCGAATTTGAAGTTTTTTATAATTGTGTTAAAACAGAAGTGCATTGCATATGTAATATGTTCAATTTCAAAGGCTATTTGTGTAGGCATGCATTATCAGTTCTTCATGTTGAAATACCGAATCAATATATTTTGTCACGTTGGATAAAGGATTTCAAGCGTGTAACTTGTCTCTCGAATGTTATGAATTTGGACAATCCTACAGAACAGTATGATTATTTATACAAGCAGGCTCTTCAAGTTATTGAAGAAGGCTTTTGTCTGAAAAACACTTTGAGGCGTCGTCACATGCACTAAATTAAAAGATCACTTGATAAAGTTTAGCTTGTGTTAAGGTAATGATTATATTTTAAAAGCTTTACGTCTATTTTGCATTGCGTAATGTTGAATTTTTAATTCTAACAATGGATTAATAATTTTGTCTATTTATGAGGAATTTTTCAACTGTATTTATTTTAAAAGTTGTAAAGAAATTTCTATCTAATAATTTGAATTGTATTTTGAGTTTGGATTAATCCAAAATGAAATTAAAGTGATATTATATTATTTCATATGAAATTAAAGTATTATTATATAAAATTTGAATTATATTTTCACGTGTTTATTTTTATGTCTTTCCCATAAAATTTTAATTAATAATTTCAAATTTAATTATAGTTTTCATTAGATGAATAATATGCATACTCATAATATAAACAATTATACGTAGAAGTACGGAGCGTGAGGGAATAGTTCTCCAATTAGGCGTTGAATGAGAGTGGCTCTCTCCCTTATATAAATACGTGCTGCCAACCCCATCTTCTTTCCTTCCTTATCATGTGAGAGCTTTGAGGTATCTATATCACGGTCTCTAGAGACGTATTGACAAGTGGTGGTAGCTTTACCCAGCTCTTCTTTGGACGTTACAAACCGAGTATGGGAGAATCTGTAAAGCTCAGGAGGGATAGCGCCTAAGCTATTTCTTTCTTTCTTTCTTTCTTTCTTTTTTGCAGAAATATCATCTGCGGCGCTATCTATCCTGAGTTTCATGGGTTCTTCCTGCTATATGTAAATATATGGTGTAGTAGCTTCAAGAATGATCAAAGTTGGTATGTATGTCTGTATGTATGTATGTATCTCCTTATTCTGGATTCTATTATGCCATATCTTGGGTTCTGCATAGATTATAACTCTCTGACTCTTTCTTTTATTTTCTTTTGAATAAGAAAGGATGTGACTATGTGAGTGATCTTTGGAGGTATCTCATCTGCAAAGTCCGAAGCAGATAATTACTTTTTTTGTTCTAGATTTATCCTCGTTTCTCTAAGAAATTGTTGTGAGAGATAAAGGATTTTTGCTTTATTCAAAAGGCTGCCTCTTGTTTTCTTTTTAACAGCATCTGGAGGGTTTGTACCATACTGCTATGTCTTGTTTCTAGTTACATCATCAAGTCTTTATAAAAAGGACAAAAATCATCTCAAACCAAACCCAACACATAAGAGTTTTTGGGACATGAATATCCGAATATGCATTATATCAAGATGTATATGTTTTAGAAAAATAATTACTATTGGTATATATCTAGATATTTACAAAGCAGCAATCATGCATGCATGTCTGTTAAATAAATAATCATGGGCAGATAATTAGTAAAAGTGTGTCGTTGTCCAGTCTTCATCTTCGTCCTCGTCCTTACCCTATCCACTTATTGCTTTGATTATTTTTATTTGCCATTAACCAAGTTTTTTCATGGACAACAGACAGGAGCAGTGATTGAGCTGGGGTTTTCTTACCAATATTCAAACCAAAACTGTGTTTTGTGACAGATGTTGGTGGCTAGGGTTTTATAATTTGAGTTAAATGGCTTACAGGCTTTTAGTTTCAGTGGACGTTGACTCCTTTCACACTTCGTCCACACCACGGACTCGTCGCTTTCTTTACTGTTTCAAAACATCAAATCTCACTCTAACTAAAGCAAATGTGATGCAATTAATAATTATAAATTGCAGTTTTCATGCAAATGCATATAATATAAATAATCAGTAATTTTCTTTTATATATTATTTTATATGGTGTGTATTATATATGATGGTGAGGTTCCATTTTTTTATGAATTTAATTAATTAATGTACATATCCGGTTTCTTTTGAGATTTAATAGTTAGCCAAGTGCAGGGTTGGGCTGAATTCTATTTTGAGTTGAGTGCCATTGTTAGGCAATTTGATCCCAGTTAGGGATACTGGGTGCAACTGTATTGAATCAACCAACGGGATCATCTTTATACTCTTTCTCCAGTAAAAGCATTGCCAAGACATTTTATTTTAAAAATGACTAAATAAATATTTATTCAAGTTAATCATTTTTATTAAAGAATTTATCCTTTTTTACTTAGTAGCGAAGTTAGAAATATTTATAAGGGAGGCCGAGATATTTATATAAAGTAAATATATTCAAAGTAGGTGTAATCTATATTTTGAACAAGGTATTTTTAAATTGGAGTTAATCTTGATCACCCAAATTAACATTTAAAAAACAAGATATATTAAATGTTTAATTTGTATTATATATTACAATTATTTAAGTTTATTTTTATTAAACTAATATTTAAATACTATTTCAAATTTAGATATTGCAATTATTTAACATTATTTTTATCAAATTAATATCTAAATACTACTTTGTATTAATTTATCAAAATAAAATAAATATTATCAAAATAATATAAAAAATTATAAATTATATAAAAAAATCAAGCTAAAAAACGTTTGAGGGGCCAAACACAAATTGTCAAAATAAAAGTTTAAAAATTTTTAAGGGATTTAAAGGGTTAGCCAGCCACTAAATTCTTCTTTGTTTCTATTGATAAAAATGAACAAAACTGACAGAATATTAGATAATTATATATATATTGTATATACCTTAGGTTAATGTGCATAGATTAATTTATCTATTTTTTTAAAAAGAACTTTCATAAACATTTACTCTCTCACCATATATGTTTGAATGTCAAATCCGTCAACTACGATATTCATTTTAAAAATAGCATATAGAAGCAGGGCATAGAAATAAAGAAGTGGATATATGGTGGTAGTAATATTTGAAAGGGTAGAGAGTTAAGATTAAAGATGGGGTGGAGGTAGGTTTAAAAGTATAGTAGGGCCGGAGAACGTGGCAGTGTCAGAGGCAGGACTTGAATATCCTTGCCTTAACACTGGACCAACCTACCTCATATATACATCAAGAAGATGGTTAATAATTTCGAGGGGCTATGCAACTATAGGGATGAATTTAATGTCCCGTTTATTTCACTCTCTGACCACCAACCACCACCACCACCTTACAGGAATATATGTCCACTTGCTTAGAATGATTTTGCCCCTTCAATTTAAATTAATACCTACACTATGATGACAACCGTTTGATATATCAAGCTACCACAAACTCAGGCCGGAGATGGGCTTTGCTCCATGTGTTAGGGAGGGCAATGGGCAGAGGCGAAGCCTCTAAGCAGCTGCGGACTTCGGCCCCAACAATTTTATATTTCATATATTAATTTAATTTAATTTAGTCTCTTAAAATTTTTTTTATATTTTGTTTATTATCTAATTTCACGTTTTATTGAAGCTAAAACTGCAAATTATTAAAGTTACAACTAATTAATTAACTCAATACTTTTAATATTACAAACATTAAATTTAATAACTTAATTCAAATCTAATTAATTAAGCCCAAACACAATTTTCACAAAGTGACATCCAAGGACACAAAACTTCAACTTTTGTCAAGCAAAGTTGAGATAAAAGTAAAGCAATAAGCAAAGTAAGAAGATAATTAGCACATAATATTTGTTAATGTAGTTTGGATTCACTAATCCAATTTTGTGAAGTCTTTCTTAGAGAATAACTTTATTTCACAATTTGTCTGGATTAACTATTTGCTAAAACCCAAACTATCCTTACACCAACGGGTAATTGCAATCCCAATATTAAATCCAAATTGTTACAAATCACTATCCCAAAATAGCTCACAATACAATCAATAAAACTCTCCAATAAATACTAAAAAGAGTATCACAAGAAATATAAAAAAAAAAAGCACAATAAATACTAAAAATTGTCTCTCAAGGACACAACATGTTGTCTATTTATAGGCTCCTTCAATTATTCATCGAGTTGATTTTGATAAGCATTTAAACTCTCATCTAAAAACTAGATTTATCACTTGAAACATCTTGAGTAATTATCCAATAACAATTTTCATAAACAAGCTCCTCAGCTCCAAATACTTTAAAAGATAAGGATAATGATAGAGATGGATATCCACACAAGTTCAAACTCATGTCCTCCCTCTCCAAGACAATCAATTCAAAGATAATGATCACCATACATTATAGCACGAAATTACCTCCTCATTTGCTGCTCCATAAGATTAAATCATAAGTCATATTATCAAAAAATCAAATATATCAACTTAAAAAATTTGATTACATCAAAATTATTATTTTATCTATTGTTCGAACATGAAGTAGAACAAGAAAAATAATCAAAGTTCCAACAATTATTTTTAAATCTTTCAAATGAATTATTTTCTTCAAATTAATTATCATACATATCAAGTTATAATAAGATGAATTATTATCAGTAATTGTCAATGACCATGCATGCATTTCTTCATCTTCAGCTTTGTACTAGTTTCACAAGTAGGTTATTTTTCATCTATTATCATTCAGTACAAATTTAATAAATATTTTCATGGATCAATCTTGCATATATAAATACTAATGATTTGTGTTGGTAAATAATAAACAATAGATTGGATCAAAACCCAACGAGTGGAGGCTTACATTTTTTTAGATGTTATAGTTCAACCATGTTAAGTCCTCTTAATTAGTTCACATAATAAGCATAATACCTTTCTAAGTGTAGGATAAAATGATAAGATACATTATATTTGTAGGGAATAATACACATTTAAACTTTATAAATGACATTATTGATAGAGAAAGTTAAGAAAGACCTTAAAATAAACATGATACTCAAGAAAAGAGTTAAATTTGATATTATTTCATTTAACCAATGGAATTAAGACAATTTTATTACTTCTAGTGCTAATTTTTTGGGTCTTCTGTATCAACTAATATTTGTTACTTTAACGTAGTTGGGCATTATCTAATATGTTATCGGCCCATAGAATTTTGTGGTTTTAAAAAGCTATATATAGCTTCTTCTCCAATAAAATTTAGTTCCATCATATTGTTTTCATTGTTAATGAGCGTAGGAGGTTTGAGATGAGCTCTTATTTATTAACTAGTGAATTAAATGGAGATCGAGTTGTACGGATGGATTTTATGTATAAAATGAAGAAACTTGGTTTGTTTACAAATATAATAATCTGATATCCCCTTGTGTAATCTTAGAAGTACTACATAGATCATATCAAATCATTTGCTTAATTGTGGAATTCAGGACGTATAACATTCATATAAACACAAGCTATAAATCATTCAAACCAACTGCAGGTAATATATTCAAAGGAAATGAGCATGCAGCCAGAAACTAGTGGAACACTTCACACTAATAGATGTTTGATATTGGCTTTAACATTGGGGTAGATCGAGTGGTGGTGGCTGTACAGTCTGCAATTTTCCAACTCCGTTTTCAACTAGCAAAGCTGTTGCCAAGCCCCAAGGGAGATGGGTGTCTATATGGCAATGGAGCAGCCAGATTCCTGCTTTGGACAAGTTAGTAATTAACAGACATCAAAACATGGAAGCTGTTTAATTTGGAAAGAATTAAAGGACTTATATGTTACCTGGATTGTCGGCCACAAACCGGATGGCTACCCATCCACCAGGAGGTGTTCCAATGGTATTTCTCCTTGGTGGATCAACAAGGTTGAATTTGGCTGGATCATTTTTGGGATCAAAGTTACCAAAACCACTCCCAACAACATAGAAGTCGTATCCATGAATATGCATAGGATGATCCTCAACTGTGACAATACTTGTATCCTGGAACACAATTTGTACCTTGGACCCAAACTTTAGTTTAACGAGCTTTGTTCCCTTAACAGGTTGCCAGAGGCCTCTGCTTACATTGCCTGTATAATCAAATTGTATGGGAGGAACAGGTGGAAAGTCTGTGGTGAAAACACGAGGTTGACCTTGGTAGTAGGCCTGCATTAAGGAGGTACTTCTTGGGAACACAAAGGACACATTGTTGATACTGGCAGCAAAGCGAGTTCCGTTGGGGCCTTGGCATCGTGGGCTATTCGGATTTTTACAGTTGATTAGTCCTAACCCCACTGTGAAAAACAGGCTTTCATCAATCTCAATGGGAACTTTGACCTTGCAAGGACTCCTTAGCTGGGCAGTGAATGCAGTTGCAGTGGCGGTGTCGTTGAACCCGGGTAGCTGTGGGAAGATCGGTTTCAAAGATTTTCCTCCTTTTGCGGAGTAGTGAGCAGATTCATATTCAAGGATTGCTGTGGTGGTGGTATTGTCAAAGGCTGCATTGGCGGTGTTGTAGGCATGTGCTGCCATGTAGTAACGAGCTGGAGGCTGATCAGCAGTGAGAAGGACATCGGTTGTCTGACCAGGAGCAATCATGATGACATTTGTTGTGAAAGGTTTGGTGTAGCTAGCATCAACAGCAACAACAGTTAGTTTGTGATTGGCCACCCCGAAATACAGCTCCTGATTCAGTGCAGAGTTGATGATCCTCAGAAGAACCGTCTCACCCGCCTCCACTGGATACATGGCAGTTTCTGCATTTTTGTAATATCGATCAGGCTTTATGATATTAATACTTTTTATAATTGGCAAGGTGAGTGGTTGAAGTAGCTGAAGCTGAATGGTAAAAGCATACCTTTGCTAGAGCATCTATACAAGTCGCCTGGTTGACCATTAATTGTATATGCATCTGATACATTTGGAGCACCTCCAGTGAAAAGTGCTAGCTTTAGAACATCCATCGGATCCCTATCCCACCATTCTCCTGTTTATTATCATTATAATTCCTTTGAGTTATGATGCCATATAAACCGAAAACATAGCCCTGTGAGATATACAAATATGGGCATACCAAGAATAACAGGCATTTCTCTCTTGGGCATGGGGAAGGGGTATGGGGAACCCAACTTAGGATATATTATGAGAGCTCCATGCACTGTCGCTCTAAGCCATTTGCTATGAGCATGCCACCATAAAGTCCCCTCCTGGTTTTGGATGGTGAATTGGTATGTGTAAGACCTCCCTGGTTGGATAGGACACTGCGTCACATATTCGGGTCCATCTGCCCATGGATTTCGCAATTGTCGCACTCCATGCCTGATCAAAGCCAGAAGAAATACAAGTTACAAGCACCAGTACAGTAATGTTGTCTAGATTATAAATTGGTTTATGATATACAGTTTATTGTATAAAGATTACCAGTGGAGGGTGACATTGTATCTGGCCTTGTTTATAGCTTTAATGACCAGAGTATCGCCATCTCGCACTTCCAACGTTGGCCCTGGATATTGCCCATTTACTGTAATTGTACTGTGAGTTCTGCACAGCCTCTTCACTGGCTTTGCTTCAATCTGTTTAAAAGAAAATGTTTTAATAAAAAAGGAAAGAAGGTATGACACTGGAATAAGACAAGATTAACATGATGTTATAAACAAGTTATGACATACAACAAATTCATGGTAGTGAATGGCTGCACTTGCAAAGGATGCTAGGAAAGCAAAGATTAAAAGAATGCAAGAGAATAAGTAAAAGGTGCATGGTTTGGCACTGAGTATGTGAGGCTCCATTGCACTCAGGCTTTGGTTGATTTGTGATTGTGAGGTTGGACACAAAGGAAGAGCAGCGATTTTTATCCAAGGAAAAGTGGGGGGAAAATGACAATTTGTTTCGAAAAGAATAATGATTAGGCAAAATTAGGTTTAGGGTCAACATGTACGACATTAGTATTACTATAAATTAGTTAGTGTAACCATAAGGAGGATTTGGTGCACCCACTAGGCACTACCCGCATTCTTCTTTCAGTATTTAACAAAGGTACATTCTCTCCACCACACTTACTTCTCAAATGGATGGGGCAGTTGCAATATTTCCATCATTACTAACTCAATATCTTTCATTCTTGCATGTACTTTAGTGCCCATCAAGAGAACCAATGATTTTCATTCTTGCTTAAATGTTTATTTATTTATAAATGAAGTTTTTTTTTTAGTATTTAATGAAAAAAAAGGAAGAAGAAACACACATATTGCATAAATATTCCATACATGGGATAAAGTAAATGAAAATTTTGTTAAAATGCTATAAATTAAGGTGGCGAAAGGATTGATTTAGTTCACGCAAAATGCAGTAACTCATCTTCAAAATTTATAAAGCTTAACACAAAATTATTAAATGTTGATGTCCTCTAAGAAAGCTTTCAATTATACGTAGATTCATTTACATTCACACCCATTTCTCAATTCAATCCAATCAGTGAAACCAAAAATATATTGTGTGATAAGTTTTTGATGGAGAGAAAGAAATCAGATTCCACCATTCTTTCTTTTATTTTTAGTTATCATAATATTCGTTTTTTACTCTTCAGACTTCAAAATTAATTTGATAAAGCTTTTAGTCACATATGTTTCTTTCTTAGAGAAGATCAAAGATGCTGAGGAGGAAAATAAAGTGACTAAACAGGAAACGTTAAACATCCAACTTCCGTTGTTATTAAAATTGATTGTTCATTATTGGACGGGGCACACATAGGAACACAAACAGGGGCAGAGGATTTTTGTTCTGATGTATTGTGCTAATTTGGGAGCAACTTATGTTTTTGCCCGCCAATTCCGTTTTTCACTTCAGAATGAAGCATATTGAAGTTTAGCTGCAGCTTCCAAATGATGACTTGCAGGAAGTACATGAAGCCTTAGGACTTTCTTCAGCTTAGCAGCAGTTTTAAACTTTCTGTTTAGTCTTTGTTTTTTCTACCGAAACAAAATTAAAATAAAAAATAAATCTCCAAATTGCATATAATACTGAGACAAATATCAAAAAAATTAAGATAGTGTAAACATTGGATCAAAGAAACCTATCAATGCAGGAAACAGAAGTATTTTAAGTTTAAAAGGGTTTAGAGTTGGCCATTTACAAAATAAACTAGTATGGATAAAATTTTAAGTATTTATTTGGGTTGAACTAGATTTGGGTAAGCATAAAGTTTATTAATATCATACTTAGTAAACCTATCTAAAGGCCAAGTAGCTCATCCGACCTATTGGGTTGAGCTTGGGCAAGAATTTTCAGACTGATGTTAACATTTGAATCACTAATAAAATATAAAATTAAATATTATTTTCTCTATATTAAGATAAAAAGCCACTTAACCATGGATTACATGATAAAACATAAAATTCCGACATCAATCGATAAACCAAGAGAGCCGTACAACACCGTAGCCTAACAATAAAAGCACATAAGGAACAGAGCAGAAAGCATAGCAAAAACCATCATATCAGATCATAGCACCAGCCATTCGTCATTAGAAATCATATTGATGCACTGAATTGATCAACATCTCAACTGAAATAAAAGCATTCAGCAAAAGCAAGCATCAATGCTTACGACCTCCTTAAATCATAGCTTGAAAAACAATAACATTATTACTCCAAAATCATTAGCACTTGGGTACCATACCACATTCTGCTGTTTACAAACCCGCCCAAGCATCTGATAATCCAAGGCAAAATAAACATGAAGAAACCCTATCCTCAATGACATGCAACACATCTTTTCCTTAGCTTGCCCCTCTTTTCTTTCTTGATTTCACCATTGCAATCCTAGTTCTTTACTGAGAGCCCACTCTTCAGTTTCTTCCTTTTTGATACAGCATTTCTTCTGTTGTTAAAATATGTATTAGACAGTGATTAATGAGATTTTTTAAGAAATTTAAGAGAATTTTATTATTTTTTAGAAATTAAAAAGTATAATAAGAATTTTTAAAAATTTGAATTAGTTAATTAAAATTTTCTAAAATTTTCAAAAAAAAATAAAATTTTCCGAGTGTCCTTCGCCACTATAACGGTCTACCTCTGTAAACACTTATAAATACAACATTTTATTTTGGAGTAGGAGTGTGGAAGAGAGTTTTGACAGTTTTCTATTTTTCTTGTTGCTTAGACTTTAGTTTTTTTTTCTTTTTTGAATTATAATAACACATCAAAGTCTAAACAACCAATATGACTAACGCTACTTGAACTTAGGCCACACCTAGAGCGCTAAGCGCCCTTGACCATCAAGCCATCAGATGGGGTTCAAAATTTTTTTCCTTTTACTTTTGAGAGTAATTGTATCAAAGATTTACTTGTGGACTCAATCAACTTCTGAGTTAGATTATGGAAGAGAATTGTTCTTCAATCAAGCAATATTTCTTTTCACTTTTTCTTTAATGTTTTTTTTATATATTTTTTATGTTGATTTAAATTTCCCTATGAATTAATTGTTTTAAGTGGTGAAGAAATTGAAAGTTAATGGATTAATGATTGAAATGAGTTACAATTAGACAAATCTAAATTGTGATTAGATTAATTATTTAATTTGTTCTTCATAATTAATTTAGGTGACAATTAAATTAAAAAATATACTAGAAGGAGAGTGCAACAAGATGTCAGTTTAACATTAGTGAATTAAATAGATTGTTACCCAACTGACTAAAATATACAACAACTATAAGGTTACCTATAAGATATACAGTAACTAAGGTAGCGGGGTTATTGGAACCCACCCATTGTTTGAAAAGTCAAAAAGGGTGGGCACCGAAAGTAGAAAGTAAAATTGGTTGGCAAGTTGGGTTAAAAGTTGGCATGGGATAATTGCAATTTTGGTCCCTAATTGTATAGGGACATTGCAAGTTGATCCTTGAACCTCAACTATAAATAGGCCTAACCATTTCTTACTTTCTTCATCCCACACTTGCCATTCTCTACTTAAGGCAATTGTTCTCTCTCCCTATTTGTAAACTTTCACTTGTATTTTTGGAGTGAAATATATTTGGTAGTGCCCGAGGACGTAGGCAAAATTTGCTGAACCTCGTTAAAATTCTAGTGTTCTTTATTTTTGTTTTGCATATTTTGCAAGTGTCATTGTAGTGATTTATTGTGCTATTAAATTACGATAGAGGGATATTCTGGCTAGGAAAGATCTGGTATGTAAGCGATCCTCGTGATCCACCTCTCTTTCCTGGGAATTGAACTTAGTGTGATTTTTCAGTACAATAATTTTACTCTTTCACACGCTTCCGCGCAACAATTGGTACCAGAGCCAGGTTCGTACTTGGAGAATACGACCGTTTACGGTACTATTCACGTATACGGCACTATTTACGTATACGGCACTATTTACGTATACGGTACTGTTCACGTATACAGTAGTTGGGATTGAGGAGAAAAATGGCAGCAGCATCGTCATCAGCAAGGACTACTGTGACAAATGCAAAATTTGAAGTAGAGAAATTTGACGGTACCAATAATTTTGGTATGTGGCAGTGTGAGATCCTGGATGTCTTATGTCAGCAAGAGCTGGATATAGCCCTTGAAGAAAAACCTGACAAGATGGATGACAAGGAATGGGCCAAGATCAATAGACAGGCGTGTGGTACAATCCGCCTATGTTTGGCCAAAGAGCAGAAGTACTCCGTCATGAGGGAGACATCAGCAAAGAAGCTGTGGGATACATTAGAAGAAAAGTTTCTAACGAAAAGTCTTGAAAATAGGCTTTATATGAAAAAGAAACTTTTTCGGTTCACGTATGCACCCGGTATGTCGATGAATGACCATGTGAACTCATTCAATAAAATTTTAGCAGACTTGCTAAATTTGGATGAGAAATTTGAAGATGAAGACAAGGCATTATTGTTGTTGAATTCCCTTCCTGATGAATATGATCATCTTACCACCACATTGCTTCATGGGAAAGATTCAATCACATTTGATGCAGTCTGTAGTGCGTTGTATAGATCTGAGACTCGAAAGAAAGATAAAAGAGATCACAGAGATACAACTGCAGAAGTCTTAACAGTAAGAGGTCGTTCACACAGCAGCAAACCTGGTAGAAGGGGTAAGTCCAAAGGGAGACCCGCCAAAGATGAATGTGCCTTTTGTATTGAGAAAGGGCATTGGAAAAAGAATTGTCCTAAGTTACAAAAGGGCAAGTCTATTTCTAATGCATGTGTAGCGGAGCATGATGAGGAGTCAGACTTTAGCTTGGTTGGCATGGCAATGGCATGTCAAACGGATGAGTGGATATTGGATTCGGGATGTACTTACCATATGTGTCCTAATAAGGACTGGTTTTCTAGTCTTGAAGAACTAGAAGGTGGAGTTGTTTTTATGGGCAATGATAGTGCCTGTAAGACAATGGGTGTAGGTACAATCAAATTGAAGAACCATGACGGCTCAATCCAAGTTCTGACAGATGTTCGCTATGTACCCAGCTTGAAGAAAAATCTCATCTCATTAGGGGCCCTAGAATCTAAAGGGCTCACAATCACTTTGAGAGATGGATTACTAAAGGTAGTAGCTGGGGTATTGACGGTGATGAAAGGCACTAGAAGAAATAACTTGTACTATTTAAATGGAAGTACAGTTATTGGATCAACATCAACAGCTTCTGTGAAAGATGCAGATTCAGAGGCTACCAGGTTATGGCATAGGCGATTGGGACATGCTGGTGAAAAAGCTTTGCAGACTTTGGCGAAGCAAGGCTTGTTGAAAGGTGCAAATTCTTGCAAATTGGAATTCTGTGAACATTGTGTTCTGGGCAAGCAGACGAGGGTAAAATTTGGTTCAGCAATTCACAATACGAAAGGAATTCTGGACTATGTTCACAGTGATGTGTGGGGACCTACCAAAGTGGCTTCTTTGGGAGGTATGCACTATTTTGTCACTTTTCTTGATGATTATTCAAGAAAAGTATGGGTGTATCTAATGAAAAGAAAAAATGAAGTTTTGGATGCATTTCTGAAGTGGAAGAAGATGGTGGAGACTCAGACAGGTCGAAAGGTCAAACGACTTCGATCAGATAATGGTACTGAGTACAAAAATGATCCATTTCTACAAGTATGTCAAGATGAGGGCATTGTGCGACACTTCACTGTTCGAGATACACCACAGCAGAATGGGGTGGCAGAACGCATGAATCGGACTATACTGGAGAAAGTTCGATGTATGTTGTCCAATGCTGGATTGGGCAAGGAATTTTGGGCTGAGGCAGTTACATATGCGTGCCATCTAATTAACCGATTGCCATCAGCTGCAATAAATGGAAAAACTCCTATGGAGATGTGGACTGGTAAACCTGCTACTGATTATGATTCTTTACATGTTTTTGGTTCCACTGCATATTATCATGTAAAAGAATCTAAGTTAGACCCAAGAGCAAAGAAAGCATTATTCATGGGTATAACTAGTGGTGTAAAAGGATACCGTCTCTGGTGTCCTGATACAAGGAAGATTGTTTTCAGTAGAGATGTAACTTTTGATGAATCAACCATGATGAAGAACGAGGATTCACAAAAGGATGACAAAACCAGTAGTACTTTGCAGCAGGTGGAGTTTGAAAAGGTTAATGATGATCCAGCTAATATTGAAAGAACAAATGATGAAGAAGTTTCGACCCAAGAACTTCTACAGCAACAAGATTCAATTGCATATAGGAGGCCAAGAAGAGAGATTCGTAAGCCTGCTCGCTTTGACGATATGGTGGCCTATGCACTTCCAATTGCAGATGATGATGTTCCTTCCACTTACACAGAAGCAATAAGTAACTCTGATGGTGTAAAGTGGAAGCAAGCTATGAATGAAGAAATGCAGTCTCTTCATAAAAATAGGACTTGGGAGTTGGTGAGACTGCCCAAGGGAAAGAAGGCAATTGGATGCAAATGGGTATATGCAAAGAAGGAAGGATTTCCTGGTAAAAATGAAATTCGATACAAGGCTAGATTGGTAGCAAAGGGTTACGCTCAGAAAGAAGGAATAGACTACAATGAAGTGTTTTCTCCAGTTGTGAAGCATTCGTCTATTCGAATTTTGCTAGCCTTGGTTGCGCAATACGATCTTGAACTAGTTCAGCTTGATGTGAAGACAGCATTTTTACACGGTGATTTGGAAGAGGAAATCTATATGACTCAGCCTGATGGATTCAATGTTGCTGATAAAGAAAATTGGGTTTGCAAACTGACAAAGTCGCTTTATGGATTGAAACAATCTCCGAGGCAGTGGTACAAGCGATTTGATCAGTTCATGAAAGGACAAAGGTACACAAGAAGTAAATTTGATCATTGCGTATATTTTCAGAAGCTACAAGAAGGAACTTTCATATACTTGCTCTTATATGTTGATGATATGCTAATAGCATCTAAGAGCAAAGTTGAGATTGAGAGATTGAAGACTCAACTCAATCTCGAGTTTGAGATGAAAGATCTAGGTGAAGCTAAGAAGATTCTTGGCATGGAAATATGTAGAGATAGAGCTCATGGCAGAGTTAGCTTGTCTCAGAAGCAGTATTTGAAGAAAGTACTACAGCAGTTTGGCATGAACGAGCAGACCAAACCTGTAAGTACCCCGTTGGCTTCTCATTTCAAGCTTTCTGCACAACTATCTCCTTCGACGAATACAGAACGAGAATACATGTTGCAAGTTCCGTATTCTAATGCAGTGGGTAGCTTGATGTATGCAATGGTGTGTACAAGACCCGACATTTCACAGGCAGTTAGTATAGTGAGCAGGTATATGCATAATCCTGGAAAAGGACATTGGCAAGCTGTGAAATGGATTCTACGGTATATTCAGAAGACCGTGGATGTTGGATTACTGTTCAAGCAGGATAATACACTTGGTAAAGGTGTTATTGGGTACGTTGATTCTGACTATGCCGGTGATTTGGACAAGCGAAGATCAACCACCGGTTATGTGTTTACACTTGCTGGAGGACCAATAAGTTGGAAGTCTACACTACAGTCTACAGTTGCATTGTCAACCACAGAAGCCGAGTACATGGCTGTAACAGAGGCTGTAAAGGAGGCTATTTGGTTACAAGGTATGGCTAAAACCTTGGGGTTGGTTCAGGAGCATATTAACGTGTATTGTGATAGTCAAAGTGCTATTCATTTAGCAAAGAATCAAGTCTATCATGCACGTACAAAACATATCGACGTACGATTCCATTTTGTGCGGGAAATTATTGAAGAGGGGAAAATTTGTCTTCAGAAGATCAAGACTGCAAATAATCCCGCAGATATGATGACCAAGGTGGTAACAGCAACCAAGTTCGAACATTGTTTGAACTTGATTAATATCCTGCAAGTTTAACAGTTGAAGAAGGCACTATCAAGTATTGTTGTCAAAGGCAGAAAGAATTGTGTGAAGATAAGATTATCCTAATCAAATCTTCAAGGTGGAGATTATTGGAACCCACCCATTGTTTGAAAAGTCAAAAAGGGTGGGCACCGAAAGTAGAAAGTAAAATTGGTTGGCAAGTTGGGTTAAAAGTTGGCATGGGATAATTGCAATTTTGGTCCCTAATTGTATAGGGACATTGCAAGTTGATCCTTGAACCTCAACTATAAATAGGCCTAACCATTTCTTACTTTCTTCATCCCACACTTGCCATTCTCTTCTTAAGGCAATTGTTCTCTCTCCCTATTTGTAAACTTTCACTTGTATTTTTGGAGTGAAATATATTTGGTAGTGCCCGAGGACGTAGGCAAAATTTGCTGAACCTCGTTAAAATTCTAGTGTTCTTTATTTTTGTTTTGCATATTTTGCAAGTGTCATTGTAGTGATTTATTGTGCTATTAAATTACGATAGAGGGATATTCTGGCTAGGAAAGATCTGGTATGTAAGCGATCCTCGTGATCCACCTCTCTTTCCTGGGAATTGAACTTAGTGTGATTTTTCAGTACAATAATTTTACTCTTTCACACGCTTCCGCGCAACAGGGGTTAATTCTCATAAGCTATATACCAAGTTAGAAATTCTCTAACTGCATGTAAGGTATACGCTAACTTAAGATGCTAAAACTCTCGTATTTAAAGTTATTTTAGTATAATTTACATAGCATTTTAGAAGTTAATATTAGCATTTAGGTTAGTTATATTTTATTTGAATTTTGCTTGATTTTAGATGCTAACTGCATGTAAGGTATACGTTTTTATTATATTTTTTAATTTTTGGATTAATTATATTTTATTTGAATTTTGTTTGATTTTTATATCCTTAGACTTAACTAACTCGAGTTTATTTGTTATTTATCTTTTTATATTGTAGGTCTTAGATGAAGAATGAAAAACATGAATTATGAAACAAAAAGTGACGACAGAAAATCTCCTGCTTCACCGAAATTAATTTAGTATGATGGAATATATTCTTTAATTCAAAAATTTTAACAACAATCTTCTCATATTCCAATTCACATTTAGTTAATGATTCAGATCAATGTGGTAATGTAATTTTTAAAATTGCAATTAGGATTTAAACATGTCAACTCATAAATCAAGGAGCTTTATAAAAATGAAAATAAGATATTACAATGACAAGTTGTACGTTTATAGTTTGGTACAAACTTCATACAATTATGAATATAATGAATCCTGGGATTAGAAAAATAAAACAAAGGAGAATCCATGAATCAACCAATCAATCAATGAGCCCATGTATGAAAATGCTCAGACGCGCGAAACAATAACAGGGGCGGCGGCGTTGGCAGCAGCAGACGAGGCAGCCGCACTTACAAACGAGAACAACCCCAAACCAAAGGGCTCTTGTTCATCAAGAAATAGATCCTCCGACATCCTGAACGCACCGTGCGCACAAACAATAGCTATCCCCATCATGATCCCGGATATCAGAAGGGATCCCACGCTGGTAAAAAAGATCACCACAACCGTTAATACCACCAATATCGCTAGCTTTTCTATATCCGAGTACGCTCGGCCCCATATGACCAGCGGCATTTCCGAGGGGCGCAGTGCGTAGAGTAAAAGCCAAGCCGCTATGAGTGACAGCAGAATTATGAGAGAGAAAGGGTGGGTGATTAATGAGAATGCGAGTACAAGCGTGAGTATGGTGAGGTAGTTGGCTCGGAAGTAGGAGAAATTCTTGCGAAGTCGGGAGGTGGCATCGGAGAAGGAGGCTGGTTTAGCAAAGGCAGTACGGTCGATGAAGTCGGTCCAAGGACGGCAGTGAGAGAGAGCCAGGCGGAGAGAAGTGGAGAGGCGCGTGAGAAGAGTCTGGGCTGTGATAAGAGGTTTAGAATCGGCGTTGGGCTCCAACGTTGAGACTGAGACAGGGAGCATTGGAGCGGAATTTTGGGGATCAAAACTGAAACAAATCTGGAAAACGTTGTTGGGAGAGGAAAGCCTGGAAAGAAGAAAGTTGAAATGAGTGAGATATGGGAGGCCATGTGCTGTGTGCCTTAATGCATATGGAAGGTTTTCACTTTAAGTAAAACGAACTTTAAGTAAGATCACAGTCCACGTGACAATCTACTAGTAATTCTTACTGATCTAGATATTTTTTAAACAACAACAATGATAATTGCAATTGCAAGTAACCTGAGTCGTGCTGAAGAGCGGTGCCAATAGATTCAAGCATTGGTGAAGAGCATAGAAAGAAAAAAAAAACATTCAATATATTTACGGATTTAAGTTTTTTTTTATGTCTACGAGTTATTGTTTAGAGAAATAATTCATTATTTTAATATCTTATACAATAAGTAATTACAAGTACTAACATTCACCAGATTAACATCCTCATTTTCTAAGTTTTTAGAAGAGTTTTTTCCCTGAAAACTTTACAAAATGCACTCTAAAAAACAAGTTCGCACCCTTTTACCTCCACAAACCTTTCAATATATATAAGAGTTTAATGGTTGTTAAAATAAAACCAATTACAATAAATCTTCCAATCAAAACAGTAAGTTAATCAAATGAATAATATCTTCAATATGACCAGGATAAATTTTCAAATATTCAAGATATGTTATTAAGTTACCCGATCCAATACAATCTCCTTAAAATATAGAAGTCGGTTTGCTTGATCCAATTCAAACTAATCTTCAAGATATGTTCCTATAACAGGTTTAGATATCATAGAAGTACATAGTCAAAATATCACCAAATATATTGACCATTGATTTTGTTATCAAAAATTACCATTACCATATATGACAAGTGTCGAAACCACCCCTCGATTTAAAAATAATTTTAAATTAAAAAAAGGAGGAAAGTTGACTTTTGAAAAACAAAACATGGAGTCGCCACCGATCTTTTTGTTTTGGGTGTAATCGGATCACCTAAGGAATTGATTATTTTAATAAAACGTTCTCGATTTATTGAAACACGATTTTGGTCTTACGAAAATATGAGAAAATAGGTTCGGGAGTCGGTTACACATGAGGAAGGATTAGCACCCTCACTACGCCCAAGATTGGTACCAAATTGATTAAATACTGTCCTTAAGTCAAAGCTTAAAATGTTTTTGAAATGTGGTTCTTGTTAATAACGTTTAAATAACCAGAGTGAGTTACCAAAATCTTCTTGTTTCGACGTCCGAAAGTCTATAATTCGAAATTTACAAAAGGATGCCCAACTATTTGGTCCAATGAAAAACCGAAACCCAGCACAATAGGGCACGATTCCACGAATTTCCGAACATCGAACATTGCCTCACCTTAGAAAATACGAGTGAAATTCCAAAGGGATCTTCAATTGTTTTGAGCAAAAGAGAAAGCGCAACCCAGCACGATAGGGCTTGATTCTCAAATCGCCAAACATCGAATATCGACTTCATTTTGCAAGGTTTTTAATAAACATGAACGAAAACCTAAAGGAATATTCGATTATTTGAGCAAACGAGAATCACAACCCAGCACGATAGGGCATGATTCCCGAATTAACAAAAGCCAAATATTGCCTTCGTTTTAAGTAATTTTTAGAAGACATGAACGAAATCTTGAAGGGATACTCGATTATTTTGAGCAAACGCGAAATTGTAACCTAACACGTTAGGGCACGATTCCGTGAATTACTAAATATCGAATGTCGTCTTCGTTTGGAAGAATTTTAAAAGACATGAATGAAATTTCGAAGCGATATTCAATTATTTTGAGCAAACGCGAAATTGTAACCCAACACGTTAGGGCACGATTCCGCGAATTGCCAAACATCAAATCTTGTCTTCGTTTTGAAGAATTTTTAAAGGAATACTTATAAAACTAGCTTACAACGTATTATTTGGACTTGAAATAAGATGAAATTGATCATAAAAGTTCAGATTTTATAAAACCACATTTCAAAAATCAAGTGAAACGATGATATGGAAGCATATATGCATGAAATACAATCGATTAATGAACCCTAAATATAACTAACCTAAGGAACATAATCCGATTACAAATCACGCATGGGGAACAATTAATGTGGCAATAACGAATAAATAAAATGCAACGACGGCATACATGGCATAATAAAATTATTAGAGGCATAAAATAAAACGTAATCCAAAGAAGCAATATGGTATAAGATTATTGTAAAACAATGACAAGTGTCAAAACCCTATTTTATTTTGAAAAACAATGGGGATCGACTTTAAAAAACCGAGTGTGGAGTCGCCACCAATCTTTTGATTTAGGTGTGATTGGATCGCCTATTAAAATGCTTTATTTAATGAAAAAAATAAAGTAAATTTGGTTTAGTAAAAAAAAAGGGGTTCGGGAGTCGGTTACGTATGAGGAAGGGTTAGCACCCTCATTACGCCCAAAAATTGGTACTAAATTGATTTGAGGCTGTCCTTAAAGATTTAAAAGGAAATGTTTTTTTTTTGAAATATATAAAAATGTTTAAATAGTTCGAGTTGGTGATCGAAAATCTCTCGTTCCAAAGATATGCGGTTTCATACCCAGTACGATTGGATACAATCCCTTATACCTTTAAGATGCAATCAATTTTCGACTTTTGAAAAATTATAAAAGAGGTTATCTAAATATTTGGTTCTTCGGGAAAGTCATACCCAGTACGATTGAGCACAACTCTCCCAAATTCCCCAAACACTAGATATTGCCTTATTTCGAAACCTTGAATAACAAAAATTTAGAAATTCGTTTAAAAACATGTTTACTCATTTTAAAATTGATGAAATATTTAATACATTGTAAAAAAACATATGAAACAATATACTCAAAATACAAATAACCTTGTTTAATAATCATTGTAAAAAAAACAAAACTTTTAAGCATGAAAAATGAATAATTAATATAAAGTATCATACATAGCTATAACACAAAATAAAATGATGTAAAAAATGTGCATAAAAAAATGAAGAATTATATAGCATATATAAGTTGACACATTTGCACAAAATTTGGGATATTTATTGAAATAATTATTATAAATTTCAAAATTCAAATCAAATCATGCATAAGATTTTTAACATAAATTTATTTGAAAATTGATAATTCACAAGATAATTTAAATAATAATATGAAAGTATAACAATATATGATATAAGATAATATTCCAAGTCAATCTGTGAAACCTTTATATACAAATAAATATTGAGTATACAAATAAAATTAATGATGTATAAAATGAAGTAAATATATGAATTATATAGGTAACAAAAATATACATAAAAAAATATGAGGAAAATATGAAATACAATAAATTATATGATTTTAAAAAAAGTTCTTAAAAATATTATATAAATAATTTTAAAAGAAGATATATATATATACATAGAAAAATATTTACAAAAAGTTATGTGAAAATAATAACATATACCCTAGTAAAAATAAATTAAAGTATGCCATATACATGTGGGAAAATGTTAGAAATAATTATATGTCAAAATATTACTTAATTAAAATATGAATTATAGAATTAAACATAACTTATATACGTAATAATTTTAAAAGCACAATTATATGAGTTTATTTAATATATATATATAAGAATATCCTAGTTTTAATAATAGATGGAAATTAAATGTAAATACAAAATATGTTTAATAATAATTTAAATAATACAAGACGTGTGAGATTTCCTTTTGAAAATAAAAAATATGTGAATAAATCTAAAAATATGTACAAAATATTAATGTTAAAAATGTATTTAAATTATACATATACCAATTATTTTTGTGTATGTATAGTTAAAATTTAATTATATATAGAACATGTAATTTCGTTTTAGAAAACAAATATATATATATCATGTGGACCAAAAATAGTTAAATATATGCATAATAATTTGATGTTAATAATATTCGTGGAGCAGAAACCATTATTATGATGTATATACATGTACAATGACACATAAAACATTACATAAATAATATACAACAATATGAGAATTCAAGTACCCTAAATTACAACAAATAAATAACTAACTATACAAATAACACCATTAATATTATAAATAATATAAACAAAATAAATAAAAAATGAAAATAAAACAAGAATGAACATACAACATTAAATAAAAAACAGAAAATATATAAGCGAATAAATCCAAATTTACAACAGAAATCTAATAAAATACTTAAGTGGAAACAAAGTAAAATAAAAAGAAAATTTACAAAATAAGTAAAAATAGAAAAGGAGACAATATGTAACACACATGAATCCACAGGGATCAATATTGAAATAATCCCTGATCATGAAACATTGTGTTGAAATATGGACTAAAACATAAAAGTATTCCAGATTTTAGGGATAATTTAAAAGAAAATAAAGTAAATTAAATGAAAATGGGAGCAAATTGCGCCGCAATACAAGTACGAGGGACCTTCCGCGTCAATAAACCAATTTAGGCGCAAAGGCACCAATTCGGAGCCCCAGACGGGTTAACGCGCGGACCTTGGCTCCTTCCCCTGTGCGGCGTCGTTTTAATTGGCTACTACACTTCCCCTTTTAATTGTTTTGCCTTCCAAAACACAGCAAACTTTTTAGCCCAAAAAAAATATGCTATCAGCCCCGTTTTCTTAGGTTTCGCATAACACATTGCTACCGCCATCAAGCCCTCAAGCCATGAAGTCGATTTAGCCTCGAACTTCTTTCTCTAACTCCGATTTCAACGAAGCAAAGAAAGATTCATGGCAACTTTACAAAGTAAGATTCCTTCTTTCACTCTTCTTTATATTTTGAAATATAATACTGAAATATTGAAAAAGAAAATGCAATGATTCTAAAAAAAGAAATTAAAAGCGAGTAAAAAAACTGGAAATCACCTTTCTATTCTTACTTTCGAAATATTCAATGTGCTAATGTAAGTGTATATTCTGTGGATGGGTCTGTGTAATCCTTTTGCAGGTACAGAATGAGGCTTTTATAGCCTGGATTTACAGAGAAAATAGTAAAAAGAAAAAAATATTTTTCTTGCTGTCATCTGCCCATTTCTGTTATTCCTTTCTTTCTGGTGTATTCTCTTTGCAGGAACGGTTGTACGGAGGAGCGACCCTGGTGACGTGGAGACCAATCGTCAAAATTTTTTTTACACGAGACTGACCTTTCGGTGACCTTCTGGTTTACTCCAGAAGCTTCCAGCATCCTCAAGATACTGATACAATTTTTCTTGCATATTAGGCCTCGATTTTGGGCCTGATTTAAGATGTGGATTGATTTCATTGGGCTTTAGAATTTGGGCCAAATATTATGTAATTAGGGTTAAAGAACTTTGGGGTATTTGGTTAAGAAATGGGCTTATTGTAATTGGGTTTTAATTTTTATGTAAAGGGTTTTGGGGTATTTATTTAATTGGGTTGGATATTTGTAAATGGACTCTTTGGACTTATTTATTTTTGGATTTTTATTTTGGGTCTATTTATTTACAAATGAGCCCGGGCAAAAATGGGCCATTACAACAAGCTTAATATACTCGCGCAATCATCAAAATATATATTGTAGAATGAATATTTTCAAAGCACATAATTTATAGATTGACAAATTTATATAGAAAATAAGAATGTAATTCTTAAAATAGATATTATAGAATACGATTTTGAATTAAGTCACATGCAAAATGTTTAAAAACAAGTTCATTTGAAAATTGACAAAGCACATGATAACTTAAACAATATCTATATAGTACGAAAAAAAATAAAATACATGATGAAATATAATACACAAGGTAGATTTACAAAATATATACATAAATAATTTAGAAAATAATCACTTGTAAATGATATAAAAATACATGCGGCGTTAAGTTAATTTTATAATAAAATATATACAATAGTTTTAGGAACGCGCCTATACGCATATATACAAAGAGTACGATGTATGTAAAATTCTTAAATTTAATATAATATATATAGACTAAACATAAGTGCCACCAAAATATATAATAAAATAGCTTAAGGGGTATATCATGTAAAATTATGTAATAAGAGATGAGAATAAATTTAAGAGAAAACATAGGTGTAAAATAATATAATATTAATAATATGTATAAAATAAGATGAACCTTATTGTAAAGTATATACATATACCTAAGTGTATAAAAGAACATTTTAAACGAACTAATTTAAAAGGAAATAAATGAATAAATATATATAGTTACATATAAATTGAAACAAAAATGAAACTAAAAGGATCATTAATAAATAAAATCAGTTGCTGAAATTAGGAAAAGGACTAAGTTTTGACGCGCGCGCGAATGCAAGGGACTAAAACTGGCAATATACCAGAACCCAAAATGATGCGTTTAGGCGCGGATTAGATTGCATTTGTGCGCAAAATACAAAGCCCAAATTAAAAAAAATGAAATGAATAAGACACCATTGAATGTCCGTACAAAAAGGAGGGGCCGATTGTGAAATAATATCCTCTCCGCGAGAGCACGCGGGTCCTAGGGTGGAGAAACGGATCGGGTCGGGCGCAGTTATACGACACCGTTTGGAGAGCCATTAGGCAGGGCCTAAAACGGTGTCGTTCGAGGTTGAATAAAAGGGCTAAATCGACAGCTTTGGCCGAGCCTAAACCCTAGCATCATTTCTTTTCTTTCTAGCAGCCCCTAAGCCTCTCTTCTCCAATAGCAAGCCACAACCATGTCAATGGCCGACATCCTCAGGCTACATGCGAACACTTTGTGGCCTTGAGGTTCCCCTTTAGTCTCCGATTTCGGCAAAGCAAAGGAGAACCGATAGCCTATTTTCCAGGTAAGGTTTCGTCTCATTTTTCTTTTATTTATATGTAAAGAACGAAAAAGAAAATCAAAAAGGGAAATCGAGAGAGAAAAGAGCGTAATAAACCCCGGAGATTCAAAAGCAGAAGATCACCTTGTTCTATTTTTTTGCTTTCTATTCCTTCTGAATGTATGTGTATTCTCTGTGAACGTAAATGTGCGTAAAAAATACAATGAGCCAGAACTTTGGCTTTATATCCGAAACAGAATAAGAAAGATTCAAAAATAAATCAAAATCAAAATACAAATTCCTCTTTTCGTATTTGCTGTTGTGTGGTTTTGTCTGTTTCTTCGCAGGTACGGAGGCTCGTTGGCGTGTGTACGAGGCTGTACTGGCGTACAAGGGCTGTTGACGTGGAGGCACGAGCGGTGTTGAGGCTGTACGATGGTTGAAGGCTGCGGTGCGAGGAGTGAGCCCTAGGGTTTCTGCTCTTGAAATGTTTCGGGCCTTTTTGGGCCGATGTAACTTGGGTCTGGGTTTATCCATAAATGGGTTTGTTATTTGGGTCTTGGGTCTGTTGTGATTTAAATTTTTGTCTTGTATTTGGGCTAGATTTTGGTTAGGGCTGTGCACGGTAAATGGACTGTAAAGGGACATTTACTTTTTATTTGGGTTTTATACTTATTTTTTGGTTTATTTTGTTTTGTTTTGTGTTTGCAATGGGTCGGGAAAATTTGGCCTGCTACAACAAGTTATGAAGTTGAGCAATACCAAACACTAGTGGACGCCACTTAAGGCACTCCTCAAAATTATCTCAACAATTTTTTTTTTAAATTATAATTTTTGTATTTTTTTAAAAAATACGAATATGGTAAAAAGGTAAATGTTGATGATTATGATAAAGAAATAACATGGGCAATTTCCTTGAAAAGTAAATAAGAACTATTTACTAATTGTATTATAATAAAATTGTAATGTTTTAGCAAGGTTGCCACTAAATCAAGTGAGACTAAATTCAATCAGCAATGTTTTAAGAGTACAAATTGGGTTAAGGCCCTGAAATAATTAAGGGTATTTCAAGCCCAAAAACTTAGTGGAACTGCCCTCATCAAACAGACACCAAGAGTTTTTTGAAGTACTCCGAAACGCTTAACTTTATCCATCTGATTTGTTTATGTGATAATGAATTGTTTCTAAATATTAAAATTTTGATTAACTTAATGTGATTACCAATTTTATTAAAAATAAATTTTAAATCAAAACAATATATTCATAGGGATACATAATTATTTTAGCTTTTTTAAAATAAATAAAAAAAATCATTTACTTATTTTTGTTTTCTTGTTTTGAGATACCATTGCATAGAGGTGTTTAATCAATTATTTGTATACTTTTTTAAAAAAAAAACAAACTGTCAATTTGTTATAGGAGGTAATGGAATAATTTTTCTTATCATATCTATTTTTTAATACAATATTTAAAATTATTTATAACTTTCTCTTCAATACTTAAATAAGAGGATAATATGCTTTAACGCATCCGAATAAATTTTTTTTGTACTAACGACAAACTAAAACTCAATCCATAAATAATTTTTAAACAAAATACGATCCTTATTTAAATTAAAAATTTTAAATTGAAGAAATATTGTTTTTGAGTTTGTGAAAACCCAAAACTTATGTGAGGTGATGTCTTATTTTACTCATTCATTTCAACTTTTTGAATATAAGACTTTTTTTTTTCTTCATACCTTGATTTTTGAGATTTTAATGTTTTTTTCTTCTTCTCTTTTTCTCTTCCTTTCTCTCTTCTTCCTGCCTTTTTTTTTTTTAACTCACGAGTTTCATTCAACTCAAAATTTTGCCGATACATCATTTTTTAGTCGAAAATAGACGAAACAGGCTGGAATATGCTGGTACAGACCGGAGTTTTAGCCGAAACGAAACCTATACAATATTACTCCGGTTTATGTTCGGAATAGAGTGTATCGACCGGTACAACCGGTACCAGAACGAAACTGACCACCATGTCTCATACCCAATTCCGATCTTAAATCCTAAATATTTTCTCGTGATGGTTTTCTTGATGCAAAAGAAGGTATTAGTTCTAGCTTTATTTGGAAGAATATATTTGAAGCCAAGAAGTTTTTAACTAAAGATGTGCGCTGGAGATTTGGGGATTGCCGATCTATAAAAGTTTTTAAGGACCCTTGGTTGAATGATATTATGAACTTTTATGTGGAATCTCACCCTCTTCCTGGCTATGAGGATATTAAGCTTAATGAGCTTTTAAATATTAGAGATGAATCGTGGGATGTGGAATGCCGGAAACATTAGACCATGCCTCGCTTCATTGTCCCAAGTCAAAAGCTATTCGGGACTACTTAGAATTGATGTTCTTTCTACATTAACTTCTCGTTTTATCAAGGATTGCATTAAGGGCAGATTCGGACCTGATAAGGAAAGTATTTTAACCTATTGCATATGTAACGTAGCAAAAAGACTTATTACCAACTTATCACTTTTTTTTATAACTTCTTGAAGATATGGAAAGATTCAAGGGTCATTATCGGCAGAGTGTCAACTCCCTATATGCAAGCTACTGGTTCATTGGTTGCACGGACGGCCCGTGATTCTGGTTAGCTGAAATGCAACATTGGTGCAGCTTATTTCAAGCTGAAAACAATAGGCAATGTTGCTATTATTTGGGACGAGGAGGGGAGGTCTACAAAAGCTCTTTCGGGACACTTGAATGTTCATAATGTTGAGGCTCTTTCAGTTCGTACAGCTCTTTTGTGGATCAAAGAGCATGGTCTTGAAAAGATAATTATCGAGGTTGATAGTATGGAAGTCTTTAATGCTCTCGTCCGACCTTCGTTTAATTTCTTGGGATTTGGTGTGATTTTAAGGGATTGTATTGCTTTAAGAAATCAATTCATTAAATGCCCTTTCTATGAACTTGAGGGACTGCAAATAGGGTCGCTAATTAGGTGTGATTTTGTATACTTGTTAAGCAGTGAGGTGAACAAGAGAAAGAAAGGGAATGAAGACTTGAAGGAAACTTCAGTTTTTGGGAAAGGTAGGAGATTGAGAAGGATTGTCTACATAAGTTTGAGTTGTTTGCAGGGCTCTTTTATAGTAGGAGATAAATTTAATTACATGTCTTAAGATGGTTGATGTGAAAGTCGAATTTAATACTTTTGATAACGATATTAACGTGATATCCTAAGATAGATATGTTAGGGCAACTATCAATCAATTACTTTAAGTCTTCACATGATCCTAATATAGGCTTAGCAGTAGTAAAGGTGCATAATTCATTAGGTTGAGGTCGTAGACTAGCCATGAATTCAGGTGTCGTTGGTCCATTGGGAGATATATGTCAAACTCTCTGTGAATAGTCTGTGAGGTTCGTAGGTTATACTGTAAGGTTCACTATACGGGAAATAAAAAATTTAAATTGTTTCAATTTGATTTTGGAAATGAGATGGACATCCTCCTTCATGGATATCTGTTTCAACTCTATCATTAATCTATATCTATTCATAAAAAAGATATATTAATTTTTTAAAAACTAAAAGAAATGATAAAGTTTAAGTATACTCGGTAACTAGTAAATTTTCAATTACTATAACTACGATTACATTATTGTCATATTATTTGAGTAGAAACTAAAACGAAAAAGGCAACTGAGGAAAACAATAATGAAAAAAGATGAGAGTGGCGCGTAGAAAGATTTCGTGGAGCTGTGATAAGCAAATGGCAAAGTGCAACATGAGTTTTCCAGCCTTGCCTTGGGTCATTAATTAATGTATTGCTCCTTCTGCTCTTCCCTTCATATCTATATGCAACTTCTTAGTTTTATCTTGTGATTAGACCTCGCAACATATTTAGATTTTCTGTGAGCACTTTCCTTTTCTATCTTTGCAAAACCGACTCTTAATTTGGTTTTAGTATCCTTATAGAACAAAAACACCCTTAAATTTTTTTCTTCAGTTTCTGTATTTAATTGAGTTGTGCCGTTAATTAAAGAAATTAATTAAGTTCCTTCATTAATAATAATATCAATTAACGGATTAATTTAAATATGATATATGATAGCTTTTAATTTAATATTATATTTTATATTAAAAATTCATGTTAAGTTTATAAAAATTATTAGAAATTAAAACAATATTAAAAATATATTAAATTTTATATAAACTTATAAAAAGAATTATAAAAACTTATGAAACTTATAAAAAAATTTTAAAAATATAAAAATTTAATAAAACATATTTAAAATTTTATAAAAACTTATAAATAATATAAAGTTTCTGCTAAATTTTAAATTTTAAAAATATTAAAATTTATTAAAATAGAAAATAGAAAATTATGAAAAAAAATCATTTACATTCCTAAAATCATAATCAACACATAACATCTAACCAACAATTAGATAATGAGAATAGTTGTTAAGCTGCTAGTGTCATTTTACTTGTTGAACAAAATATTCTTGATTTTTCACAAATAAGACTATAATTGTGGGATATTCTCCTTTTTATTGATAAATTATTTTTTTATTTTTAAATTTTTTTATCTCCAATTTTTTGTATAGTACAATACAATACAGTAGTTTAGACAGACCTTGAAAAGTTAAAAATTATTTGCTGAGTATTGTATTATATAAAGTATTTTTAGTACAATTAGATGCTATCAAACTAAAATTTTATCATCCAACAGTTGCAAATATTAACTTATGTCAGTGTGATTTTGACCAAAGTTTTCAAAATTGAACTGATGGTCAAACAAATCAAGCTACTGGTTCGAACAATTCAACCGATCCATCTGATTTAATTAAAGAGATTTAACTACATCAAAACGTCACGAAAAGCCAATTGTTGACTTAATTGTGAAAAAGCATCACAAAAAATAAGTTGTGGTTATGACATTGGTTGTTTGTAAAAGGGGTGCATGTTCGATCTAAACTAGAAGCAAATTTCTCTTCTTTTTGGTGTGGTCTCACAAACTGTCATGAAAAGATCTTGAAAAGTGTCACAAAGAAGTCAATGTTTCATGACGTTTGAAAACATCATTGACCATTAACCATAAGCATCACTAAAAAAGCATTGTTTCATGATTATTTTTAGGATAAATTATACCAACAGTCACCCAACTTTGGGGTAGCTGATAAAACAGTCACTTAGGTTTCATTTTAGTCACTCAACTTTCGAAAAGTGACAAAACAATCATTAACATTATAAAAAAAGTGACAAAATAGTCACTGATTAACAGTTTCCGTTAGTATGTAAGCAGCACTGCTAATGTGGCAAGTTAACTTGCCACGTTGGTGAAACAGTTGATGGGTCTTGGTTTAGGGTGGGTTTTGGGAAAAAATTGAAGGGTTATGTTGGTTTAGGGTAAAAAAATTAGAAACAAATTTTGATTAAGGTGATTTGGGGGAAAAAAATAAAATCGATTTGGGAAAAATTGATTGTGATTTGGATTGGTTTGGGTTTGAAACTTATTCAATAATCAATTAAAAAGGTTGGTTTAGGGTTAGAAATCGATCCAATAATCGATTAACAGGGTATAGGATTTGAAAAGTCTTTTTTGTTTAGGGAAAAAAGAAAACGAAACTAGAAACCATTTAGTGTTTTTTATTCTTAGCGACAATGGTCAATAGAAGAGAAGCTGCCAATGTTGTTACATCCACTTTAACAAGAAAGTTTCTACATTTAGTTTTTTATTTTTTGGATTTAGGGTTATTTTGATTTAGGTTATTTTGATTTTGATTTCGATTCTAATTCTAATTTTGATTTTGATTTCAATTTTGATTTGATTTTGATTTTGATTTAGGGTTATTTTGGGTTATTTCGATTTCAATTTTGATTTTGACTCTGATTTTGATTTCAATTTTGATTTAAATTTTGATTTTGATTTCGATTTAGGGTTATTTTTTATTTTGGTTTTATTTGTTATTAATGTGCATGATAGATTAGGTTTTGGTTATCAAAGTGAATGACATATAATGTGTATGGTATGCCATGCGCATGATATTTATTATTTGTATCAAACTGATGTTTATTGTTTGTATCTGCCATTGTATGAATGCCATTATCAAACTGCTGTTTATTGTCTGTATCTGCCATTGTTTGTATCTGTCATTGTTTATATCCTAGCTGCTATATTGTATGTGGCAATATCAAATTTGTTATTTACCTTTTATATTGTACTGGTTATTATCTGTCACTGCCTAGGTGTAGGGTTAAAGTGTTTGTTATTGTCTATCATGTGCATGACAGAAATGATTGTGTTTGTATTAAATTTTTTGTATTGGTTATTATCTGATAGAAATGGTTAAAGTGTTTGTCTATGTCGTTTGCCTTTATTGATGAGTAATTTTTTTGGTAGGTTTAATTGATGATAATTTTAACGAGAATAAAGAAGAAATGTCTGGTTATAACATCCCGAATTAGGGTCTAGTCGAAACAGTAGTTTCGAGACCACAAATTTGAAATAGAAAAAATTATTTTATGATTATTTGATTATCCATGACATGATTTCATGTTTGTGTGAAATTTTCATGAAGAAATTCTATGCTTAATGTGTCCAATTTGACTTCAGGGACTAAATTGAATAAGTTGTAAAAATTGTGTTCTAGAAGCTTCAAGTATGAAATTGCATTAGATTATTAATTAGAGGTCCTTAAATAGCAATTTAACCAAGTTCTAAAATTATTGACAAAAATGGGCATGAATAGGAAAATTTTGAAAGAAATGCCTTAAAGGCATTTTTATGATCATTTGATAAATAAAAGAATTAAAAGGGAAAATGAAGTGAAAATCTTGTCCATCTTTTTTAAAGGGGTGCCGAAATTTTCTAAGGACATAGGTAGGGTTTTTCTTCAACTTTCAAGCTTGATTATCAAGAAAAACGTGATTTGGGTCTTGATTGGGGGAAAAACAAAGTTTATGAGGATTAGGTCTGTTTCTATCATTTTGTGCCGAGGTAATTTCATTTGCAAATAATACAACATATACCATTCTTTAAATGCTTGATATTGCATGTATGGTAAGTATATCTAATTAATGTGATGTTGTGTAATGTGTTTAAATGCTTACATTTTTTTATTATGAATGATACATTAATTATTCCATGAGTATGTGATTGGTGTTATGGATATTGAAATTGACATTACGAGCAAGCTCAACAGAATCGTGGTGTCGAGGAAATCTCGTTTGAACCTTAGGAATAGTTTAGGATACAAACATGTCACTACGAACTATGCAATTTGAACTCATTGAGTTGTAGTATGAGTTCATAACATATGTGATATCTGAGCTCATTGAGTTGTGGTCTGAGTTCATGATGTATGTGGCACATGTTTTGGCATTCGGGTACTGGTCTCGTAATTGCTATTAATGGCGAGGTAGTCTGGCATATGTTGCGGATACCTGATAGTCTGTATAAGCAGACCCGTGAGTAGCTCGAAAGCGAGCAACATGTGATCCAAGATATGAAGTAGCATTAGCTACATGTGGGCACTTAGGTGCATGTTTTTGATGTATCCGATAGTATTCCGAGTGTTCAATGGGTAGTTCAAGAGAAGCTCAATGAGTAACCTTAATGATTACATCCAGACAAAAAAAAAGTAAGTTATTATGTGCAAGTGGGCACATATATGTACATGGAACTCATGTGAATGACATGAAATATGATGAACTTGTGATAAGAACATATATGAATATATATGAAGAATGAGTTTAAGGGATTTGATAGTATGCAAGATTATATTCATTAAGTTAAGTGTATGATTAATACTTGTTTAAGTTGCTTTGTATTTGCATGTGAACTTACTAAGCTTTATCCTTACCCCCTTTCCTTTTTTATCTCTTATAGTGTCGGCAAGCTAGCTCGAGGATCGGTGGACGTCAGAGACTCGATCATACTATGAATTGAACATTTAGGTATAGCTAGTCTTATCATTTTGAGTATGGCATGTATAGGGACTTAGTCTTTTTGTTACGCATCATATTGATTATCCAAATGTGTTGGCTTATGATGACATTATGATTATTTTGTATATGGCCATGATAAGTGGCTCATCTTGATTATTTAGGTTGTAACCCTAATTATTGATGCATGCATGCAAATGTGTTTATACTTTAATGTGGTTATGATTGATTATGGTTGATGGGTATGATGGATAGCATGTATGTTTGGTGTATGAGATATGATTAATGTGTATGACAATAAATGTGGTACAAATGTGTAACTTGAAAGTAGGTTAGAAAAGATGATAGACAAATATGAAATTAATGTGGAATGCCATATGAAAGCATGATAATTTGAATAGATGATATGTTAACTTTGCCATGTCATAATTTAACCATGAAAGTTAATGTTTGAATAATTAAATGCTTGGAAAATAGCCAAAAAATTGTCCACATGGTTAGAGACACTAGCATGGGTCTTGACCGTATGACACACAGTCTGTCCCATGGGCATGTGATCCGACCGTGTGTCTACTGCACCCTAATTATGCAAAACAAAATGCCCAGTAGTAAACATACGTGTAGAGACATGGCCGTGTTTCTTAGCCGTGTAAAGGACACGGCCTTAGGACACGGCATGTGCCTAGGCCATGTGAAGCTTGCACTTAATTTTTGGAATTAAATTCGCCACATAGCCTAAGCACACGAATGTGTGACTTGGCCGTGTAACCTTATTTTGTTGATAATCTCATAGTCAGAGCGTTACACGAGCTGAGGACACGGGCGTGTATGACCACACGGCCTACCCACATGGGCGTGTGACTCTCCAAAAAAAGAAAATTTTCTAAGTTATCCCAAGGTCCTGAAAGTTCTCGGATTAGTCCTGAACCACTTCAGATGTATGTTTTGGGCCTCGTAGGCCCTTATAAGGGACAATTTGCATGTGATTGAAAAGTTTTAAATTTGGATGAAAATTTTATTATTTAATTTTATATGTTTGTTTACGTTTAAGTCCGGTAATGCCTCGTACCCTGTCCCGGTGACGGATATGGGTAAGGGGTGTTACACTGGTAGTGATGTGTTTGGTAGTGATGCATTTGAAAGTGATGTGTCTAATAGGATAAGAGTTAATTTAGATGGTTTAAACATGGATGGTATAAAAGTAGGTGAACTGTGTGATAGTGATGATTTTGGGAGTTTAGATAGTGCACATGAATCTAACTCAGATAGCCAAAATTATTTTATGATTATTTGATGATCCATGACATGATTGCATGTTTGTGTGAAATTGTCATAAAGAAATTCTATGCTTAATGTGTCCAATTTGACTTCAGGGACTAAATTGAATAAGTTGTAAAACTTGTGTTTTAGAAGCTTCAAGCATGAAATTGCATTAGATTATTAATTAGAGGTCCTTAAATAGCAATTTAACCAAGTTTTAAAATTATGGACAAAAATGGGCATGAATAGGAAAATTTTGAAAGAAATGCCTTAAGGGCATTTTTATCATTTGATAAATAAAAGAATTAAAAGGGAAAATGAAGTGAAAATATTGTCCATCTTTTTTAAAGGGGTGTTGAAATTTTCTAAGGACATAAGTAGGGTTTTTCTTCAACTTTCAAGCTTGATTATCAAGAAAAACGTGATTTGGGTCTTGATTGGGGGAAAAACAAAGTTTATGAGGATTAGGCTTTTTTCTATCATTTTGTGCCGAGGTAAGTTCATTTGCAAATAATACAACATATACCATTCTTTAAATGCTTGATATTGCATGTATGGTAAGTATATCTAATTAATGTGATGTTGTATCATGTGTTTAAATGCTTACATTTTTTTATTATGAATGATACCTTAATTATTCCATGAGTATGTGATTGGTGCTATGGATATTGAAATTGACATTACGAGCAAGCTCAACAGAATCGTGGTGTCGAGGAAATCTCGTTTGAACCTTAGGAATAGTTTAGGATACAAACATGTCACTACGAACTATGCAATTTGAACTCATTGAGTTGTGGTATGAGTTCATAACATATGTGATATCTGAGCTCATTGAGTTGTGGTCTGAGTTCATGATGTATGTGGCACATGTTTTGGCATTCGGGTACTAGTCTCGTAATTACTATTAATGGCGAGGTAGTCCGGCATATGTTGCGGATACCTGATAGTCTGTATAAGCAGACTCGTGAGTAGCTCGAAAGCGAGCAACATGTGATCCAAGATATGAAGTAGCATTAGCTACATGTGGGCACTTAGGTGCATGTTTTTGATGTATCCGATAGTATTCCGAGTGTTCAACGGGTAGTTCAAGAGAAGCTCAATGAGTAACCTTAATGATTGCATCCAGACAAAAAAAAAGTAAGTTATTATGTGCAAGTGGGCACATATATGTACATGGAACTCATGTGAATGACATGAAATATGATGAACTTGTGATAAGAACATATATGAATATATATGAAGAATGAGTTTAAGGGATTTGATAGTATGCAAGATTATATTCATTAAGTTAAGTGTATGATTAATACTTGTTTAAGTTGCTTTGTATTTGCATGTGAACTTACTAAGCTTTATCCTTACCCCCTTTCCTTTTTTATCTCTTATAGTGTCGGCAAGCTAGCTCGAGGATCGGTAGACTTCGGAGACTCGATCATACTATGAATTGAACATTTAGGTATAGCTAGTCTTATCATTTTGAGTATGGCATGTATAGGGAGTTGGTCTTTTTGTTATGTGTCATATTGATTAGCCAAATGTGTTGGCTTATGATGACATTATGATTATTTTGTATATGGCCATGAGAAGTGGCTCATCTTGATTATTTAGGTTGTAACCCTAATTATTGATGCATGCATGCAAATATGTTTATACTTTAATGTGGTTATGATTGATTATGGTTGATGAGTGTGATGGATAGCATGTATGTTTGGTGTATGAGATATGATTAATGTGTATGACAATAAATGTGGTACAAATGTGTAACTTGAAAGTAGGTTAGTAAAGATGATAGACAAATATGAAATTGATGTGGAATGCCATATGAAAGCATGATAATTTGAATAGATGATATATTAACTTTGCCATGTCATAATTTAACCATGAAAGTGAATGTTTGAATAATTAAATGCTTGGAAAATAGCCAAAAAATTGTCCACATGGTTAGACACACTAGCATGTGTCTTGGCCGTGTGACACACAGTCTACCCCATGGGCATATGATCCGACTGTGTGTCCCCTGCACCCTAATTTTGCAAAACAAAATACCCAGTAGTAAACACACGTGTATAAACATGGTCGTGTGTCTCAGCCGTGTAAAGGACACGGCCTTAGGACACGGGCATGTGCCCAGGCCGTGTGAAGCTTGCACTTAATTTTTGGAATTTAATTCGCCACATAGCCTAAGCACACGAATGTGTGACTTGGCCGTGTAACCTTATTTTGTTGATAATCTCATAGTCAGAGCATTACACGAGCTGAGGACACGGGCGTGTATGACCACACGGCCTACCCACACGGGCGTGTGACTCTCTAAAACAAGAAAATTTTCTAAGTTATCCTAAGGTCCTGAAAGTTCTCGGATTAGTCCTGAACCACTTCTGATGTATGTTTTGGGCCTCGTAGGCCCTTATAAGGGACAATTTGCATGTGATTGAAAAGTTTTAAATTTGGATGAAAATTTTATGGTTTAATTTTATATGTTTGTTTACGTTTAAGTCCGGCAATGCCTCGTACCCTGTCCCGGTGACGGATACGGGTAAGGGGTGTTACACTGGTAGTGATGTGTCTAGTAGTGATGCATTTGAAAGTGATGTGTCTAATAGGATAAGAGTTAATTTAGATGGTTTAAACATGGATGGTATAGAAGTAGGTGAACTGTGTGATAGTGATGATTTTAGGAGTTTAGATAGTGCACATGAATCTAACTCAGATAGCCAAAATTGGCTTGAGCTCAACCTAGAGAATGACATGAGTAATCCTAAACTTAAGGTTGGAATGTTATTTAAGTCTAAAGACAGTCTAAAAGAAGCTGCCAAGCAGTATGGTAGATTGAATAGTTATTTTATTAAGTTTCCCAAAAATAATTTAAAAAGGTTAAAGGCAGTTTGTAGTGAAAAATGCTCTTAATTCATATGGGCCTCTAGACTAAACCTTAATGACCCTAATAACCAAACTTGGCAAATTAGAAATTCAAACCCTAACCATACTTGTTCTAAAGTCTATAAAAATAAGAATGTAACCTCAGCCTAAATAGGTGAACATTATAAAGAAAAATTCACTGATGATCTTAATTATTTTCTGAAATCATTACAACAAGATGTCAAAAGAGATTTATGTTGCATAGTCTCACTAACCAAATGTAGGAGGGCTAAACTTAGGGTATTAAAATTAATTGAAGGAGCTCATAAGGCTTAATATGAGAAGATTTATGAGTATTCTTTGGAGGTTAAGACCTAAAATGAAGGAATAACAACAATCTGTTATCTGGATAATAGGTTGTTTCAAAGGATGTAGTTTGTCTGCAGGCATGCAAAGATGGCTATAGGGCTGGTTGTAGGAGGATAGTAGTTTTAGATGGATGTTTCTTGAAAGGCTACTATGGTGGCTACTTGCTTTCAGCTGTTAGGATAGATGCAAATAATGGCATCTATCCTCTTGCTTATGCTGCTGTCGAAAGTGAAAACCAAGCATCATGGCTTTGGTTCTTGGAGTTGTTCGCAATAGACTTGGAAACTGTGAGCTCATACCAAATATCTTTCATGCCTGACAAACAAAAGGTAAAACTCCATTTATTTATTTATTTTATATTATTTCTATTTAGGGTTTAGGGTTTGTCAATAAATTGTATTTGTTCTAATTGCAGGGACTTTTAGAAGCAATATGTATGTTGTTTCCTAATGCAGAAACAAGGCACTATGTTAGACACATACATGCCAATTTCAAGAAGGTTGGTTTTTGAATAAGGGAATTGAAAGATTTGCTTTAAAAAGCTGCCAGAGTAAGCATTACAAGGGATTTTATGGATGCCATTGATGAACTAAAAAAAACCAATCAACATGTTTATGATTAGTTGAAGGTAAAGAACCCTACTCACTGGTCAAGGTCTCACTTCTCAATTAAGAGTCATTTGACATGTTGGCGAATAATCTTTCTAAATCCTTTAACAAGGTAAACCCCTATGTTTTATGTTTCTTACTAATAATTAGCAATTCACTAATCCTTTATGTTGTTTACTGGTAGATGATACTGGAAGCAAGAGGGAAACCTATTCTGACCATGATGGAAATAGTAAGGACCAAGATTATGTTGCTTATTGTCAAGAAGAAATAAGAATTTGACAAATGGAAATGAATGTTATGTCCACAAATCATGAAAAAGCTGATTGTAAATATCAAAGATTTATTGAGGTAAAGTTACTCTTTTTAATTTTTTTGATGCCTTTATTCTGACTTTATGTTACTGGTCACATGTTATTTTAGTGGGAATATTTATGCAGTATTTGTTGGTATGTGTAACCGTTTTTTAATACATATATTGTTGACTATTTTTTTAATATGCATGCAGTGAGTATTTTTTAATAATATGCATGCAGTGATTGTTGGTGTGTATGACTGTTTTTTTTAATATACGTGCTGTTGACTATTTTTTAATATGCATGTAGTGAGTATTTTTTTAATAATATGCATGTAGTGACTGTTTTTTAAGTGTGTGTTGGTATGTGTGTGTGTGATTGTTGGTGGGGTTGGTCACAATGTTGTTTTAGTGATTGTTTTTTAACCAAGCACAGTGACTATTTTTTAGGTGTGTTCTATCATATGCTGCTGAGGACAGGTATCAAGTTGAATGTGGTCCAGACAGCCAGCATATCGTGGACCTAGTTGAGAATTCCTGCTTTTACAGGAATTGAGATATCACTAGCATCTTTTGCATGCATGCACTAGCTGTCATTCATCTAGAAGATGAGTTCCCAGAGACCTATGTACAAACCTGGTACACCAAGCAAACCCAGCTTCAAATTTACTCCAACTTTATAAGGCTAGTAAGGGGTCCTAAACAATGGGTCTCTTTGTCAAACATGTTGTTAATACCGCCTCCTACACTAAGAAGGCCACCTGGCAGACCTACTAAGGTGAGAAAGAAAGAACCTGATAAACCACAAACAACAGAACGGTTGATCAAGAGAGGGGTGGACATGAGGTGCAGTAAATGCAAAAGAATAGGTTACAATAAGAGGAGTTACAAAGAGGAAGTTGACCAAAACATTCCAGTAAGTCATTTGCCTTAAGTTATATTACTTCTGTTTATAAATTTGTTTGACAGATTTCACTTGTTCCTATAGGTCAAAAGACATAAAGTTGGTGTTCACAATCAAGTGGTTTCCCCAACTCAGCAATAGGCTACCCCAAATCAGCAAGAGAGTACCCCAACTCAACAGGCTGCCCTACTTCAGTTACAAACTACCCCAACTCATCAACAAGCTGCCTCAACTCACCAAAAAGATGCTGCCCCA
Organism: Gossypium hirsutum; assembly: GCF_007990345.1. Taxonomy (NCBI): domain Eukaryota; kingdom Viridiplantae; phylum Streptophyta; class Magnoliopsida; order Malvales; family Malvaceae; genus Gossypium; species Gossypium hirsutum. The sequence continues at coordinate 121,705,961 of NC_053431.1, forward strand.
AGAGAAAAGCTCCTATTCAAGAGGAAACCAACCACTGTTAGATGGATGCCTCCTACTCAAGAGTCATCTATGACAGACCAATAATGACATTATGAAGAGACTTTATTTTGTTAACTTTTTGAAATTGTGTAAATTTTCCTGCTACTGATTTATTAACTTAGACAGATTCATTTTTGTAAATTTGCCTATGATTGCTACTGTTGATAAACTTAGGCATATAGTCACTGAATTTTTTTATAAATTTTCCTACAATTCACATATGTTCAATTGTGTTGAATTGTAGGAAAATTTGGCGATAATTTACCCATCATTCCTTTTGTAAACAGTTTGACGTTTTAACCTTAATATATATGCATTGATCCATGCAACTTGTGTTATCTCTTCTAACATATGAGTATTAAGAAAACAAATGTATGAGGATTGAGAAATACAAATGTTCTTTTTCATCTATGTTATCATTTCTGATAAATGGGTATTGAGAAATACAAATGAAATAAAAATTAAACATTCTTTCAAGTCTATCAACTTTGAAATGAAATCAAATATTACAAAACAACTTTCTAATTATTGTAAGCAACAAAAATTTTACAAAACAATTTGTAAGCAGCAACCACATATTATATCCTATTTCAAGTCTTTCAAGTTTGTAAGCAACAGCATGAGTTGGTTAACCATGTATAGCAGCAGCCATGTATAACAACATAAGCAATAATATACTAGCAACAATATTACAAAACATAAGTTGGTTTTCAGTGCTAATAACAACAACATAAGTTGATTTTAGGGTTTAAAAAACAACAACACAGTTACAAATACAAGCAGCAAAAACCTTGTTTTTCTATCCCTCCTCCTTGCATCCTCTAATGTTCTCACTTTTTTCAGAAGACCCAACAACACAATTCGTGAATGGGGTGTCAATGGTGGATCAAACCAGGTGAAAAACCAACATGGTTTTCGAAATCCAATGCCAAATTTTTTACACCCAAAAACCCTCCTACCTGGGTTGTCATTAGACCAAGACACATTTATTTTGGTTGGGTTTCCACAATAGCACACCGGAATCACTTCAGGCACTCTATTTTTCTTTTTTTCCTTCTCCTTCTTCTTTTTATTTTTCTTTTTCTTTTTCTCTAACCCTAAATTGGTGTTGGTAGGGCTGTTAAATTGAGAGTAACAGACCAGCTAAAGGGTTTTTCGACACCAAGAACGCCGTCATCTACCATGTCATTTTGTCGTAACGTCTATGATGGAAAACAACAAAAACGACTGTTTTGTCACTTTTCGAAAGTTGAGTGACTGAAATGAAACCTAGGTGATTGTTTTGTCAAATACCCTAAAGTTGAGTGACTGTTGGTATAATTTACCCTTATTTTTATTACTTTACCTCTTATTAGAAAAGTCACTGAATACAATTTTCTGTGACATTCTATATAAAAGTCACAAATAGACACACTTTTTAAAGTTTTTGCAAACAATCACAAAAAGTCATCTTTCTTGTAGTGCTTTGACATCCCCTTAGTGGCTTGATTGTCGCAATCCTCGATAAGACCAATTTAGGAAATAGATATGAATGGCCAAAACTGAACCACTAATAGATTTCAAATTGTTGTGCTTCAAATAGAGCATTTAAAAAAAAGTTGATGCAAGCGAGGTGGGGTTTATTACTTTATTTCTTTTGAATAGTGGGTATGGAGTAATTATTGTAATTACTTGCCCTAGCCCTACTATGTAAAATCACCATTTGATCTTTGTGTAGATAAAACTATTAAAGGGTAAAAATGTAAAAATATGTTATGGAAAAACTTATATGTTTTATATTTAATTCTTTTAAAGAATTATGTTTAAATATTTACTTGTCTTTAAAAAGATCGAAAATATTAAAAATAAGTAGCAAAAATTAAATTGAATCAGAAACGAGTGAGGTGGGGATAGATCCATCCAACATCTATGAAGGTGGTATTGGCTTTTAAGATTATATATCCATAGTGGAACGGAGCTAGTGATAGAGCAAAACATGCCAACTATGAAATGGTGATGGATTTAGCCCTGCCAACTATGAAATGGTGATGGATTTAGCTCTATTACCATACCTAGTAGTAGATGCCTAAATTGATGCCAATCTCATTCACCATCAACTCAAACCGTAGAGAATATTGAAATAAAAGTCAATGGAATACTAGTAAGATTCATTTACATTGATTCCAACGATCCAATATCATCAACCTACCGATCCTTCCAAAAGTCTACAAGCTTTTCATGGTCAATATTCCATACGATGTCACTCCAAATTCATTCGAAATTCCACTAAGACCTTGCCACAAGTGGGAACAATTGCGACGTTGAAAGTGGTAAGCAACAACCCTTGTCAGTTGTACTTCATTCTCAAGAATAGCACCCAAAGATAGTCTCTTTTCAATAGACGATTAAACCCAATCTTTATAAGGAAGGTCTCGTTTTAAAAATCCAACTTTTTAAATCCAAGGCCACTTACATCCAGTGACTTGCACATGTCATCCCATTTCACCAAATGGAAACTCTTTTTCTATAAGGAATGACCCTAGACAAACTACCTTATAAATTTTCTACATATCCAAGTAGACTCTTTTCAGAAGAAGTATTGATTGCATAACGTACACTAGTAGTGCCGAAAAGACTGACTTGGCAAGCGTAATCCTTCCAACAAGAGATAAATACTTGACTTTTCATCTTGATAGCCACTATTGCTTTTTTTAAATGATAAATTGGAGAGTTGCCTTAGTAACATATTCATGAAGCAACGTGACTCCCAAATACCTCCCCAAATTAGCAACCTAGACAAACCTAAAGCTCTCGCCAATCTCCCTCTTCAGCTGTGACAGATAATTCTTGGAAAATTAAATTTTGATTTTAGTCGTTCTCACATTATGGCCCAAGCTTTTGGTAAAAGGTATCCAAAAGTCTCAAACTTGACATCATTTTATCATTATTTCAATCCTGACTATGATAGTATATAATTATCTTTGAGCCCAACTTCTATTCTTGAATAATGAAAATATCATTGGCAAATACTCTTGTAAATTTTTATTTTTCAAAATTTAAGAATTTCACCTCTGGATATGAAACATGGATGCCTCATTGTATTCCTATTAATAATTACTTTAATCTCAAAGGCCAACACAATAGGATGGAAATCCTAAAAGATTATCTCATGCTAATGTATACACCAAGTGTTCAAAGGACAAATTAGGTTGGGACAAGCTTATATATGGTTTCAACACACTTCAATCTTAATGTTTACATTTACATTATAGTATTAGATATTATTAAAAATTTAAATTTTATGCGACCAAATTACATCATATATAAAATAAAATAATATATTACATCACATAATTAGAAAACGAGTTGAGTTGGGTTGAACCCAATTTGAGTTTTAAATATTGAAGTCCAAGCTTGATCGGTTAATTTTTTTTATTTAACCCTATAACCTAATATTTTTATTCTCACACTGTCAAAGATTAAGCCCCAACCATAATATATACATATATTGTTGAAGGGAATCCTCTTTGTATCTTTTCTCACACCATGAGATAGATTCTTGTTAGACCAGACCAACCAATATATGATTCAGACGGTGCACAAGATCTTTTAAGCCCTTCGTTACGTGTGTGTATAGATATGTACACTTTTTTTCTGGGTTTCATTCGTTGATTTGTTGGCATTCAATTCCTTCTTCAATTATAGTTGAACTAGAAAACGATTTTGAACTGATCATCTCAAGTTGGTTTAAAGAAAAAAAAGATCGCAGTAAACCATTTCTGTGTATAATATTTTATTAAACTGTGAATTCTACAATATTTGATTTGTTAGCACAATCCGTCAACTATATATCTTGATGTGATATGTTGTAAAGAAAGTGGGGAAGATGATATCATAGGAAGGTAGAAAGATAGTGTAGTTGAAAAATTAGCATAGGAGAGACCCAGGTTTATTAGATTGAATGAAAATGCATGGTAACGAAAATATATATATTATGAAAATGCATGGTAGAAAGATATTCTACAATGCTTTAAGAATTTTGCCTCCTGCTTAAAGATGCACAGATATAATATATATATATTAGAGGATGGTGAGCTTTAGGTTTGGATCTTAAACAATGGATGATGTTGGAGTTGGGTATAAGAAATTATTATATATATATATATATTTGTATGGGTGCACTAATCTTGGTTCAGTGAACCATATTGAAGATAGCGAAATGCCAGCTAACTGAAGGCAAATCCAAGGCAAGAGAGAGAAGATTCCCGATGTAAGAGAAAAATAAAAAGTACCACGGTCCATGAAGTTAAGTCGCAATTAACTTGTTCATTAATCACGCTGTATTTACATTATATAATGAATCAAACTGACATCAATTAATTGAGGTTTCCACCTTGGCTTTAGCGTGAAGACTGACTCCATTCACGTATTTCAATAATGAATATGTAATAAGATATAGAGTTCCCTCTATTTTTGTTAGATTCAATCGTAATTTAGGAATCTTTGGGTAGTAAGCAGAAGGGGGGGCTGTGCATGTGTAGCTACCATCTTTCCAGTTTAAAATATTTTTAGTCAGTCAGTTGAAAAACCTTAATTAAGCTATTAATTCCAAGGCCATGGTCGGTGTGCTTGATGCTCCAAACCTTCGTGCTACGAAGCTTCCTTCCTAATATTATTGTTACAATTATTGTGTCAGCAGAGTGAGTTTATGGATTCGTTGTGATTAATTAGGTAAACAGACAAAAATAGTAATCAAACCTTAATATTCCATTTCATTTATTTCCAACTTTCCGCGTATAATCAAACCCTAATTAACCAATTTCACTTACATCCTAATGATTTGATTGGGATCTGGGAGGTACAAAAGCCTCATTATTAGAGATTAACATAGATAATCTGAAATTGGATATGCCTACATATTTATTTTCTTTTTTCTAGTAACCTTTATGTTTACCATCATTCAAGAGTGATCTAATATAATTTTACAATCTACAAAGTAACTTTTTACTCCATGAGTAAATCACTTCCACACATACCTTTAATTAATGGGTCCGATGGTAAAGTTGTTTTGAGTCATATACATTACAATTCCAATAGACCTACCAAAATGTTAGATATTAATTTGACATGTATTTTAGGGGAGTAGGGCAAAGAGAGTAATACTCCTTGGGTCGAGAAAAACAAAATTTTGGTGCTCAAAATATCATCTTACAAAATGATTTGTGGTCATTATTTTTCACGTGTATCTATTATGGTAATTATATGAAATAATTGGTTACAAGTACTGTACTTGGTTTTTTTGTTATCTCAAAAAAAAAAAGTCCATCATTGATCGTTGTAGTAGTTCCAATCAGTAAGTAGCTGGCCAGCCAAGTCCACCGGGGGTCCGTAACAACTCTCAATGGCCCATGTGTTCTTGGCCAGACTGGTGCAATAATTCATGGCATTGGCAGCGATCAATGACCACCCCTTAATGTTCCTATATTTTTTATATATAACGTTTACTCTTCAAATTAATAATCATTTTAATTATCTCCAAAGTTGTCATGGGGCACTGTTGTTGTAGGACCCATCTTTTGCCCTTAATTACTACTTAATCTTCAAATTCTTCCTTCCCCCAATGAACCCCTTTTGGTAATTATTTAAACAATTTTTTCAAAAAATAAAAAAACTATTATAAACATTTAATCATTTTTGTCATTTAGTGTTTTTTTTATAATTATAAAATAAGAAGAATATTTGATGTAGTATGGGTGCATAAGTTTAATGCATCACCAGTTAATAATAAAATGACATATCATCAATTATTATTAATGTAAAATAAAAAATATTAAAGAGTTTAAGAACAAATATTAAACATAAATAAATGCAAAAACATCAAATCAAAAATTCAAAACTCAAAATCCTAAACTTATACTTAAAACCCAAATCCCAAAATGCATGATAATAGAAGAAAATGGTGATATTGTTTTTTTTGAAGTTACTTAAATTGGCATACATTATTTATGATTTAATGATTAATGAAGTGAAGTAACTTAGTTTATACAAAAGACCGAGGATTGATTAACCGAGCTTGAGTCTTTCAATAAGGATTTTGGAATCATATTTATTTATTTTTGAAAAGTGAAAATCTGAATCATAGATTTACCCTAAATTTTTATTATTTTTTACTATGGGGTTTGTGTCTTATGATTCGATCGAGTTGAGCAATATTGCTAGTATTTGTTTATTGATTAGAACACACAAACTAGAGTTAGATTTATTAGAGAAAAAGCCATAAGCATAACATGCATGCATGTAATTTAATATAAAATATTTCTTCATAAATTTACAAGTAAGGGACTTCTTTATCCATTTTAATTAGTTTTGTGAAGATAATTTTCCTAATAAGATCGGTATGCCGCCAATTGTTTTTCAGATTTTGACGGCCAAACTTCTAAGCAACATTATTTAAAGTCGTGGGGATTAATCCCCTTTGGGTTTGCCTTTTTCTTACAACATGATACAAATAAGAGCCTAAGGTGCAGTTTCCTTTTTCTTACAGTTACAGCACAAGGCGGCTTTAAGCTAATTAAATTTACAAGGCAATTAAAAGGAAGACCCGACTTCAAAGATAAAATTATACATAAGGTCTAATTATGCCCCTAGTCCTTGTATCTTTTGGATTTTTAAAAATTTAATTCTATACTTTTTACTTTGTTTGATTCATAATATTGTTAACTGATAAATTTCAGAAGTATGAGAGTACATGCTCTGGGGTTAAAGAATTGGGACATATTTAAACCGATATTAATAAATAAACAAATACCTAGCCATATAATTATAAGAGTAGGAGTAGGGCATTTTGGTAACTTTGGATATGCCATAAAATATAGTAATATTTTAAACATTAGTGCATATGAGTACGGTGTGCTTGCTATATTAACATGACATTGTCCTCCCTTACTCACACTTCATTCCAAGAAAGAGAAAGAGGAAATAGAAGGAGAGGAGAGGAGAGGAAAGTGGAGTTTTAAAACTTGAGAGAAAGGGGAGAGTTAATAATTTCCAAAGACATGGGGAACAGTTTAAGATGTTGTTTGGCTTGTGTTCTTCCCTGTGGAGCTCTAGACTTGATCCGTATAGTCCATTTGAATGGGTACGTAGAAGAGCTTACTGGTCCTATCACAGCTGCTGAGATCCTCAAAGCCAACCCTAACCATGTCCTAAGCAAACCAACCTCTCAAGGTGTTTTACGTAAAATCTTGATCCTCTCTCCCGATTCCGAGCTCAAAAGAGGCAACATCTACTTCTTGATTCCATCCCCACCGTCACTGCCGCAGAAGAAAAAAACTGGTGTGCACCACAAGAAATCTTCCACCAAAAAGCAAAGCAACAGTAGTGATGTTGCTTCGGATTGTGATCGTCCCGAGAAGAAACATTGCTCACGAAAGGATCGCCGGCGTGGTCATTCCGGAGTATGGCAACCTCATCTAGAAACCATCTCCGAAGACTAACAACCTTTTTTCTTTCTTTTTTTTGATTCCGTGCCGGGATCTCATTACATCTCCATCAATAATCACAAATGGACAATCATGCAATGGGGACGTGTTTTTTTTTTCTTTTCATATTATTATATTATTATAATATGTGGGGTATTGGCTTTGTGGATATGAAGTTACATTGAATCCTTTTGCTTTTGTTTTTTGTTTTGGGTCTGTCGCCTATAATGACAGATTCAGAATTCCACAATGTGTGTTGCTCCATGGTGGAAACTAAATGAGAATGAGAGTGAATATATTTGTATTAATGAAATTGTATTTACAGTTTACACCCTCAAGATGTAAGTAAAAACTGCTTCTCTTTTATACTATTGTCTTCTTCTTCTGCTGCTCTTTATTTATCAGTCATGATGCTGATGATGACATTAGAACCCTAATTCAATTGCCAAAGGGTAGACTCTTTTTCGTTTTAAAAGGGCAACAACAAGCTTAAAATTATTGATGCCAATTAATAATTGATCCAACTTCATTAAATTAGAAAGTAATACATGGATTAAAGTTTAAGGTTAATGATTATTCTTTTTATAAGCTGGGGAAGAGAGTTATGCTTGATTCATTACCACTGCTAACATGGTGCTTGTCTGTTGCTAAATACACTGTTTTCAAAACTAGAAGGCCAGTAATGAATAATTAGGGTTAATTATTTTGATATTGATCTACATGGAAAGTTGGCACATACGTATTTAATTATATCAAGTATAATGATAAGAAACCAAAAGTTGATAAATGGCGACATCTACACGCTACACATAATAATAAAATAATATTAGAAAAACAAGCTGGCAAAGTTTAAAGCCTTTTCAACATTTATGACTTGTCTTATAATGCAGTTCGCACATGGAATTAGACAAAACTCTCTCAAACTCTTCACTTTTTTATTAAAATGTTTTGGACCACACAAAGACTTCCTTGGGTTTAGTTTTCTTGTGGATCATATAAAATATAAAGTTTATCTGCTTTTTAACTACTGCACTCTTCTATTAATCTACGTTTATTTTCTTATATGCATCTATATAATTAATCATCCAAGTGATTAACTAATTGCTACTTAATTTCTTGTTTATCAACCAATTATGATAAAAAATAAACATGAACACCATCCCATGATTTGCTTGCTTTAGTAACAATACTAATAGGTTGATAAATCCCTTATATGGACTCTCAATGCCCCTTTCACCACGATATATCTATTAATAACAATACTTGAATTTTATATTTTATGATCTCCTATAGGCCTCTACGCTTTACCCATACCAGCCCAATGTTCTGCAATCTGTGATCCTAAGACCTATAGTTAATAATATGTGATTAGAATTGGGTTAATCTAGAATTTTAAATTCGTTTTTTAAGTTTGGGATGATTTTACTTGAAAAATAGATTTAAAATTTTGCTCAATTCTCACCTAGATAAAAAAGAAAGAAATTAAATTCGAGCTTGACTCGGCCCATCCGTATTAATTTTTTAAATGATTTTTTATATAAAAATAAATTTAAAAATATAATGCATCAAATACACTAAAAATATTAAATAATATTTCCTAACAAATTGAAAATACATTTAAAAAAGTCTTTATACTTAAATAACACTAAAATAATTGCAATTTAATAAGCAAATACTTCTAAAATAATAGCAAAATTAGCAATTAAATAAGAGTGATACAATATCCAATTAATAACAACAAAATATTAGTAGTATAATATCGAAATGGCAACAAAACAAAAGTGAAATGATTGCAAAACAACAACGAAACAACAACAAAATAGTTTATTCAGGTTGGGGCAAGCTGGGCCCGAGTCAAAAAGATCCTACTCGAGGCTCGACTCGTTTAGAAAACAAACCTTATTTTTTATCCAAACCCATTTTCAAGCTATTATTTTCATTGTTTTTGTTGTTGTTTTGTCATTGTTTTGGTGTCGTTTCACTATTATATTGTTGCTATTTTATTGTTATTGTTTGGATATTTTATAACTCTTATTTTATTGTTAATTTTACTACTGTGTTAAAGGTATTTGCTTGCTATGTTACACCTGTCTTACTGTTATTTAAATATAATCAAATTTTTAATTTATTTTGAATTTGTTGGGAAACAATTATTTAAAAATTTTTAGTGTATTTGATGTATTATATTTTTTTATATTTGTTTTTATATAAAAAAATAATATGGACGAGTTGAGTTTGCTCAAAATTTTAGGCCCATTTTTCAGGCCTAGAAAACGAGCCTAAAATTATATTAAGGCTTGGCCCGACCTATGATCACTTCTAGTTTCAGGTATGTGACAAGATGAATGATCGCGAGTATTCTTGTCTTTCAATGACACTAGCGGATTTGTTGATATAATTGAAATTGTCTTCTAACCATTTCATCTCTAACCAACTACCACTAAACTTGCCTGTCACATTGCCTAATAGTTGCTCACAAATTGCACTTCATTTGCCAATGTTGAATGCCCCATCAACTGGTAAACCAAATTGTAATGCTACATCCTTGAGTGTAATTGTACACTCACTACATGAAAGATGGAATGTGTGTCTCGGGTCTCCATCTTTCCACCAAAGCGCTAATAAGTGTTGGATCCAATTTAGTCCCCCGAGCATACAAGACACATACAAGAATCCTACCTCTTGCAAGTGTTGTTCAATAACATGCAATGCCCTCGCACTTAAATTATGTATGTATGTCTCGATAATCCAATATTCAATTTGATTATATAAACATAAAAAATTATAAAATTAATAATGTTAGCAACTTAATAGTTAAATTAATTAAATTTAAAAAAATTAATAATATCTTCTTACTATTTACAACTGAACACCGGAAATGTGTTTGTCATCCAAACGAATAAGTGACATTGACATTTTTAAAATTATAAAAATCAAATAAAATTAAAGAAATTACGAAATATAAAGTTTAGACAACAAGAATTTGAGAGAAGTTAAATGAAAAATTAAAAATAAAATAATTGAGAGAATAAATGAATAAAATTGAGAGAATTGAAAGAATAAGATTTGAATGCAAAACAAATAAAATGAATTGAGTATATATAATAAATAAACTAGCTGCTAGGAAAAAAGTTTTAACCTTTGAATTTTTTAACTGTGGAAAAACTTAGTGTTGGACAAAAATATATCCAGTAAAACATATTTTTCATTTCTCTCTCTAAAATCCTTAAAAAAAAACTATATTGGAGTAATTAAAATTTAAAAGTGGCAATTGGCTTTTTGCTAATTTACCCGGAAAAGTTGCCTTGTTTTAGTTTTCAAAAACAGATATCCGTGTGTTGTCTTGTCTCTTTTAATTACTTTTGTAATATGCCTGTGCCTGCCATGTTTGAAAATTGAAATTAGACACTTGGACAAGGCAATGCTCAAATTTTGACATTTGGGCTTGGTTTGTATATTAAATAATAAATAGATCAAAACAGAGACTTATTAATTATTTATATTAATATTTTCACATATTACACTATTATATATATGTGCACCTTACTTTAGTTGGGTGGGTGTTTTGTTTTTCTCTACCACCTCGGGCTATATGGAGTGTTAGAATTTAGGGTCAGTTTAGTATCACCTTTCACAAATATTTTTAAGTTAAAAAATACTTTTACTTCAATTTTTTGGCTTCTGTTTTTTAAAGAAAAAAAAATTCAAAGCAATTTTATTGTAAAAGTAGTTTTGGAAAGTTTAAATTTTTTGTGTTAAAAGTGTTTCTGAGAAGTAATGCTAAATTAGTATGTCTAATGCCTACGACAACGTTAAATGGTTCTGGTTTTCATTTGGATTATTTTGCTACATACTACAGTTGTGTCACATGATAAATCTGTTATTTCCTTTATAAATTTGTTAAAAATATTTTTTTTAAATATTAATAAGAACATAAAAAATTAAGGGTAAACTATCAAAATAGCCACTTTTGTTTACCTCAAGCTATATTTTAGTCACTTATGTTTGAAATGTTACGTTTTAGTCACTTACTTTATCACGTTGTAACATTTTAGTCACTGAGCCATTAATTATCGTTAACGATGTAACGGTAAACTAACATGGAACGTTAAATCATCATTTTAAATAAAAATTTTAGTTAATTTATACAATCGTCCCCATATTTTTTCATTTTGAACAATTTAATTTTTTTTCTTTTATGTTCTTTTAACTTTTCTTTTCTTTTTTTCTTTATTTTTTATTATCTTTTTCTTCTCCCTCTGTTTTCCTTCCTTATTCATTTCTTGTAACATAGTTTTTCTATATTTGTCATTTGTTAAAACTAGTCCTTATACTTTTATTTCTTTTGAACAATTTATTTTTTTCGAGTGAGGCAAGCTTGGGGGCTAGTTTTAACAAATGAAAATCATAAAAAAACTATATTAAAAAAAATGAAGAAGGGAGGGAAATAGAGGAAGAAACAGAAGAGAATGAAAAATAAAAAAAATTTAAAAGAACATAAAATAAAATAAAATTAAAATTAAATTGCTCAAAATGAAAAAAAAATATATGGACCAATTGTAGAATTTAACCTAAAATTTTCATTTGAAATGATGATTTAACATGTTACATCAATTTACCGTTTTACCATTAACAGTAATTAACGGCTTAGTTACTAAAATGTTATAACACGATAATGGAAGTGACTAAAATGTAACATGAGACAAACAAAATTAACTAATTTGATAGTTTACCCAAAAATTAATATAAATGAAACTATAAAAAAATCATTTTTTAAATATATAAATTAATATAAATTAATAGTAATCATAAAAAAATACATAAAATTCTAGGAAACCATCTATGACCTAAAAAAGTTCCAAAATAAATAGCTTGGGCCTAGCCCAACCCAATATAATATGGGATAGTTTGGGCCTGGCCCAATCCAGCCAGTTAAAAAGTTAAATTTTTAAATAAAAATGGAATTACAATTTTATTTATTACTAAAACCACAAATTTGATAATCCATTCCATATTAGAAAAACAATTCACATAAACTTGATTTGGAATGATAGATTAGGATTTAGGATATCAATTAATGTTGAATTTATATAAACTTGTTAAGTTGTTCCAGATTAAGAGCGCCAACCACTAAAGCCTTGAAAACCCCTTTTTGCTCCATTTTTATGCTGAAAGAATATTTTTTTTTTGCAGATGTATTTGAGCTCTTGCTTCTGCAACGATTCACTATTAAAATTTGTGTAGATACTTTTTTTTTTAAATTGAATTTTTATTTTAAAAAAAACAGAGTCGCCATTATTTTTTTTATTAGGTGTAATTGGATCACTTCGTAATTTGATCTTTTTTAATGAAAGTTTAGATTTACTAAATCGATGATTTTTGGTCTACAAGATCTAGAAAATGGAGTTGGAAGTTGGTTACGTACGAGGAAGAATTAGCACCTTATAACGCCTAATATTAGTACCTAGTTGATTAATAAGTGTCTTAGTGTCAAAAGTTGAAAATTCGAAAATTTAAATATGATCCCTCTTTGCATGTTTTTTTTATTAAAATCACTTAGTTAAGTCAAAACTTATATAAGAAGCCTTCTTATCTCGAGACAATGTCATGTCCCGTGAGTTAGGACACTAAATCTCGAATTCTCGAAAATAAAATTGCTCCTTATTTAATTATTGTTTAAATCTCATGTGTTATTAATTTTAAAATGATATTCGGTTATTTAAGTTCAAAGAGAAAATAAAACCCAATAAGTTAAGGCATACCTTGATTTTGAAATTCTCCTTTTATGCATCGAATAAAAATTAATGTAATATTTAAAATGATGTATACTTAATTTACTTGGGCATGATAAAGAAAAATGATAAATACATTGTAATATGACCTATGTGATGATGATAGCAAAGTAAAAGAAATAGTCGTGTGGATAAGAAATGAAATTGTGATATTAAGGTAATAAGTAAATAAAATAAAATAAAATAATTTTAAAATAAAAAATAAAAAAATAAAACATATTGGTAAATAATAATACAATTAGGATAGTAATAAAAATATCGAATTATAAAAATAATAATGATATTCATATCGTAACTACTATCATACTAATAATACGAGTAGATAAAATAATAACAACGAGGATAGCATAAAAATAAAATATATAAATGAAAGGAAATATGAATAACATAAATTTTAAATACTAAAATAAATAATATGGTAAATAAAGAGACAATTAATCAAATAAGAGATTAAATTGAAATTTAAATAGAAATTAAACCAGAAATTGCAAAATAATTAAAGAGATGGGAAATAAAGGACTAAATTGATAGTTCAATAAAATCTAATGCCTAAATTAGAAAAAAAAAAGATAAAAAGGGCTAAACTAAAATGCGGCGCAAAAGTCCAAGGACCCCGAGCCCCAGGTGAGTTTTCTTTTTTCTTTCCGTTTTTATTTTATTTTATTTATATATAAAATAACAGATTAAAAAAAGAAGAAGGAAGAAAAATAAAAAAGGGGATTACCTTTGAAGTTTTTTTCGATTGATTCCCTCTTTTTCTTTTCTTTCTTTTTTTTTATAGTTTTTTTTAATTTTTATAGCCGAATATATTACACTATTTTCTACTGTTTTTCTACTATTCATTGCTATCCTTGCATTTCTATTTCTGTTATTTGAGTGTTTGTTTCTGTCCTTTTCTTTCTGTTTTGCACGTGTCCTTGATCGACAATGGGAAGAGGCGCTCTCGAGGCGTTAGACCTCGGGCGCCGTTTGTGCTGACATGGCCAAGACATAGGAGCAGTGGCGGGAGGCTTAGGAATTAGGGTTTTTGTTTTACCGAAAATGAGTTTAGGCTGTGGGCCTATAATTGGGTCTTAGGGTTTTTTTTTAATTCGAGCTTGCAATTTGGGTGTGGGTTTTTTAAAAATTCGGCCTTGTAATTTGGACTAACATGTTTTGCAATTGGACTATTTTTCGTTGGACTTTATTATTTTTTTGGTTTAACTTTTTTGTTTTATTTGTTTGTAATTTGGGCCGAGCAAAATTAGGCTATTACAATTTGTATGTTAATAATATTTGGCTTTGGGTTGGTTTTACTATTAAAATTATGTAACTATATATATTTGTATTTGAAGTTGTGTCTTTTATTATAAAATTGGGAGCCATTTATAAAGGGCTCGTGCCTCTTTACAATAAATATTTTTTTCACTGGAGAATTATCTCTTACACCATTAGGCTCCATTCGGCCTTGCTTCTGTGATGGGCTTTTGCCCAAAAATCACTTTTTTTCTAAAAGCATTAAAGAACAGCCTCCATCTTTGACCATTTTTTAACTTAACAAAATCACTTTTTTACAGATGAAGAAGTAGCAAATCTGCCACTTTTTTTAAGCCAAAAGTGCTTTTGGCATTATGTGACTTTTTTAGCCTTATGTTTTCTTCTTTCCAACAGACTACAAGACTGCTAAAATTATAATAAATAATTAATATTAATTATTGAGAATTATTTAAAATTAATATTATATATTAAAATATTAACAATAAGTTATAATAAATTATTTTTTATATTATTACTAAAATATCATAATATTAACTAATTTAAACATTATTTAAATACATATTTGTTACTTTATAATATCATGCCTAAAATGGACATTTTATTTCTCAAAAGCAATTTTTAACAGCAATACCAAACACTCAAATTTTAAATTAAACTTTTCAGAAGCACTTCTTAAAAGTATTTTTCCATAGCACTTTTCAAAAACACTTTTTAAAAGCATTACCAAACTAGCCCTTACAAAGATTGCATAATAGCTTTTCAGATTATTATTATTATAATTTGCAGAGAATATATTCTCTTATTACAACATTTCTGTAGAGAATCTCACAGTTCATTCTTAGTTGCTTTTGGTAGGGCTTTACTTTGTAGGAAATTTCACTGTTCATTCTTGTCTTTAAAAAATTATCATCATTTTTTGTTGATTATGGTGATAATTACTGAGGTGGTATCTTTTGCAGGATCCACTATTTTGATTGAAGACGTTGATGATTTCTGGTCTTTTGATCTAAAATCTATTAAGCTTAGCATTTCAACCATGAGTTTTTTATATTTCTTCTTTATAAAATATTTTAAAAATATATATAGTTTAGTTTTGCCAGCTTAAGCTTCAAAAATTATATCCAAAGCTTGACACATACAAAAGTTGAGTTTTTTCTATTTGTTCAAACTCTCTAATATTTTGGATGGATAAAAAAAAGATGAAATTCAGCATTTTAATTTATTACCATTAGTATTTGTTTCTAATTAAGACTCTGATAACACCACTCTTATTGCACAAGTTTGTTGTTGCAAAAACCATCATCGACACGTGACATCCGGAGTCTAATGACCACGAATCCAGCATGTGCCATCCTAAAGTCGGTCGTAATAAGCTTGACTAGTTCTTTGCTTGGTGCTGCCTTCTCTTTTCTTCTTATGATGCTTATGTTGGGTATTGTTCCATGCTCATGACGTGCGTATGGTGATGCAACCCGATCATTAGGGCCTTTCATAATGATCATTCCAATGTCATAGTATGAGCTCGAAACAGATGGTGGAACTTGTGGCCAAATGGCAAACTAGTGCAAGCTCCATCATGGTCAAATGGCTGTGAACAAGTTTACAACAATTTGAATGAAACAATCTTGTATATGCTTGAAATACAAATTCTCTGAGCATGCATTTAGGATATAGCAGAAAAGAAAAAGAAAAACACGATGAAAAAGAGAACCATTTACAGAATGTACGATTACCGATGATCACCGCCATTGATGTACAAGAACCCCTCTAGCTCTCAAAGAAGTAAACAAGTCCAAGCATTGGCGATATGTGTTGTGATACTTGGGGCTTCTCTGTCCTGGACAACATTTCTGCCATCTATCATAATGACACTCCAAAAACACCTCATCGATCAAATAGATTGCTCCGGTCTCAATCAACCTAGGCATCAAATGAAACTCGGTGCCCTCCACATCCATTTTCATCACCACAAAGTCTCTCTCGCCCACCAGACTCTTCAGCCACTCTGTTAAATCAAACCCTTGAATCTTATCCACATCATCCACGTAGCTAGCTGATGACTGAACCGGGTGTATCCTCCCCATCCCTCTACCTCGCTGCATTCCCATACTCTTCCTTTTGGGATCCCTGGTTATCTCGAAAAACAATGTCTCGTTCCTAATCCACGCCGCGTAAGGCAATAGCTTCACACTTTTCTTCGCCTTGTACTCTTCATGAAATGCCTTATCGGCTTCAATGGCGTATATTTCGAAGTTTTTGTTCTGTTTCGGGTATTGTTTCTTGAACCAGTTGCCAATGCTTGATGCGTAGCTTCTTGCTCCTACGTCTATGTAAACGTACTTGCGTTTGAAACTAATGTCCACCATTGAAGTCAAGTATTTGATGTTTTGGATGTTTCTTTTCAATGTGATCCATGGTTTTAAGGGTTCTTGTTCAATCAAAGGCTCCGCATTTCGGATTATTTCGCGTCTCAACTCTGGATTGTTGTTGTTACCTAGAGATGATTGTTTCTGCCTCTCTTTCTTCATCACAATCTCCTGGATTTTGGTAGAAGGATCAGGGCCGTCGGTTTCACGAGACCTGATCAATCTCAAGCAATCAAACAGATCAAGAAATGATTGAAAACTGTAGGCATCTTTAGCCGTCAAGTGAACCACCAAGAACCCGCCTGGTTTTAGAGTCCGGCAGATCTCTGAACCCAACTCCAGCGGGAAACGATAACCCTCCAAACCGCTTGAGAACTCGAAGTCAAAGGTGTTGCCTTTGAAGGGAAGTTTCCGCGATGCTCTTTTGGGAATCCCGACGGAATCTAAAACGCCGATTCTTTTCAAGGCTTGGACTTCCTCTCCGGTTAGGGTTTCAATGCAAAGAGACTTTGAGTTGGGAGAAAGATACCCATAGGCGATCAAGTCTTGGAAAACAGAGGCGTAATAGTGGATATATCTTTTATCAGATTGGACGGCAACGGAAGATGGGTGCCGGACGTTGAAGAGGCAGAAGTCATCGCCAACGGAGCAGGATTGGCCCCTGATGGCGATTAAGAAAGCAAAACGGACGGCGAAGATGAGGACGCCGAAGGAAAGGAAGCGTACGAGGATGTTCTTGAGGAGGCTAGGTTTCAGTGAAGAAGGGTCCATTGACGGTTGGATATTGGCTCGGAACTGGAAGAGAATTGAAAAGACTGGTTTGGCGCCAAGTAGAAAATTAAGGAATTGAAGGGTAAAGTGGGAATCTCACGTGTCTCTTCTTCTTCTTCTATGGGAAGGTTTTATTGGGTTGAATAAGCTATGGTTTGGGCTGTAAATCTAAATGTTAATAAATTTAGCCCAAATTAAAAGTTGGGTTCTGGTACATAAAAAACTGGGTTCATGTAATTATGCTTTTTTCCCTTCTCCTCTCCAAAACCTAAAACCCCCAGACTCCTACCCTGAGAAAGGGGAAGGAAGACAGAAGTATTTACTGATAAAGCAGCTAAGAAACGAAGAAATGTTGAGGTCCATTGCAAAACGAGCCACGCTCTTAAAGCCACGAGCTGATTCACCTATAATCCCTCCCCTCATCTCTTCCCAATCCAAGCTCTATTCTTCCAAGAACGCAAAGGCCTCCCACGGGAAATCCAAGAAAGGCGATCCCAAGTCCAAGACCAAGTCCAAGACCGGCGGTTCCTCTTCCACCGTTTCCTCCTCCACTGGTGATGACCTCGATTCTGCCGGCGCCGACGACTTCGAGGCTGCTCGAGCCCGCCGCCTGGTCGAGGACGAGAATGACCCTTCTCTAGATGTGGGTCCCAATGGACGTCCCTTGTTCACTTCCACTCCCTCACTTTCCCTGCTCACTCGGAAAGACTGTTGCTCGTACATGAAGTTCAGTGAGAAGGGATTGAACCAAGTGTTGCCGGAGGGTTTGCCGACGGGGATGGTGACGGAGTTCAAGGAGTCGATGAGGCCGGCACTCCTTGTTCGACAGAGTTTCTTGGATCTTCGTGATAATTTTAGACGCATTGTAGATCCTCCAATGTGGTCTTCTAATGCTAAAGGTGCATCTTTTTCATCTTCTCTATTTCAAAAATACAATGTCAATGTTCTTTTTCCCTGCTATTCGAAGTTGGTGTTGCTAATAGATTGCATTTATGGTGTGAATTTATTCCGATATTTACATTTTCAGCTCCTAAAGCGAGAAAGCAAATAGTTTTGGACGGACCGGTTAGCTGCGGGAAGAGTATTGCGCTTGCAATGCTTGTGCATTGGGCTCGTGATGAGGGTTGGCTTGTTCTCTATGCTCCTAGAGGTCGTGAATGGACGCATGGAGGATGTTTCTATAAAAATTCCGAAACAGGTTTTTGGGACACACCTGTACAGGCTGAAAATATCCTCAAGGCTAGAACCTTTCCTCTATGTCAATTCAAACTGTTTTCATGCTCATGTCCTTTCCACAGTAGAAAGAAAGAAAATAAGTCTGCTTGATTTGATGTTAGTGGTTTTTGGTTATACAGGATTTTCTGAAATACAATGAATCACGCCTGCAACAATTGCCATGCCAAATTTTTGATCCTATTCGATTGGGAGAAGGTGCTGGTGTTGGATTTATGAAAGGAGTTGAATCCATGGCCCTCCCTGAAGAGTCAACATTGTATGACCTGGTTCAAATGGGAATCAAGTACACACATGCAGCTGTTGGAGTTGTAGTTCGGTTGAGGAAAGAATTATCACTCGTTAAAGATGTCCCTGTGCTTATAGCAATTGACCAGGTTGGCACCACATTTCCATTCTTATAGTCCCTAGCTACATGATTGAACTTTATTCTAACTTTTTGTTGTTGTAAATAGTTGGCATATTTTTACTGATGTATCTTGTTATGTCTTCAGTATAATAATTGGTTTACCTTCAGTGAGTATGAGGAACCAGTGACTGTCCGTTCTTGTCGACCAATACACGCTAGAGAACTTGCAATGGTTGGTATATCGACTCCTTTGTTTCATTTATGTTGCTTGGTGGATTATGTTCTTAACATAGAAATCTAGGTACTAACTTTCTTTTGCGTGTTTCTCTGTTGAAAAGAGTGGAATCTGGATCTAACAGTAGGTCTCGCAACTATCATCACTATCTTTTTATCTTAAGATTTTATATTTGTTTGTTTGCAGGTGAATGCCTTTAGGTCCATGATGCATGAGGACATGATGGTTGGAGCTTTCTCTCATTCAACTGCTGTGGGAAAACTTCGTTTAGATTTGCCAGATGTACCTGTTGGTGCCCGTGTTAACATGCCTCGTTACAGTCCTGATGAGGCAGCAACTGTTTGCCATTACTATGTCAGGTTTGAATACGTCGATTTTTCTCTTGTAGATTACATGCGAGCCTTTAGTAGAGTTACATGGTTTGTTGTTTGCAGGCAAAGGCTTGTAAGAAGGGAAGCATTTTCAGAGGAAAGCTGGAAAAAAGTGTACTACTTATCCAACGGAAACGGAGCAGAAATGAGATGGTTACTTCCTTTGATGCGGTAAAATAAGATAGATAGAGAACATAAAATGGCCTCTACAAGTTTTAAAGACCTGCATTGATAGACTAGCTTGTTCGGTCATGGTGTCTTTTCTCAAAAAAATCTGGTGAGATATTTGGTTGAAGATGTCATTTTATATTCCCAGATAATGTAGTCGACTAGTGCTCTCATCTTTAAGAAAATTATTGTTTATTTTTCTTTGCAATTGATAAATTTTTTCATTAAGAAACGGATTGATTGCATTGCTTAGATACTCAAAACATTTTGAGAATCTAAAGGAAATAAATTGTTACCACACTCAGGCTGAATTTTAACGTTATGTATGTGCCTTTTTATTTCATAAATAATTGAATTGAAAAGAATACACAATCTCGAAAGAATATAACAATACAATGCCTGTGAATGTAATAGGTATCTAACCACCCTCTGCTTTCAGTTTATGGGTTTTTATATTCATGTCGATACTGGTAATTTATCCAAAATTTTGGACTTTTTGGGACCATTAACCAAGAATATCACCACGACTGCAACAATCAAAGCAGGATCAACAAAGCTAGGAAACATGGTTAGTTGAAATTTCCTTCTACTAACGTAAATCTGCCGAAGCTTGTGCATGAGACTGGTCTGCATGAATGAAAGTATACAATTATATTCTCAAAATGTGCACAAGAAGTATGGTATAAGCAATTAGGAGGTAGGATCCAGTAACACATTCAACTAAACTGAGGTCTGTAACAAGAACCGCCAATTGCATCACATTTTATGTTTACGCTATGATCAGATTATTTCAGTAAATCTCTATGATCTCTCATGTTAGTATAGCTATTTGACATTTGGACATTGGTCAATGCGGAAGAAAAGGCAAGCTATTTACAGTGGTGAAGGGGCATAACAACAATAGCCCAAGGGCATATTGGGAGACAAATGAGCATCTCATTCTCATTACCCATGTTTGCAGGAACAAAGTTGAGCTCATATTGGTCATAATAGTGCCTATTACGGCTCATCGAGGCCTTGGTAGTTTGTAAATAGGAATGCTTTTATATATAGAGATTTTATACCTACCTGAGCCACAATAGAATCGCCTTTGTAGATGGTACAAGATCTTTGGAAATGACAGCCTTTGACCTTGAAATCACAAGTTAACTCTCCCTGGTGGTTTTCAGCAACAAGAAATACCTCCAACTCAGTTCTAGCGAATTTATTGGATACCCTCTGCACTTGGAATAACAAATCCTTCTGCCCATCATCACCCTTAAAACCTTGCCAAGACCCATCCTTCAACCAGGAAACATACGTGCATTTACTTCTAGGGAACTCCAAATAAAATAAAGTTGAACAGCAATGACAAGAATCAATAATTTGAGGGGTTTCTACCGTCTAATCAACCAAGTTTAAACAGATAGCAATACACAGCATATAAGAAGAAGAAGATATAGGGAGAAACTAACATGGTGGCGGTAGATAGAGATGAGAGGGTCTCCGGCGGAATCGAGGAGTCGAAGCGTCTTTTTGGGGTGATGAGATGGAGAGTTGAGGCGGAAAAGGATGTTGCCGGAAGAATCAGCGAATGCTAGGAGGCCACGCGGGAGAGAAGGGTGCTTTTTGGATACGAACAGATCGACGGGAATGGGCCAATGCGCCATTGCCAAATTCTCTGCATCCTCTACCTCAGCTTCCAGCATTCAAAGAAAAACGGGTGGAGAAGGAAGAAATTAAAACTAAGAAAATAATAATACAGGAGTTTGTTTGGTTATTGAAGCGTGTTTGGAGAAAATAAGTAATAAGAACGGAGGAGTAGTTCAAAAAAGGACGGCGAGCAGACCCATTTTCCAACTTTGATAACAACATCAACGCGGAAGGAATCAGGAGAAGGCAAAGAACTGAAAGCCCAATGAATTTTACTAATGGGCCTGTGCTGGGCTCTAATCCAGTTTCTTTTCCTTTTAGGGTTACTTTAAAACCGTATTGATAACAACACTCAAATAGAACAATAACTTCATAGTACTATCGCAATGCTTTACTAAAAAAAATAGAAAATTGCTAATAGCAGAAAAATCACTTTTTTTTTTTGGCTTAAAATGTACTATAAATAATATTCACTTTTTCTTTTGGTATAATTCAATAGAAAACTTTAGATGGATATAAATATATATTTTTAGTAGACCTAATGTATTCTCTATCTCCCTTGTTTTACAGTTCATACAGATTTCCCATAAAATCCTATTGTTCTAAAGGAGCCTCATCCTTGAAGGAACCAATTTCAATTTCTGATATTGAAGAAACTCTAGAGTTCCTAGCCTAGTTGTGATTAGGTGCGTAATAGAGTTGAGTCGAACTTGAATACTTGACTTGACTTGATTTGAATATTAATTTTTAAGCTCAAGAACTCATTCGTATTTCTAGCATATCTAATTTATTGTCATTAATTTTGTAAGGGGGGTATTATTTTCTTTTGCTACCAGATTTTGTCAAAAATGTTAAAAGGAGAAATTCTTAGTGCATCTGATTGATTGCGCAGTTGTTGTTTGTTCCATTACAACTAACATTGCCACTATCTTCGTATCATTGGATTTTTAAGTTTGTTGTTTTTGATGTTCTGTTAATATTATTAATGCAGCAAAATTAGGATATTGATTAGTATAATTCGTTAAAGGAAAGTAAATTCTATTAAGAGTCTAAAATTTTCTAAGGATGAACTTGCCTTTTATATATATATATATATGGAGATGTATGTTTTCAAAAGGATGGAGATATACTATTAAATAGAATGACTGTGTGGTGTTGTGGCTGCTCACTTCATCTTTTAATCATGTGACCGAAGGTATAGAGTATATTTTTTGATTTATTATTTATATTTTTTAGGATAAAAAAATAGAAGATGACAAATAAAAACCCTGAATAGAAGAAGAAAGAGAGAGTAATTATTCGAGGTTGGTGAGATCACATCAACTCGTTTTCTAGATGCGTTGTCGAGGAAAATATTTGGTATTGCTATCACTACTCTCTATGTTGTTATATTTTTCTACATTGGAGTTTTATATATGTTGTTGTGATAAACATCAAGTCTTCTTCAAAGTACAAATGATTAATATTTTTAAAAATATTTTCAATTATTGACTCACGTGATGTTTTTCTCACCGTCACTTTTGCCTATGCTTTTTGTTCCTAACTCACATTTTTATTTAATTCCATATCATTATTCTACCTTTTTTTCTACTTTTTGTATTACTTGTAACATACATGTACAATATATATGTTCCTGCATGGCCTTTTCTTTCTCTCGTCTTTATCACCTATTTATCACGAATTAATTCTTTTTTTTGTGTTAAATTAATATTTGAAATTTAATTCTATTTTTATTTTGTTATTATTCGTATATCTGTTAAATTTACTGGCGTAACATTTTGACATTTTAAAAATTGATATTGCAACGGGCTTGAATTTAATAAATAATTTTAGCAATATTGGCAACTCTTAAAAGTTATATCAATATTTTAATCAGAGTAATGTATTTGGGCTAATTAATCAATGATGTTAAAAGCCAAGATATCAAAATTTCTCAAAAAGTTTAAATAATGTTCAATAAATAATGAAATATATAGTTTGAAACTAATACTAACAATATATATATATGTACGAAAATAAAATAAAATAGTTTGAATCGTGAGTGAAAATAAATTTAAATAGGTAAATACATGTGAAATAGTTTATATAATAGTATTAAAATATATAGAAAAATTAAAATAATGCTTTGATTGAAGTGATAAAGTTGCTGGTGATATGAGTTTAAATATCTTTTTATGCAGTTTTTTATTAATTTTCTTAAAACTATAAAATAAATTAAAATGTTATATTATAATAATATAACTTATTTTAATTATGAAAGAATTATAATTTATCAACTAAAAATTTAATGCATAACACCAAATTTAATAAAAGAGGATTGTCACCTAAACTCAATTATTGCAAATATATAAGTGGACTTTAATAACAAAGAATCCTATTATATATTAGAGTTTGGCTGAGTAATCTTGAGCTTAGTCCAGCATTTTGAAGACATTAACATGGGTGAAACTTTCAACTTCTTATTTGGAGACAAAAATAATCGAATTTTGTTGTTATAATCACATAATTGGTAGCAACATAAAAAATAATTGATTATGCAGTTGGTAATCATTTATGTTTGTGAAGTTTAGTTCAGAGAAATAATCTATTATCTTTAACTTTATACAAATAATGATTTAACTTCCACTCCATTTTTACACTTAAGATCTAGATTTCTCTCACTAAATTTTCTTCTAAAAATTTAATTTGTAAAATCTGGTGATTAACACTTATTTTACTTATGAAAATACAATCTCAAAAACAATTCCCAATGAACCAAGTGCGTGCTAAAATTCTCTATCACATTCTTACATATTACAAATCAAATACAATTATAAATCTCCACAAAAAAAAAAAAGCTACAAAAGCAGCATTAAAAGCATCCTAATAAAATCTAGGATAATTTAGGAATATTCAAAACAGGTATTCAAATTAGGGGATATAATTTACTTAATCTAATTTGATTCAATTCATAATGATTTTTATCTTAAAACAAAAATTTGCTTGACACACTTCCACAAAATCACTATGGTAATGCCCAATTGTTTTGTTTCAAATGATTGCCGATTTCATTTGACTACTCTATCCAAACATTAAGAAAGATCCAAGTTTTATTGGTCTTTATTATTTTAAAAATTAAAATCTTAATTGGTGGGAAATGGTTTACGAAAATATTTTCTATTTTCATTTTTAGAAAATAGTTTTCATTTCTAGTTTTTAAAAATTTAAAAACACATAATAAATAGAAATAAAAATTTGTTTTAAATAATAAAAAAAACAGATTTGTTAATTATTTTTTATAATAAAAAATAAAAAAATCTATTTATATGAATTTAATTAATATACCAAATTTAATATTTAAAAAACTGTAATATTTCACTTTTACAAAATATTGTTAGTGAAAATAACGAAAATAACTTTTTATTATTTTCTAATTTTCACATTTTTTTAAAAAATTTTCAACCATATATATTTTTCTATATTTTCCATTTCTAAGAAAACGAAAAAAAAAAAAGAGGATTGCTTTTTGAACTCAAATAGCATTACATTTGTAATATTTTAGCTTAAATCAAAGGAAAAAATAGAGCAATAAAAAGATGGGGGGGAGGGAGATTTAGACAAAACTTTATGTCAAAGTAAGTCTAAATTAAATTAAATTAAATTAGAGGCATGTTAGGGTTAGGGACATGGATGGGGCAGGGAAATGTGTAATAGATTTGTTTGGTTGCGATCATTACAAAATGGGGTCTCTCGTGTGGAATAGAGGATGCAGAGAATCTCCAAGGAAGCCCACTCGACCGATTACACATGAATTAGCAGTAGTATACCCCTCATGTACTTAAACTAATCAATCTTAATTATTCCAAAAATCAGAATAACAATTAATTAAAGATGGACCGACACGTTTCGAAAAATATATGAAAGAGCCTATGCATGTAGGACATTGAGCAATATAATATATTAATAGCATATTAGACCTTGTTGATTTGGCGCTTGTTTCGCATGGCTCTTGATTCGAGGGACTTGGGGCTGCATATCAGGGACTGATGTTTCTTTGTGGCCATGATGAAATCAGATTGAGACCACCAAAACTAGAATGCATATGTATGATCTAGACGCAACACGAATTTAAGGGGAAAACAAACGAAAAATACTTTATGAATAACTTTAGTGATGATTACGGTGGGAATTATTCAGATGACAAAAAGCTGAACTGTTGGATCAAAAGTAAAAAGAAGTAATAAAAGACAATTATGGATCATGTTATCTGGGAAAATTTGAGAAAACTGTTGTTCACCTTCAACTCTTTCAATTGGTTACCACTTGAAGAAGAAAGTAGAATGAACTAATATATTTTTCTTCATATTCTTTATAAAAAAAATAAAGGTTTATTATTTCTTCCTCTTTGATTGGAAGGTTGTGGAATATCTTATTTATTTTGGTTTGGGTTATTATTATTATAATATTTTAGATTTTTGTTCTTTTTTAATGTATTGAATTCGGATGAATTTGGTAAGGGATTTTAAAATTTTCATGATTTGACTCAATCCGCAAATACCTTCATACAAAATGTTATTTCATGGATGTAATGAATTTATTTGTTTGTATATAGTCAATATGCTTGAATATAAAAATTATTTATTCATTTTTTCGTAATTTAATAAATAAAAATTTTAATGTATATTAAATAATTTTAGATTTATTAGTAAAAATGGTTTGATAAAGTAATTTACTTGTATTAATTATTTGAATATATATAAGTTATAAATTCTTCAAAGATAACATTTTTCATAAATATTATTAAAATTATTTATAATATTTTCATTGACATATTAATTATTTAAGTAAAGTATTATTAATTATATATTATATCCTTCACGTGTGTAAGATAAAATTAGTGCATGTAACTTTATGATTTAATTATGAATTTCATCTATCTGTTTTATAAAAGATGAGAAGTTATTCTCTTTATCTTAGATTGTCAAAATTTGATCCTCATATTTCTACAAAAATTAACAAGTTAGCTTTGTTGTTAGTAAATACATGAACTTGAGCTATTATTATTTTTTATTTACTAATTTGTTGTATATAAATTACATTATAGTCAATTTTTACCAATTTCATTGATATAATTAATTTCTAGGTCAGTGATTTAATATGGTAAAGTTTAACAGTGTTATTCAATTGAATTAACTATTTAATTTTTATAAAGGACAGGATCAAATTACGGCAAAGTAAAGTGAAATGACTAATTTATCAATTTTTTAAAAAATAAAAGGATGGAAAGAAGAAATAGAGCTAAATTGATTAACTGTTGTTATCATTTTAGGGAATTGAGATCATGAATTCATTTTGAAATTCCCCATTCTTGGAAAGTAAACCAAAAACAAGGGTGGAAAAGGAAGTGTAGTGCAAAAATAGATAGGGTAGTAGAATGGAAAGTGGAGAGAGAAGTGGAGATTTTATAAAGAGAGAGAATTATCCTCCCCGTGAGGGAAAATTGGAGGCATTCACAATATCCCCCCCTCCAGCTTGGAACATGCATGTTATGTTTTGACGCTACCCTTCCAACTTTCGATATTGGTGTCGCAATCACGAGTAGATTCCTTCCCTGCCGTCCTTTCATCTTAACCCCACCACACTCACCCACCATTCCCTTACTTTACATACATACATACATACACACATACCTATTGATTGCCATGTATGTATGTGTGTACATGCATGTACATCCATGATCGACTTCCAATCCATCAACATGCAAAACAAAGTTTTCCTCTCCCAAATACTGATATAAACTTGAAGACCATCATCCCATAAAATATAAGAATCTTTTGAGTTATAATTTGGTCCCCCCACATCTATTTTGCTCAGAGAATTGAAGTCCACTCTTATAGGATATGGAAAGAAACAGAATTTAGGAAAGTAAATAATTAACATTCCTAGCTACAAATAACTTGGGTTGGTTAACTTCTTATTCTTCAAATCTGGATATCACTTTCATCCAACCTAGATACAAACATCATAAATTATAGTCACCAATTTCATTGGATAAGAAAAAGTATTCAATTGGTAAAAGGAAGTGAACCTGAACCATATAGGAGCAGAGATGAAGTTGTGAATGATATGATCGTCGGTGAAGAATTTGATAAAGGTGATTTGCATTGACTTTTGTATTTGCTGATGATGTTGGCTTACTATATATAGGCATAGCCAACTTTGAATTCGTGTTTTCGAATGTGGAGGAGGAAATTAATCATGTACTATTTATTTATATTTTAAATGATAAAATTTATTTATATTTTATGTGATCAAATAATAAAGTGGCATCTCAATTCATGGGGGTCACATAAAACTGGCATGGGGCTGGCTGGCTCTTCACCCTCCTATTTAAACAGCGACCCCTATCAAATTTACTGGAAAGGAAGAGAGAAGTTAAAAGAGAAAGAAAGAGATGAAGAACGTGGTTTCTAGGGAGCGCAAGATGGCTGCTGCCACCTATAAGAAGATGAGAACCCTTCGTTCCATCACTAACTCCCATGCGGTAATATATATGTATACATATATTTACTTCTCTTCTCTATGCCTGCAATCACCACCATAATATTGGCTTCCATGGTTTTCCACTACTTTTGAAATCCTTTTCCATGTTTATCTCTGCAGCACAGTAAAACCTCCATCATATTGGATGCAACAAAATACATAGATGAACTGAAGCATAGGGTTGAAAGAATTAATCAAGAAATTGCAATGGCACAAAACTCCACTTGCCAGAAGAGTTGTCCTGTGGTAATTAAAGTTTAGGTTAAACTTGATTTTGTATACATGTTCTCAATCATATTCTGATTTCTCTTTTGGTGTATGTATCAGCAACTAAGGGTTGAAGCTCAAGATAAAGGTTTTCTCATCAAGGTGTTTAGCGAAAGACGCTGTGGAGGTCTGCTTGTATTCTTATTGGAAGCCTTTGAAGAGCTGGGTCTTGATGTCTTCCAAGCTAGGGTTTCCTGTTCTGAAGGTTTTCTTTTTGAAGCTGTTGGAGTAAAAGTGAGAAACCAATATTTGTTTGACACAAATGTATATGTTAATTGAGTCGTTCACAGGCGCACGCATGCATCTTTTTCTTTATTCATAATATATATTTGTGTGTCTGGCACCCCAGCAATGCATTCAGTCATACTCATACAATAAGTTTCCATATCAGGCATTAAAATTAAATTTAAGCCCAATGATTGAGTTTGTATTGGAACATTTCAGGATGACCAAGGATCATCAGAGTGCTTAAATGTTCAAGATGTTAAACGAGGGGTATGGAAAGCTATCCAAAACTGGAGTAATCAAGTTAAGGAGAGAACTGATGAAGGCAACGCTTACGTACCATCCTTGGTTCTTTTATCTTAGAGATCTATTAGGGTAGCTAGCTTGATAAGTTTCAAATTTCTTGCCAGCAATTTGTTATCAGTCTATCAGTAGAGTTGGGCATATATATGTCGTCAAGGGTTCACCATGTGATACCTGATGATCGCCAATTTGGCCGAGAAAATACAAAGACTAAAGACTTTGAAATGTCGAATATGTAAACATGTGATTTGCGTCTGTTTTTATGTGGCAAGACAAATAATGGGACCAATATTAATTTTATTTTATTCATGGCTCATGATCCCCTCCTTGGTTCCCCTACAGATAGCTAACCTGGTATATATTAGGTGCACAACATAACTTGGTTTTTCACCATCCAATAAAATCAAGCACTCCATTTAGATTTTCAACCCCATTCTTTCGAGGGAGATTTAGCAGGGTCCTAACAGTTTTGAAACTCGTGGCATATAGTTTACAGAACTTGTATAGTGCGTTGAGGATTTCGTATGATTCAACCATAGTCAGCATGTCAGGCATCTTTCTCAGTATGAATGTAATTTCCCTCAAAATACAACTTGTGATGGAGCAAGGGTAGGACCATCAACCAGAACTTGGCTAAACTTGCACTTCACTGCCTACCAACCTCTCTTTTGAATAATATTCTTACAAAACATCAACCACAATAGTCCTTCAAGAAACATCCTGTCATGTTTCTTGTCTCATGTTATGCTGCTTTGTATTTCAAGCTATGCAGCAGGGAAACAGACATGCAAATATATGTACAAAAATAGAATACAGTAGTACAATTGAATACTATA
The DNA here is from genome assembly GCF_007990345.1 of Gossypium hirsutum. Taxonomy (NCBI): domain Eukaryota; kingdom Viridiplantae; phylum Streptophyta; class Magnoliopsida; order Malvales; family Malvaceae; genus Gossypium; species Gossypium hirsutum. The sequence continues at coordinate 121,735,787 of NC_053431.1, forward strand.
TTTAAAAAATACCTTTTATATTTTTATGTTAACATTTTTATTGAAGATTAAATTATCGATACTGTTCATTAGTTTAAGTTGGACTAAAGTCTTGTAATTAATTAAAATCCAAATAAATTTTACATCTAACCAAAGCTAAAATGTTGATTAATTAAAACTCAATTGTCATTTAGTTCTGGCCAAAAAAATTGCATATCAAGCCATCAAATAAGTTTTCATCAAAGAATATCCAAGTACGAAAGCTGTTATCTGCTCGTGCTGCCCCAAGCCTAGCTAACATCACCGCAAACATGGAATCAATCTGTAAAATAAAATATAAAAAGAAAACACGCATGCATTAATACATTCATCAATTTCCATGGCCAGCCTTCTTTATTTCTAATCCATGGTCAACCGAATTGACACTGTCCCTAAATGTATGAGAGAGTAGAATTTGAGATTGGGTTGACTACTTAATTGTGAGCCAGTAGGTAAGTAACTTGGAGAAATGTGAGTGCAATTATCCTTACGATGTTGAGTAGATTCAGCTTGTATAATTATTCTATTCAGAAATTATTTAGTGGATTCATTATTTGATTATAGTTTTATAGATGTAAGATTGTTTAATTTTCAAATTTGTTAATATTTTTGGTTTTTTTATTATTGAGAGGAGGACGGATATTTTTTTTAGAGAAATTTTTAAAATGTTGTTTGTTTGGAAATCGACAAACTTTTCAATGGAAGGTATTGTCTTTAGTCTTCGTGGAAAGTCGATGTACGGTTCATAGAGGGAACCCACCTCGATTGATGGAGATGGGTACCTCTCGACAGAAGGTATTGTCCCTAGTCTGGATTGTTAGAACAAATTTTTAGTAATTTTTGTATTCAGGAGTCTAATGTCTCGAGACATATCTATATAGTCTCGAGACAGTTGTTCATAAGTCTCAAGGCAAGTGGCATTTGTCTTGAGACAGAATGACATCGAAGCTAAAATAGATTTTGTCCTACTCCAGATCTTGGGACAGAAAGTACTCTTTATATTGAGACATTTAAATATCGAAGTAAATTAAAATAGGAAAACATGGGAGGTTGGTCTCGAGACACAACATGTAGTGTCTTGAGACATGTTAACTTCAAAGCTAAAAATTCCAAAATAATTTATGACTTATCTCGAGACATAAATTTAAAATTTGACATTTGAGTCTAGATTCAAGTTCTAAGTTTGATATTAATTCGTTATAACCGTGTAATTAGTTGAGATAGATTCTCATGCATTACAAATGTATGTGTTTGATTATAATAAGTGGTTTATTGTTCTGGATGAAGAATATGAATTTTGATTTTGCGAATTTATGTTAAGTTAGTCTTAGTTGCTTTAGTGAGGTAATGTGATGTTACACACTTAGATCCGACCACCGGATCCAGTGTTAGGGTGTCATAAATTTTTCTCTGAAAAGTTTAAATGTAAATCGACTGACACAATCTAATTTATTTAAAAGTTTTTCACTCATCAAAAATAATTCCTAATTGAATAGATAGCGTATTCTCTAATTTATGCACTTAACTCAAGCTTTTTAATAATACAAATAAACTAATTGAATTATAATCAATTACAATAACTTATCCCCTTAAAATAGCCCCTTATTTTTTTTTCCCAAATAAGCACCATATTGGTAGAGAGATCTTCGAACAATCTTTTATAATAGAATATTCTATTTAAAACAACTTGAAAGTTTAATTTGATCCTTACTTGACTTAAAATTTGTGCATAAAGTAATGATTGCCAACAATCTTTAAGGTTGGATACATAAAGGACCAAATTAAATAAGGCAATTTATAATGTGTTTCCAGCTTTTTCACAAATTGCAACTGACATTATGGCTAATAGCAATGATAATTATGAGGTTTTGCTTAATACATTAATCAAACCTGAACTTGGATGAACCAAGAGTGATTTTTGTTCAATTTTTTCTTCGGATTTACAACCTAGGATATCCATGTCCATTATCAATGGTGAATGGGTCGGAAACCCCCCCCCCCCAAAAAAAAATAAAAGAAAAAAAGAAAATTACAAGGAGCTCCATCGTTTGGGAAAATTAAAAAAGGAAAATCCAAACCTGGATATCACGAAACCAATGTAATTTGAATTTTTTTGAATATTTTAATATATATTTTTGAATATTTTGAATATTATATAGAATTTTCTATAAGCTTTTAGAAGTTTTTAATTTTTTAATATTATTTTATTTCATGTCCGCATTTTATGCTTCTTGTTTGTTACGTCATCCGCCGCTAAAAATCAAATTGATCCATTACGATTTTGATTAATAGAAGAATAAATTGATTTAATTTTACTCAATTAGAGCTCATTATAGACACAAAGTTTCACCAAAATCTTAATCGATTTTTGTAACTGTTTTTTGCTAAAAGCTTTTCCTTTTTCTGTTTTTCTTTTTCAAAGTATCGACGGATGCATTCTTTGTTGCTCTAGCATTGTTGCAAATTAATTAAGCTGTAGAAAACTAAATTAGATCTGTTCATGGGTTGGGTTATCTGTTCACATCTGAAGATCCGTATGAAATTTGAGAGGATTTAGGTAAAAATATTAGACTCGAAAAATGATATTAGGTAAAAAAATTAGGCCCGTTTAAATTATGAGTTGGGCTCAGCCCTTGAATGTGGCTTGAACATTCAAGGCTCGTTTTTACGTTTATAATACTTGATATTATATTATTTTTATATATTATATAATTTAGAACACATTAAAAAAATAAATTGATACAAAATATATAATCCCATTCTAATGTAAACATTAAAATAATATTAAGATAACTATATAAAAATTTCGATAAATAAAAAAAGTATAAATTAAATTAGTAAATATTAAAATAATATAATATAAATATTTTAAAAAATAATATGGGTGTGCCTAAAATGACTTGATTTAGTCTTTTGTAAATATAAATGAATTTGTGTAAAATTTTAAGTCTATATTTCGAGTTGAACCGAGCTTAGACAAATATAAAATATATTAATATCATACTTAGATCCGAGCCAACCTGATTCAGTAACACTTCTAAGCTTGTAAATATTAATTTTCTCCCTTTTCTTTTCTTTTATTCTCTCTTATCTCTTTTATATTCGTTTCCTGCTGCTTCCTCAACATTGGCTAATTAAGTAGCAAAGTTCATCCAAATTGCCTTTTCCTTTTTATTTGACTTTTTGACCACTCACTGCCAAACTATTAATTCTCAGAAGTAGCTAAGTAATAAGATTTAATCATATGTAGGGAATTCCCCTTTTTACAATAAGCTCAATTTATATGAAGAGTTTTTTTTTTTCCTTCCCAACATAATGAAAGTTTCCATTAATTCAAAGAAATTGGGAGAGGGATGAAATTTTACTAATATACCTTATTGACATATTAAGATTTTAGACTTCTTTGGGAGTGATTGTTGTTATATTTTGACAAATTAACCCAAACCCTCTCTATCACAAAGACTTGGGAGTCCAATTAGCTGTGGAAGATTCTCAAGTTTGGGGCATTTGCAAATCCCACATTTAACAATATATATATCCAACTAACTCATTAACATAAGCTTCTGCCTTACTAGTTGACTTACTAGTTTTTAGATTCCTGATTAACATTTTGTTCACACTTGCACTCACCCCAGCCATTCTCTAAATTTGGTCCAACAACAACCGAGAATGGAAAAATAATTTCCAAGGACCTGTCAATGCAAATGCAGATTAGATTAGAGTAGTAGACTAATTAGAGAAGTAATTATATTATTACTAACTAGATATTAGCTAGCGAATCATTTTGGTATCGAATTCGTATATGCTGCCCTGCCCTCTCAACGTCTACGTATTTTATTTTGTATTCATCACCATATACATATATATTATACATGTGCATATGTTTATGTTTGATCGATCGGTTGAGGAGGTGAGATATCCACTGTCCATGAGCATGCACTTTTTGAGCTGTCTCTCGTTTACTAATGTTCTCTACTTTTTTGACATTGGAATCGGATGGTAAAATATTTGACATTCTTGCAAACTGCATCTCTATATATATTCAGCTTAATTTGCATACAAAACGGTATCCTTCACAAATACAAAGGCTCCCTGCGCTTCTATTACTCAATTGGTTTTTGTGGTCATGGCGTTGCGGTCTCATTATTTTAACTTGTGCTGCTTCTTTGTGATGATAATCCTTTTTGGGTCGTGCTCTGCACAATTATCATCCTATTATTATGCCAAAACATGCCCAAAAGCTCTCTATATTATCAAAACTGCAGTATTGGGAGCAGTGGCCAAAGAGTCTCGCATGGGAGCTTCTTTGCTCCGCCTCCATTTCCACGATTGTTTTGTTAATGCATGCTCTGCCTTCCTTTCCTCTCTCGATTCTTCATGCACGCACTCATTTCGATTATAATTAAACATGTTGATTTTCTTTTGATGCTGGGTATATATTATGTAAAAACATATAGATTACAACTAAAGTGAACATGCGATAAAAAGATGAGTTGAGAGATGAAACTTAAATTTACATTTGGATCATTTAATTCTTAGTTTAGATATAATAAACAATATGCATGCATGCATGTAGAAGCAGAAAGGTGAATTGATGTGAGCATGGAACAGGGTTGTGATGCTTCTGTACTACTCGACGATGATGACACTTCAAATTTTACTGGGGAGAAGAGCGCAGCCCCGAATGCAAATTCACTAAGAGGCTTTGAAGTGATTGATTCTATTAAATCTAAGCTGGAAACTGCCTGCCCTGGTGTTGTTTCTTGTGCAGATATTCTGGCAGTCGCTGCCCGTGATTCTGTCGCTACTGTAAGTTATTAATACATATATATATGGTCAATCTGTATCTTTCCTAAGTATTTTAACCAATGACTTTATGGGGTGTGTGTGTTTATTTCACCAGTTAGGCGGGCCAACTTGGACAGTTGAATTAGGTAGAAGAGACTCGACCACAGCAAGTTTCAGCAATGCCAATACCGACCTTGCTTCCCCACTAATGAACCTCGATGAACTTATATCCGTCTTCTCCAAAAAGGGTTTCACTGAAAAAGAAATGGTTGCTCTCTCTGGTAAAAACTACTTGTTCAACTCTCAAAAAACTATATAATTTTGTCATAATTGTGCGAAAAACCGATAATTAATTACCTTGAAATTTATCAGGAAGTCATACCACTGGCAAAGCCAGGTGTTTACTGTTTCGAAACCGGATCTACAATGAGACGAATATAGATTCAGAGTTCGCAAAATCAATTCAATCAAATTGTCCAAGCTCAGGAGGCGGTGACAACCTTTCTCCGCTAGATGATGGCAGCCCCGTCATTTTCGACAATTCTTATTTCAAGAATCTGGTTAATAACAAGGGCCTACTTCATTCAGACCAAGCACTCTTCAATGGGGGCTCCATGGATTCTCAGGTTGCTACGTACAGCGAAAATCCTATCACTTTTTATGTGGATTTTGCGAATGCTATGGTGAAAATGGGGAACCTTAGCGTATTGACAGGAACCGACGGTGAAATTCGCACTAATTGCAGGAAAGTGAACTGATTTGAACTATTCAGTTAGTGTCAGCAACAAGTTAATCCAGCCAATACTACTAGCTACCCCGTACTATATTATTAATTGATAGCTTGTAATTTCCTTCTCTCTTCTTTTTTTACCCCTGTATTTCCGTTTATATGACCGGTTAAAGCTGGCTATGCTTGTCTCTCATGTAAGCCTTACAAATCAAATCATCATCATCATCATAATCATAATAATAAAATTTTCTCTTTTCAAATCTAATTATTAGTTTTGTTTTTTATTTTATATATCAACATAAAAAGATAAAAAAGACCCTCTAATTTTTTTAATAATTATTTAATTGAATTGGTACTCAATTCACACATAAAATCTAATACGTAATATTAACCTATAGTAATATAGTATAGGTGACACTAAAAGGCCAAAAACTTCTCTTAATTACCTGAACAATTCTTCTCACTTCCTTCTCTAGACTGCCGTTTAAGAGAGAAATCCATCACTGTGGCATGAGCGACCATCCGGCCTCATGGCTGGTGCCACTCACTTGCCACTGGTCACTCTCCATGGCGTTTGGACTGATGCTCCATTTCTTCTTTATTGTTTGTTGGGATTTGGTAAGAGTTTCAATTATCGGAATATTTGATGAACTGTTCATTTAATAAACAAACGAATACGAATAGAAATGTGTTCAGTTCGTTTATGTTCACGAATAAACTCGTTTAAAAGCTTGTTTATTGTTCCATTAGTATATGTTAATAAAATTATCTTGGTTTGTATTTTTTTTCATTTATAATATAATTATTAATATTTATATTTAACTATTTTATATCTAAACAATATACGTGTGTTTATGTATTTATTTATTATTTGTTAACATTGTTCGTGAACATGTTCAATTATATGTTCATGACCATGTTCATTTAATGTTCGTAAACATGTTCGATTAAGTTAAATGAACATGTTTGTGAACATTAAATAAACTGACATGAACACACATAATTTTAAATAAACGAACATGAACAAAAATTTAAAATTCTTAACAAACACAAACTTGACACGAATAAACTTAAAAATAAACAAACAAACATGAAAAAATGCTTATTGTTCAAGCTCAGTTCATTAACAGCCCTAAGATTTAGTTGGGATGTCGGATTGGGTTGGTTCCACCTCCATTGACCCCTCCGACGGCTTGAAAGGAGGTGATAGCCACCTAAAGAAGCCTTTACCCTAGTGGTTAGCTTTTCCTCTTGACCACCACTCTTCTTATCATTTCTTCGGTAGGGCTTTGTCTACCTTTATAGCTTAACATTTATGATCTCCATGTTCTTTAATTTTCCTTGGTTGTGTACATTTTTTTGTATGTTCTTGAAGTGCCGCCGACTTCTATTGCTAGGGTGTATGGTGCTAGTCTCTGTTTTGGTTTTTGTTTTTCTAATTAGGGTTAGTTTGGATGAGTAGTGCGTTTACTTATTGTTAGTATAAAAATAGTGGTGACAGTAAAATTAAATACTATAACGATACTATAGCATAAGACAAAAAATAAACTAAACGCATTGCACTACCTATCCAAACTCACACTTAGTTGTTTTGATGACACTTCTTATTACTACATGAGGATAAAAATAAACTTATAAAAAATTAACTAAATGTTTCAAGGTGTGTATTCATGTAATTTTTCTTTAAAGTTTTATTCGCTTACACCTATATTTTAAGATGCAAAAGGGTTATAAACAAATAAACTCGAGAATAATAAAATTTAATAATTGTCTACTTGTTGCATTGATAAAAATAGTTCACTAAGCATTAAGTGTAGTCATTGGCGGATACAAGGAAGGGCAGGTGGGGGCCACTGCCCTCTAACTTTTTAAAAATTTATATAGCACCCCCTTTAAGATAAACTTTATTATATTAAACCTCCTAAAAATTTAAATTGTGACCCCAATCCCCAAAAAAAAAACACCAACCTCTTTTAAAGTTTAAAAATTATATATAAATATATATATTTATCTATTATAAAATAACTTTTTTTAGAAATTTCAAAAATTTAAAACTTTCAAAAGAAGCTACAATAAAAATAAATAAATAATCTACTTTTAAAAAAATATATAACTAAAGAAAAAAACTTACCCATAAAACTGAAAAAAAATAACAGCATAGAACAAACTAAAAAAAGAGAAAGAGGAGTAGTAGAAGAAAGCAATTAATAAATTATAAGTTTGCCCCTAAGTCGTATTTTTGAATCTGCTACTGAGTGTAACATAGTAAGAGTATCAAATTTTATAAAAGAACTTTTACAACAATTCTTTATAGAACAATATTTGAATATTAAGAGATGGAGAAGAATAAGTAAAATTTTATTTATGAATTTTTTGTGTGTCATGCAAATGATGTTCCACGTCTATTAAATAGGAGTTTTGAGATATAATTATTCAATATGAATCTTTTAAATAAACATTTTTAAAATAGACATAATTATTCAATCAAGTGACGTAACTTTTGATATTAAAATACAACTAATCACCATGAAATGTGATAATTTTTTATTAATAATCAAGTGATATAACTTTTGAATCACCTATAATATTTTAATTATAACTATTGAAATATTATATATAATTTGAAAATATTCCAACAATTCATGCTTGTGTCACATGTATTAGTTTCAATCTTCAAACACGAGCAATAGAGAATAACACAATAGAGAGAACAAGTTTCAAACTAATGGTCGCCGACCACTTGGTCGGGTTCGATCTATCCCATGCTTTCATGGTTGAAACAAAGGCCTATTGACAAAGACCTTTATTGGCTCTGAGGTTTTCGTTGTTTCGGCATGGTCATGTTTATGGCACTCATACCTTTTTGTCAGGTCGTGTTTAGGCCTGTGTGCCTCGACTTTTCTGTTCGGTCTTTGGCTTGATGGGATGTTGTACACAATGACCCTTGTAATATTTCTAAGATAGGAAGTGGACTCTCGAGCTATTCGTACGTATAAACAAAAAAAAAAAATCAATCGATAGCTTGAACTGAATTCCCCACATTACATGCAACTTTAGTGCCGAACACGTAACTATAGATATATATTCCTCAATCATCATGTTGGAGTCTTGGCGAAGACAAAAGACATCATTTCAACTCTTTCAATCTCTTTGGATTGAATCTAGTCTATTTCTAATTTCCTGTTCTCTTGGACCAAACCTCACACTCTCTGCTCTTCCACATATTATTATAATATACTTGGCACCTCCAACTTACAGAGGAGCCAGGACAAGATGGAGGAACTATTAACTGTTGATACTTTTAGAATTCTATAAATAAAATAGAATGAGAATAAGGCTTCATTTCTTCAAAATTGTAGAATGTTTTTAATTAAACAGAATAGTAACTGCATGCACAAGGCATGCTTGGTAAAAGATTGTACTAAAGAATTTAACAAAGCCAAGTTCGGGTATATTTTCCACTCCCACGCCTAAGCCTGATAATACAACCATCAGCCAAAATTGCTACTGTCATTACGCATTTGCCTTCCTTCCACTTTCCAACACTAACATTCTATACAAAGTTGTCATTACCGTCATCTCCGAAATAACCCGAACTATTACTACCACTGCTGCAAAACTTGCGATACTAATGTTTCATCTACCAAAATTGAATACAATTTTTTAAGATTTGGAGGATTTTATGCATCTAGATCCCTTTTCAAATTCCATGCAGGAGTTTTTGGATCAGATTCACTCAAGATCTCATTTCCTTTATCTGCAATTATCAATGGATCAGATTCACTTTCTTTAACCTGCATTATTCAAGAATAAGGATATATATATATAGGTGGTCAGTGTGTATACCAAGATATCAGGAAAGAAAAAGGATAGCGTATGACAGTTTAGCGATGAACTACCTGAGGCAATTGTGCTGATGATTCACTAGCCTTCTGCTGCTGGCTTTCAACAGTGCAATAATATGAGTATAGGACCATTCCAACTACAGCAATCAAGATCCCCATTATGTTACGCCAGCTAAATTGATCGTGAAGTAGACCATAACCAAAGGCCAAAACAAGGCATGTTTTCAGGTGTCCTAGGACTTGGTAGGTGACTGGGGATGTCTTTCCAATCACCAGAAATGTACTAAAGTTGACAGTGACAGATATCAGGCAGGACAGAACAATGAAGAACTGCAACAAAGTTTCCACACGGAAACAATTAGAAGCATCAAAAGGGTGGAATTTGTCAGCAACGATTCCAATCTTACCAGCACTTGAGGGTATACTTGAAAGCGAAAACATTCAGGTTAGTCAAAAGCCCATCCAAGAATGGACCAACGATGAACAAAGTTATAGACTGATAAGGGCAAGACTGGTAGAGAAGTTGTGTTGAAGATACTTTAAACTTCTTCTGAATGGTATTAGTCATCTAAGAAGAATGAGTCAAGGAGCTTTACCAACTTAAGAGAAATATGGAAACAAATGACAGAATAAAAATGAGATGAACTAGAAAAAGAAAAAACACTCCAGCTAAGGATACGATTTGAGCTACACATGTCGTAATAACTGCCAGCAAAGAAAGGACAGAACCCAGGAGATTGAGCTGAAGATCAGTCACAGTTGCAATTCCAACACCTAGAAGAAGAATGGCCAATGAAAGCTGGATATTCCTACTGCAAATTGCATATAAATGCATCAAACTACAATTGTAAGCAACCAAGATTCTAAGAACATCTGAGACATACAAAAAAACAAGCATGCTCATAACTAACCTGAATTTCTTCCTAAAGAAAAGAGTCTCCAAAAGAACAGTGCAGGGGATAATTGCCAATTTTGTCATCTAAAATACAAAAAACAAACAGTCACAAATTGGTGCTCCTAATATGCTTGTAGAATAAAAAAGAAAAAGGGAGGAAGGGCTAAACTTTGAGCTGGATATACATAGCACTAAAACTTCCATATCCCAAGAAGCAGTAAGCACAAGATATCTTCAGTACGAATTATGTTGGGATTAGGCAAAAACTGGAAAGTAGAACTTTACCTGGTAGAAACCAACAGAATTGAAACCCAAACTAAGATTCCAAAGCCCAATGGATATCCCATTCAAAATACCAAATCCCATGACAGCTGTGGCATCGAAAGGCTTGTGCTCAAACAAGTTCATCGATAAGGCCACATGAAGAGAACAAAACGTGACCAGGAGATGCCAACTTGTCAAAGTTGTGGCTGCGGAACCCAATCCGTAAAATTAGTATAAACAATTCAACAAACAACAAGCAAGTAAAGATGAGAAATTCTAATGATGTGTTTCAAGTTAACCACATATGATTACAACAAACTATAACTCATATTATATTATAAGTTATCCACCAACTACCAAAAATCACTTGTCAAGGATGTTCGACCCTCCGAAGCAAATGGTAGACTTTTATTTGGGGAGCTCCTTTGGATGTAATATATGCGTGTGTGGTGCGAATACATCCCTATCGTGTGTAAGAGTACTAACCTCTAATTGTACAGTAACAATAAAAAAGCACTCGTCACAAATGAAGCATGGATAGAAGCTAACTCATCTGTTTCTCATAATCATTTATGAGTTCATTTGATTACATAATCGGGAAATTATAGGATCACACCGACCTGATTAATTTGAGCACGTAACTGATGCTTAGAAAAAATAATGATAGTAATACCTTATCAAATTATTTTCATATATACCCACACAGATTGTGATTCTAATCAATTACCATTACAATATTTATCTTGCACCTTATTTTTTCAGGTAGAAATTCATCAAAAAAACATTTTCAGTTATAGTGATCGGATCGATTTGTTGATAGCATAATAAATCGAACAGGAAAATATATATATAACGACATTTTAAATCCAAATTAAAAAAGGGGTGAATATGGAGGTATTCAGTTCTAATGAAAAGCAATATAAGACATCGTGGAATCTATATATAAGAAGAAAAATGAATAGAGAAATCAATGAGGGGAGAATGAATTATGATGAAACTGACCAAATGTGAAACCAAGAGTGCTGATAAGAGCCTTATTGCATATAACAATGGAAACAGAGGAGACAACCGATAAACTCAAAGCACCAATTGTCCCCAGTTGGAACTTATGGTTTTCAGTCATTTTGGTTGAGAAATAAGCTATGTTCCGGAATTAGATCTGCTTAGTATAGTGGGGTATCTGGGTATTTGAATGGTGGAGCTACCTCATTGTCGCTTCGAATAAGTGATGAAAATTGGAAACAAAAAATCTGCTTGTTTAAAGGAATAATAACAATACTAATTAGGAGAAATCATACAACAATCAAATCTTATATATAATATATCTATACTACAAGGCCCTAAAGCTTTCCTTACTTGACACTTGTTCATTTTCATTTTTTCTTTTACCTTCTAAATTTCAATTCTAATTTTTCAATATTTTTTTTAATTATATAAGACTAGATAACTTTTACTTATTATCTTACTCTCTTCAAAATTGAGATTTAAAATATTAATGTGAATTTTTAAATATTATTAACATTGTTAAAATTCTATATTAAATTTAAGTTCATTATTATGTTATTTTGTTACATAAATACCAAGTGAATATATTTTTTTAAAAATTTTAAGCTGTCACATCAATAAACTTAACAAATAAACTTTAACAGTATTAATAAATAAACTTATATTTTTAAACTCGAAAAATAAAAAAATTAAATGACCGAAAATAAAAATATGAAAACTAAATTTCAAATATATAAATAATACAAGAATTTAAAGCATATTACAATCTTTAAATTTTAACTCTACAGTAAAAAATAAATAAATATTTAATCCAACTACAAACTATATTGTAGTTATATATAAAAGAGAGAACCAAAGGACCTTCCTTCCGCTACCACGTGACAAGCTCATTGCTTTTCTTTTTGCAATTTAAGAAAATGGTAAATATCAAATTTAATCCCTCTAATATGCTTATTATCTATAAGGTGAAGGTTTAAAGGACTTTTCTTCTCATGCTTCCTTTCTTCTTTTTTTCATTTTACAAAAAAGATTAAATTTCACCCTTGATCCCGCTAATATGCTTAAATTCAATATTTAATATATATTTTAATTTTTTATATAATTCAATTCTTATATTTTTATCATATTATTAATTCGTCCAAATAGTTAATATCGTTAACTTTCCAGTTAAAATATTATATAGTTATATATAATCTGAATATCTTAAAACTCTTAGACATTGACACATGTCTTCCCATTTCTTTTAGGTTTACACCGGTGCTTACCTTTTCTTTTCTTTTTTTTTGCAATTTTAGAAAAATAGTTAAAGTTTAATTTTTGGTCCCACTGTTATGCCTAAATTTGAGGTTTAGTTGCTACACTTTAATTTCTAGTAGAATAATGATATATAAAACCTGTGTGCAAATGACTCTATCAATGTCATCTATTTATAAGGAGAGATAGAACAATCCTGATTGAATAAGGGTTTCACAAATAATATTTATTTAATAGAAAATATTTTCCTAGTCTAATTAGAAAAGTGATGGGCGGCACACCTTCGTAAATATTACTAGGGCGACTCAATATTTTTATGCAATAAATATTTAGTTTTTTGTTCTTAATTATGTGTGTTTAATTCTTGATTTAAATTTCTAGAGCATTGGTCCATGTTTGATGTGTTTAATTCGGAGGTTGAATAAACTCTATTTAAGAGTAGATCTTTGCGTAATTAAGTAGACCTGCATGCAATACTAGAAATAGTACAACATAAATTTACAGGATTAGAGCCAAATCTAATAGGGAAATTCATAGCATGAGTTACTATGATAATAGGGGCTTAAATTAGAAAGAAATTTCAATTAATCAACCTAGAATCAATTGCTCTTATACTCGAAAGAGATATTAACATAATTTATGCAAATATATGTTGATAAAAAAAATTAATACAGATATAAAAATAGAATCAACAGAAATGGAAGTGACTCATCCAAACCAAAAATGCTTCCCAAGTGTGATGTATTTGCAAAGTTGATATCGGACATTTTAAGGTATTTATAATATTACTTGGACAAAGACTGGGAATACTGATATGAAGAATGGAAATGGATAGAAGGGGCAAATGGATATGAAAAGAAAGCATCCATGGGGTTGGGGGTATTGACCAGGAGGCAGGAGACGACAATTATTATTGTGCCAACTTTCCAACTTTGCAACTTGGAAAGTTGTATTAACCATTTAGCTATCAGGAAGCATTAAATGTCAGGCCCCTCCCCTCTTCACTTCTGTTCTTCATAGATCTAAATTGTGGACTGGATTCAACCGTGGCTTCCTTTTGCTTTCAATAATGTCATGCTCACCCATAATTTCTCATTATCAACATTTTTTTTAATTTCAATAATATTCTTTTGTGATATTATTAATAATGGTTTTTTTACTGTGTTGTGTTATTTAATATTTTTGTTATAATAAATATTTGTAATTTACAAAGCATTTTTATGGAATATTTCAAAATTAGTGACTATTGAGTTTAGAGATTTATCAAATTACTATGGGAGTCCTTGTAAAGGAGGACATCATAAGTATTCCCTAAAATATATTTCAAGGTGTTATCATAAAAAAGGAAACCTAGAAAGGGAAAAAAAAGAGGGATCTAGTGTCATAAGTGTCATAGAGTGACGATGATCCTACCAACAACTTTGGGTCGGATGAAGATCGTCTTAGTAACTATGTGACATTCACAACAAATGCTAGGAAACAAAGTCATGCTAGGAAAATGGGAACAAGTGTGCAACGTGAATGCTAAACTATTAAAATAAAATGCTATGCTGATGAATTAAGTTGAAGCCAAAGAATTATTACTTAAAAGAAGAATTAATCAACCTGTAGAAACTCAGAAAGAATTACATAAAACCAAGCACATGTATCGAGAAGCTTAATTCAAGTGGTGAAAGATTGGATGAAATTCTTGCCACTAGCAGGAGATATATATATATATAAAAAAGGAGTCTTGGATATATATATATATATAAAAGGAGTCTTGGATATGTGGATGAAAAGAAGGTTGTTATGAATAATTTTACACAATGCATTGCTTTGTACATATGTAGGTTCAAATCTATCAAGATGCACCTGCAAGTGGCAAAATCTTTAGGAATCTTTTAAGTAGTAGAATTTCAGATTATGTATCACGTATTAGGTCTTAGCTTAAAAAAGAGTGCTTTTATATCACAACCCAACCCATCGTCAAACCATGTTTCAAAAACTGAAATTATCATTTTTGGAGCTCAAAGTTTGTTGAATTTAGTTCCCATGCAAGACATGCAAAGGTGGCCATGCAAGGAGAAGTGGTAGCAAGCAGTCGAGCTATGAAGTGCAGAAACTGGAGCTTGAAGTTGCCTAACTACTTGTTATGTTTTGATTGTATTTTTAATTATTATTTTATAATCTAGTTCATGTTGAACTAAGTTGGTAAACCTTATGATGTTTTTTTTTGTTGATTGATTGACTGAAAAATCAGCAAAGAAACTTAAGCAAGCTGATTAACAATTTCCAATGTAAATTTAGTGGTGTTAGGTATGTCATTAGGTAAAGACTTGTTCATTTTGTTGTTGCTATCTATTATATGTAATGGCATTATGCCTTCTGGATTTGTTAATGAAAATATCAGCTCTTTTCATTCAAAATACTCTCTCTCAATTTCTTTTGTTTTCCATTCGCATGTGTTTCTGTTCTTGCTTCTGAGTTTGTTTCTTCAGCAAGGCTCGAGGCTTGCTATACAAGCAAGATTGAAACAGTCTGTTGTTGTTTCTTTGCACCAACAATTGGTATCTAGAGCTTCATTCTTAGTGGACCTGTTTTATCAAACTAAGAAAGCTGAATGTCTTCCTCAAGTTTTTCACCAGCAGCCCCACCAGTCTTCAATGGAGAAGGCTTCCACATATGGCTGGTCAAGATGAAGACTTACCTACAGGCCTTTGATCTGTGGGAAGTTCTCAACATAGATACTGAGCCAGCACCACTGAGGGCCAATCCCACAGTAGCTCAGATTAGGTAACATGCTGATGAGAGGACTAAAAGGCACAAAGCCATGTCCTGCATTCAGAATTGTGTGTCAGATGTCATCTTCACCAGAATTATGACCTGTGAGACTCCAAAACAGGCATGGGATAAGCTTAAGGAGGAGTTTCAAGGCACTGAGAGAACAAGGCAACAGTAGCTATTGAATTTGAGAAGGGATTTTGAGAACCTGAAGATGAAGGAAGAAGAAACAGTGAAGCAGTATGCAGATAGAATCATGGCAGTGGTTAACAGTATAAGGCTCCTTGGTGAGCACTTTGATGAGGCAAGGATAGTAGAGAAAGTTCTCTCCACTTTGCCTGAGAGATATGAGGCCAAGATATCCTCTCTTGAGGACTCAAGAGACCTTGCTACCATCTCTTTGACTGAGCTAATCAACACTTTCTATGCTCAGGAACAAAGGAGAGCTAGCAGAGCTGAAGACCACTAGGAAGGTGCATTCAATGCCAAGTCCAGAGAAGCCTCGAGCATCAATGCTCCAAGAGGTAAAAAGCCTTGGAAAAGCAGGCCTAAGCCTGATACTGCAAGGAGCAATGACCAGCCCTGCAGACATTGCAAGAGGCCAGGTCATCCAGAAGACAGATGCTGGTTCAGGCCAGATGCAGTATGCCAACACTGCAAGAAGAAAGGCCATGTTGAAAGGGTTTGCAAAAATAGAACCAAGTCAAGGCAGAGTCAATTTCAACAACCAAAGGTTGAAGCTCGAATAGCTGAGGACAGTAGTGACCAAGAAGAGCAGGTCTTTGCTGTTTCTTGCTTAGCTGCTGAGAAGAAATGCTCAAAAGGCTGGTTATTGGACAGTGGTTGCACTAACCACATGTCACCAGATGCCTCCTTATTTAAAACCTTGGATAGAAGTTGCAAAACCAAGGTCAAGGTTGGAAATGGTCAGTTCATAAGGGCTGAAGGAAGAGGAGAGGTGCTGATATGTACCCCCACAGGCAACAAGATCATTCCAAATGTGCTGTTAGTGCCAAAAATCGACAGAAACCTTCTCAGCATAGCTCAATTGCTCGAGAAAGGCTATTCTGTTGTGTTCAAGAACAAACAGTGCCACATTGCTGATCCAAGTGGATCAAGCCTTATGACAGTCACAATGACTGACAAATGCTTTGAGGTACACTGGCCAAATGACTCAAAGTCTGCATATACAGCCTCTGTTGATGATTCCAAGCTTTGGCATCAAAGGCTTGGGCATACCAACTTCAGATCATTGGCTCGAATGGCCAAAGAAGGCTTGGCAGAGAACTTTACTAGCTCAGTGGAGCATGATGATGTGTGTGAAGTTTGCCAGATGGGGAAACAGGCAAGACTGCCATTTCCTACAAATTCAGCTTGGAGAGCTACTGAAAAACTGTAGCTGGTGCACTCTGATGTATGTGGCCCGATGAGGACTGAATCACTCAGCAAAAATAGGTATTTCATCCTCTTCATTGATGATTTTACAAGGTTTTGCTGGATTTTCTTCTTAAAACACAAGTCTGAGGTAGCTCAAGTGTTTGTGAATTTAAAACTGCTATAGAGACAGAAACAGGTTGCAAGCTGAAATCGATAAGGTCAGACAATGGCACTGAGTACACTTCAGCTCAGTTTCAAGCCATTTGCAATGATGCTGGTATCAAACACCAGCTTACAAATGTCTACACACCTCAGCAGAATGGGGTATCAGAAAGAAAGAACAGAAGCTTGATGGATATGGCTAGGTGCCTGCTGTTTGAGAAGAAACTGCCCAAGACCATGTGGGCTGACGCAGTAAACACTGCTGTCTACCTTCAAAATAGGCTTCCTACCAAAGCTCTTGCATCCAAAAACCTTTCGAGGCTTGGTCCGGTTTCAAGCCTTCCTTGGCACATCTGAAGGTGTTTGGTTTCCTGTGTTATGCACAAATACCAGTAGAAAAGAGAGACAAGCTCTCTGGGCTCAACCAGGTGTTCTAGTAGGCTATAGCTCAGTTAAGAAGGGCTACAAGGTGCTGGATCCTTTGACAAACATAGTTCAAGTGAGCAGAGATGTCATCTTCGATGAGAAGACTTGCTGGAATTGGGAAAAGAATGAACCAGAAGCTGCTTCAGAAGACCTGGTGCCTAATCAAGCTGAACTTGAGCAGCTAGGACCTGAAATGGATGTTGATGATGTACCTGTGAGAGGCACAAGGCCCCTAGATGATATTTATGAAAGGGCACAGGTTGCAATAGCAGAACCTAGCAGTTTTGAAGAGGCTGAGGCAGATGAAGGCTGGAAACTAGCTATGGTCGATGAAATCAACATGATTGAGAAGAACCAGACATGGGAGCTAGTTGATAAACCTACTGGAAAGAAGACCATTGGAGTAAAATGGGTCTATCGAGCAAAACAGAATGCAGATGGCAGTCTGAACAAGCTAAAAGCCAGGCTTGTTGTCAAAGGTTTTAGCCAAAGGTATGGTCTGGACTATCTGGAGACATTTGCACCAGTAGCCAGGCTTGACACAGTTAGAATGATAGTTGCCTTGGCTGCTCAACATCAGTGGACCATTCATCAGCTTGATGTTAAGTCTGCATTTCTCAATGGTTTCCTGGAAGAAGAGATCTACATCGAACAGCCTCAAGGATTTGTGGTCACTGGCAAAGAACACAAGGTGTACAGACTGAAAAAGGTTTTGTATGGCCTGAAACAGGCTCCTCGAGCCTGGTATGCTCGAATTGATTCTTACTTGCTCAGTTTGGAATTCGAGAGAAGTCTCAGTGAACCAACACTGTATGTGAAGAAGAACCAAGCTGAAACTCAGCTTATCCTGTCACTCTATGTTGATGATTTATTGGTGACTGGAGGAGATAGAAGAATGCTGGAAGATTTCAAAAGAAAAATGATGGAAATGCTTGAAATGTCTGATTTAGGCAGAATGAACTACTTCCTTGGAATGGAAGTGAAGCAAACAGCAAAGGGAATCTTTCTTAGTCAGAGTTCTTTTACTATGAAGATCCTGGATAAGTTCTCTATGAAGAACTGTAAGCCAACAAGCACACCAATGGCTGCTGGAGTGAAGCTTTCGAGACAAGGGAGTGGTGAACCAATTTGCGAGACTATGTACAAAAGTCTCATTGGTAGTCTGTTGTATTTGACTGCAACAAGACCCGATATCATGTTTGCTGTTAGTGTGCTATCCAGATACATGAATTGCTGCAATGATCAGCACTTTCAAGCAGCTAAAAGAGTGCTTAGATACATCAAAGGCATCATTTATCATGGTGTATTGTTCAAAAGGGCTGAAAACATGAAGCTGATAGGCTATGTTGATAGTGACTGGGCTGGATCTTGTGATGACATGAGAAGCACATCTGGATATACCTTTAGTCTTGGCTCAGGCATGTTTTGCTAGAATTCTAAAAAGCAAAGTCTGGTAGCACAGTCAACAGCAGAAGCTGAATATGTTGCTGCTGCATTTGCTGTAAATCAAGCCATATGGCTTAGAAAAATCCTAACTGATTTAAATCAAAATCAAGGAAAGGCAACAGAGATTTACTGTGACAACAAATCTGCTGTTGCAATTGCAAAGAATCCTATCTTTCATGGTAGAACAAAGCACTTCAACATCAAGCTACATGTCATAAGGGAGATGGAGCAAGCTCATGAAATCGAGCTGGTTCATTGCAATTCAGAAGAGCAAATTGCTGATATCTTTACAAAGGCACTCAATGTGTCTAAATTTGTTAAATTAAGAAGGCAATTAGGTGTCACTAGCATGGAAACTAAGGAGGAGTGTTGAATTTAGTTCCCATGCAAGACATGCAAAGGTGGCCATACAAGGAGAAGTGGCAGCAAGCAGTCGAGCTATGAAGTGCAGAAAGTGGAGCTTGAAGTTGCCTAACTACTTGTTATGTTTTGATTGTATTTTTAATTATTATTTTATAATCTAGTTCATGTTGAACTAAGTTGGTAAACCTTATGATGTTTTTTTTTGTTGATTGATTGACTGAAAAATCAGCAAAGAAACTTAAGCAAGCTGATTAACAATTTCCAATGTAAATTTAGTGGTGTTAGGTATGTCATTAGGTAAAGACTTGTTCATTTTGTTGTTGTTATCTATTATATGTAATGGCATTATGCCTTCTGGATTTGTTAATGAAAATATCAGCTCTTTTCATTCAAAATACTTTCTCTCAATTTCTTTTGTTTTCCATTCGCATGTGTTTCTGTTCTTGCTTCTGAGTTTGTTTCTTCAGCAAGGCTCGAGGCTTGCTATACAAGCAAGATTGAAAACAGTCTGTTGTTGTTTCTTTGCACCAACAAAGTTTTATTACTTTCACATGTGCCTCAACAAATTTAGACTCAAAACTTCGCAGTACAGATTAATATAGGTGTGATGTTTCATCATTGAATATCATAGAATCCACTTGGTGAGGAGAATGATCGATAAGGCTTTCGTTTTTACATATCTAGTGGTAATCATCAAATTGCAAGTCAAAACTTTAATAGGCGCATTAGAAATATATTGAGTACCAACAGTAGTAATACATAAGATTTTGAACATCGAAGTAAGGTTATGAAGTTGAGTGGATGGATGAAATTAAAAAGAAGCAGCAGCTAGTACAACCTTCTGCTCACAATGAGTTTTTATAATTAAGAAATTTAGATTGGTTTATCACAAATATAGAAATCAAACAATATATGTAAACATCAAGCATTACAAACAAACAAACAAACAACCAAGCTAGCTAGCTAGCTGCGGTATCAAGAGATTGAAAACCTTCTCCTCCTAGGCTTGGTAACGTCCACTCCAAGGTTATCATCGATATGGGAAGTGTCCTTGGAGCCATGTCGGAAGGGATTTAGCTTGCCTAGAGTCTTGGACATGGAAGAGAAGAAGGTAGGCTTTCTGGTCCCAATGCTCTTTGAACTAGTTCCAGTTTGATTGTTCTTCTGCATGTCCGATATGTACATCTTCATCTTCAAAAGCTCCGTTCGCAATGCCTCATTCTCCTTTACCAGCGACACGTCTGCCTGCAACTGATTCCTGGTGGTCACGGCGTCTGGCTGGTTACGGTCATCCGCCCCCCCACTCCTTAGCTTTAGCTGATCATAGTACAAAGCGTGCAAAACAATCTGCACAGGCAAGCGCTTGTTTTGGGATGCATGCACTCGAGCTTCATAGGACACCTTCAGGGGGTCCATGGAGCTGCATACCTTCTCCCTCTCTATTTCATCCAGATTTGGATGAGACTGCATGCATGCATTAATTCATTCATTTGCAAATTAACTCACAATTCATATGATTTGTTGATAATTTATTCAACTTTTAGATTAATTAAAAGATTCAAAATTAACCTTGAGGTATATGTCAATGGCCCGGTAGAGATCATCCTCCACCTTTCTGGATCCTTTAGGGACGAGATTGGCGATGCCGTTGAACTTGGAGATGGAGAGTTCAACTACAGTTGCTATCTCCGCCAGGTATGCGTCTACAGTCTTAGCAACTCTCTGCATCGCGGAGGAACTTACCTCCCTAAAATCGCCGCCATTGAAAACAGCCATGCTCTTCTCCTTCTCCACAAACCCGGAGATGATCCTCCTCACGCTGTCCAGATCGAAGAGCCTCTCCCCATCATATGTGAAAGACAGGACCAAAAGATCATCAACCGTAACATGCTCCAATATGAGCGAGATCCGTTTCTCCACCTCGTTCTTGCAAGCACTGGAGGCTTTCAGAAAAATTGCACAGCGGAGAAGGCAACACAAGAAGTGGATCGGAAAGGCAGCTTTCTCGGCCGGTAGCAGTTGCACTATGGACTCTAAAAGCTCACGCTGCTGGATCCGAAGATCAGAGTCAATGGGCTCCGAACACTTGATGCCGTTGCCCGAGTGATCTCGTACTAGATCTCGGAGCCATCTCTCCGCGTAAGTTATGAGAGCGGTAGCGATGGTTAGGGGTTTTGCACCCCTTTGTTTCATTGCGCCAATGATTCTACCAAACAACTCAACGTCCAGGATCGATAACTCTTCGGTCCACCAGTTTGGAGGCGTACGGCAAGGGAAACTCGCCTCGTTACAAGCCTGCAGGCATCAATCCAGTTTATATTTAATATTCATGGTATATAACATAATTAAATCGATTCGCATAAAAAATACACGCACCCTAGCACTGGCTACATCAATGCATCTTTGAACAATCTTGAGCTCCTCAGCCATGGGAAGCAGATCCTCGCATGATTTGAGAACGACGACGGCGCCAGAAAGGCTAGACAAGGCAACCTGTGAGAGGAAATCTTCGGTGCGCCCTGCCAGGTTGTTGTCGCAGTATTTATCCGTCATTTGGAGATACTCGGCAGCACATCGGAGAGCCGCCACGTTATGCACTGTAATCTCGAAATTAACGCCGTAGCAGAACTTGGCTGCTTTCTCGAAGATCTCAGGGCCACCGGGGATTTCAGACAGGTTGATTCTTGTCAAATCCGCTTCATTTGTTTCCATTATCAACTTCCTTATGTAATTGCTCTTTGCCACCAGCATGAACTGCATTCATGACCATATGCCCCGTTGGATCATACCCAGAATTTTCCACTAAATATTAAACATAAAACGCAAAGGAATTTTACCTTGTGGAGATTGAAATTGGCTTCACCAACTTCGACAATAACATCAGTAGGAATCTCTTGGGAGAAAACCCTGAAATTAACCATAAATAATGATAACTAATAAAGAATCGCACAAGGGTAATACAAGTGAGTAGGCATATATAGTTAAGTAATTGGATGTACCACTGGCCGGTCCTCTCCATGGCAGTGGACAGCCTGCTGTTGCTTCTTAGTGGAGTAGCCATAGATAGGCGAGCTGGTTTGGTAAGGGGAAAGAAGAACGTACGGAAACTGAGGAGAAATGGAGCTGTTTCTATTATGAGAAGAAGTATAGTGTTTTTTTATAGAGATTCAATTAATCTCATTGGCTCCTTTGATTTTGCTTTTCATGCTTGTGACCTTATCCGCTGTGAGCTGTGACTAACTTTTGAGTATGGACCATTATACCCCGATACTGCTTCACGACAAACTCTACTTTTCCTTTGGCGATTACATTGGATTTAAATATCATGGAAAAAAAAAAGAGCAAAGCTTTTACGCTTTATGTTCAAAGTAAAAGAAAGTATCATGGAACTCCTAATAAAAAATCATAAGTAATTAATTGAAGAAAAAATATTTAAGAATCAAATTAAACATTAAAATAAAAATTAAACACTTAATTAAAACAGGAAAAACTCAATTATCATTTGAAAAATATTTGAGAATTTTGTTGATGTGATCCCATCGAAACAATGGATTTTTTTTAATCCAAAATATGTTGATATGAAAAATAGTAATATAGATTACATCATTACATCATTGTCTCCACGAGATGACATCCAAATCCTAACTGATACTCTCCTATCGACAAGAAGACATGATCTAAAAATTAATTACAAGAAGACATGATCTAAAAATTAATTTTTCTTTTGCTGATTTTAAATTTTAAATTTTTATGGACAATATTTTCTCCACGTCTTATCAACCCATTATAGTGGAGATTAAGAATCTAATTTTGGTAATTAATGATTGTGTTTGCATGGATTATACTAAAAAGAGGATCAACAGGAAAAATGGAAGCTTCAACCATGGATGGCTGATATTTAGATGCTACAAAGTGAAATGTAACATCTGTTGGTAAGTTTATTACAATCATAATTTAAAAAATAATTATGAATTGTATTAGAAAAGAATTTTGACGTGTCGTCGAATTAGAAGGGTTAACAAAGAAGAGAAGCAGATGGGTGTGGTGTTCCTGTTTTAGTAGAAGAAACCGTATCCACTGTATGCAATTTTGGGATTCAGTTTTGTTTTTATTGTCCCTTAGAGCCAACTGTGATTTTTAATTAATTAGAAGGTAGGGAATGAGAATAATTGTTGGCCCCTCATCCCCATTTCACCACACATTTCATACTTTTAATAATTATTCTTTTCATTTAGGTTGTACACGTTAGTATATGTAAGGTATTTTTTATTTTATTTCATTACATTTCATAAATTAAAGGCCCACTAATTTTATATATATAAAAAAAATATTTTAACCCTCAACTAAATTTTTTTTAATCTTTTTTAGCTCTTAAATTTTTATTTCTTTTGTCAAATCACTCAAAAATATAAGAAAAAGTTAATATTTTTTAACTTTGTTAACGTGGATGACATGTCAGCATTTAATTTATTTTTAAAAATTAGAAATCATTAAAATTATTAAAACGGTATAAAAATTATAAATTTTTTAATATTTTAAAAAATTAATTGAATGTTGACATGTCATCTACATGGCAATTCATATGTATGCTACATAAGCAAAGTTAACAAATACTAACTTTTCCATCCATTTTGAGGTGATTTGATAAATAAATACAATTTCAAGGACTAAAAAAAGTAAAAAATTTAAATAAAAGGCTAAAATAACTTTCTTGTAAAGTTGGAAAGCCAAAAAAATTATTATGCCTAAATTAAATTTAGTATAGACACTTAAACTTTAATCTAATGATTAAACTACAAAGAAAGTGATTATGGATACCATGTATTTAATTCCATATATTTAGTTAAACATCTTAAACCTTATAACTACACTTATAATAGAGTAAATTATATTTATTGTCAACCAATGACTAGCATTCAATTGAAAAAGTAATAAGTTGATCATTGACCTATTCAAACATTATCATTTAAGTAAGAGAATTCGAACATTATCGTTTACTTTACTAGCCCATTAACTTGATAACAAACATCTGATGTGACCTTTAAGTCACACTATTCATCATAGGGTAAACTAAACCAAAGTTTACACAACTATATTTGTAAGTTTCCCCTTTGGTCACTTGATCTTTATACCACTACCCCTTAACCCAATAATTCAAATCATATCAACAACTCAAACCTAACAAAGCCATTGTCAAACACATGCCTAACCCAATCAACTTAGCAATCTTTCATACTTAACCCACTTTCTATTTCTCGTTCGGCCAAAATCATAACCCAAGAATCCACAATCAAGTTATTCACACTCGCTTACCTTGAACCAACAACCAAATATCACTACAATCACAATCAAAACAATAAAATTTAAAAAAAAAAATCTCCCATTTCAACTAGCACTAAATAGGACATAGGGATGGAATAAAATTAGAGAAAATATAATCAATGTTTATAAAAGGAGTCAAACGTACTAGATTCAGTCAATAGTTAGTTGGAGAGCTCCAAGCAACAGAGACTAAATCCAGGGGCAAAGTCAGAATTGTTAATAAGGGGGGTCGAGATATTTATATAAAATTTACATGTTGAAAGTAGGCCTAACCCAGAATATGTTTCTAAATTTAGGATATTATTGATCACCACAATTTAGAAAAAACCAAAATAAGTTAAATGCTCAATTTGTATTAGATATCATAATTATATAAGTTTATCTTTTTACCTAATTAATATTTAGATACAATTCATACTTAGATATTAAAGTTATTAAACTTTATTTTTACCAAATTAATATTTAGATACTACCTTGTATTAGTTTACCAAATTAAACTAAAAATGTTACTAAATTTATCATTAAAAAATTATAAATCTTGTAAAAGAAATCAAATTATAAAAACTTTGGGGTGGCCAAACACAAATTTGTTCTTTTTTTAACACTAATTATAATATCAAAATAAAAATTTTAAATGTAAAAGCGCCTAAAAAGAATTTTACCAAAGTTTAGGGGGTTGGGCCCCTGCCAGCCCCCCAACTAAATTCGCCTCTAACTCAATCCAAACGATCAAGGAGAAAGTCTCTTTGAGAAGAGGAACATATTGGAGTCAAGTGACCAATATCCAACAACGGTGGACAAAGATAAAAAAGCTTCTCCCTTATGCATGGCTTCAGGTTTAAATTAACGATGTTGCATGCCATTTCAAAGAAAAATTAAATTGTAAAGTTGAAAGATGTGGGAAAAGCTTTAGTTTGGTGTGTTTCTTCTTTGAAGGAGGTCGAACAATAACAAGATTACTAGAATACAATTGTGAAGGATGCCCCAAAATCCCATTGCATAACTTTCAAATAGTCTAATGACCAATACTTATTGAAATTGAGTGACTAAAGTGTAAATATACTAATAGTTGAGTGACAGTGGGTGTAATTACCCTATGATGAATAGTAACTTAATGGTCACATCAAATATTTGTTACCAAGTTAATCGACTAGTGGCTTAAATGATAACGTCAGAATAGTGTAATACTCAATTTGTAATTTTTTGAAATTAAGTAACTAAAGTATAAACTTATAAATAGTTGAGAAACTTTGGGTGCTATAATATAAAAGTTTTAATTTAAAATTTAATAGTATTTAATGTTATTAAGTTCGGGAATTCCACTTTTCCAAAGAAATTTAATAAAAATGAAAATAAAAGTCAAAAAGTTTATAAGGGAATCATGATCCATTAAAATATCTTACCTAAAATATCATTATATCTATTTATATAAAAAGAAAAAAGAAACTATTAGTTAAAATTTTATTATAAAATCTTTAAATAATTTTTATTATACTTTAAATCATAAAACTTGAAACATTTTGATGATTCAATAAATTGTGAGTTGACAAAAGAAAAATCAATATAAAATTTAATTCCTTTATTCAACAAGATTGGAATTATGTTATTATTATTATCAAATAAATTAATCTAACCAAAGTCTTAGCTCCTGCTAACAATTAATTTAAGTCTCTTTAGCCATTAAATTAATGAAAATTTTGCATCTTTCACTCTTAAAAAAATAATTTAATTTAAACCGTTTTAGTAAAAATATTTTAATTTTGTCCTCCCTAAAAGCTCTAACCTCTAGAAAAGTGTTTACCTTTCATTCTTGTATATATATCCATGTTTTACATTCATATTTATCATATTTTAAAATAAATATAATATTGACATGTTATATAATTATAATCCGACCCGAAATCCAATCTAGAATTTAATCCGGTTTAATAAAAGTTGACAGACGTCCTAAAAGAAGGTTGTCTCTTTCTCTCTGCTTCTGATTCTCTGCTCTTAAAGAATTTAACCACTCAATCCCATCTCTTTTCACAACCGTTGATCCAATACATCAACGTAACTAAATTATGGTACACTCAATACTTGAATTCAATTAATTATATATAAAAAAAATTATTAAAAAGAAATCCAAGTCATAGATACTTGTAACAGTGATGTGTATACATACGATTTATTACTCATTTTCAATATGATTGTAAGTAATTGCAGAGTTGATATGGGACATATTAAGGTATTTATAATGTTAGTTGGACAAAGACGGGGAATATTGAAGAATGGAATTGGATAAAAGTAAAAGGGGCGAATGAATGCATCCATGGGGTTGGGGGTAATGCCTGCATAAATGGGGAACCAGCAGGCAGGAGACGACTATTATTATTAGCCATTTAGCCTATGAGGAAGCAATAAATGTCGGGTCCCTCCCATCTTCACTTCTGTCCTTCTTAGATCTAATTTGTGGACTGAATTCAACCATAGCTTTCTTTTGCTTTCAATAATGTCTAATGTCTTGCTCACTTTCCTTCTTTGAATAATGTCATGGTGACCCGCAATTTCGCATTATCAACATCTTTTCTTTTTATTTCAATAATTTTCCAATGATATTATTAAGGGTAATTATTTGACAACTTAATCATGAATGATAAAATCTCTATCATGCGAACAACATATTGCAAACTATGCAATCAATATGGTAAAATTTCTAACTTAAATTTTGAATTTTGTAATTTTTTCAAAAATATATTTACATATTGCAAAAATCAAATATTAATTTATTGTCTAATCAAAAAAATATTAACTCATTGTAATTTTCTTAATAGCAAGATGATCAAATTATTTAAAGCTAACATAATATAAAATTTCATAGGTCGATGCATGTATCGAAGAGTGCTTGAAGGCAATTTGTTTATAGTCATTCGAAAAAACAATCTTGTTCTATTTATGTAGGAACAGAAGCTGAGACAGTATTTAGAGAGTTTGCCTAACAAATCCGAAATAGTAAGTGAGTCAAATAGATAATAAAGAGAGAATCAATACATGATATTTGTTAATACAATTTTCACTCCCCAATCCTACTTTGAAGAGCCTCGCTCAGAAAATGATTTTATTCAACAACTGATCGAGTACAACTCTTGGTTCAAACCCAATATACCATTTCCCTAGCATAATCACAACCCTAAAGTCAAACTCAAATTGTTACAAATTACTCCCCCTAAATACCTTACAATACATACAATATCTCTCCATAAAAATCTCTAAACAAAATGTGTCTAAAACACCCCCAAACAGCTGAAGAACAAAGTCGGCTACCAACCTATTTATAGGCTCTTCGTCAATGTTGATCAGCAGCCAAGAGATGAATTTTTATCACTAGTTTAAATGTAGATAATTACCTTCATAACTTAGCTTGAAAAATATTCAAATAAATCTTTTTATAGAATAACTTTCCATTAGCTTCAAAACTTTTAAGAGATAAGGATAAGATAAGGATAAACCTAAGCATATTTAACACTTCAAACTTCTCTCTTTTCCTCCAAGTCAATCAAATGGATAAACATGATATTTTGGTACGAAATGCTTCTTCATTTGCTGCACTAACAAGCATGCCAACACAAAGATTTTGACTACACCAATGTTGTTTTTCTATTTATTGTTCGAACATGAAGTAAGAGAAGTAACCAGAGTTCTAAAGAGAAGTAACCAAAGTTCCAAAAATTATGACATAGAGTTGTTTGCTGCCTTGTTTGAAACGTGTAAGCCAAAAACACATACATTCCATTTTCTATGCGAAGAGGCGACCATAACACAAGAAAATGTTGCTTTAGTAATTGGCCTTTCAATCGACGTACATGTGGTAATTGGAGCTAGTAATGTTGATATGGCATACAAGTGTCATTGGTTTTTAGGTTTGTCCAATCTAAAGATAAGCCAAATAAGGGATTAGATGAGAATCAAGTGAAATGTACATGGTTAGAGAGGTCGATTCAACCAGCCCTCCACAACATATAACTGTAGAGGAAATGGATCGATATGCTAGAGATTGGATGCTATGGATGCTATGCTAGTAGATTCAACTAGGGTTCTACGACTAGTGTAGCCATATAAGATGCTATGCAAAGCGAAGGAAGAATTGATCAACAAATTAAATGATTGTTGGTTGCATTTGCAAACATGGGAATGGATATAGATGCCATGGTTAGCGCCAATCCCTTCGCAAGAATGTGAGTTCCCTCTTAACAAAAGGTAAAAATAAAATCATATACAATATCTTAAAATGTCTTCAACTACTAGTATTTACATTCCTTTATTACATTGAATATTTGAACATATTTAGAGGCCATGTGGATTGTATGTGTTATAGAAAGGACTTGACTTGGTTGCAACAAGAAAACGATCGATGAGGCGATGAAGAGGTAAGTTGATGTTGTATTTGCATTCTATTAAATTCAGTATTCCTATTGATGTTATAATTGTATTGGTATATATATTTGCAATTTCAATATTTGTCATACTTGTACTTAGACAATGCGATGTTTGCCATTATATTGGAGATAACTTTGAAGCAATATACACTATTCAAGGTGTGGTTGCCCCTCATTTGTTTCCACATCATGGACTGGAAGCATCCTCACTAGGTAGAATGATAATTTGAGGGGGCAAGATAAGCTTTGATCGACTTAGCATACACTATGAGTTTAGCTTGGAGACCAACGACCTCAATAGTGCAAATATGAAGAAATGATTCTAGATGGTAATTTCTGACTCTCTGAAGCAAATATGCAATGATTTAGACAAAAGCGCTATAGATGATTTTATCTATTAGATAAATATTCGGTGGCAAAAGAATTTTGGAATATTCTCTAAACCATGTTCTAACATGCCTATATTCAATGTGCATGTTCTAAATGTTATCCTTATTTCTATTGTACTTTAGCATACGAGAGCAATTGCATTTGTCATATGAATAGAGGCTTAACACTTGTCAATCTTTGAACATTATCAATATCATGATTCATAATCCATTAGACGATTTGGATTTTGTCATCCTTATATAAAACTAAAGTTTTATCTCTTTTAGGTTCTCTAAATTCTAAAACTTGAGCCGAAGATTCTACCTTCCTCTCGCTCCCATCACATAGCACCATAATTGCTCTACCCATATGCACGCACGGCTGTTAAGATTTTGTTATTGATAATGATATGACCTATACCATATACGTGCACTTAAACATTGAACCTCGTAAGTTGATCTATTGAATAGTGATATTCTGCCTTCTTTTGGTTCCCAATTGCTATAACAATGTGCATGACTGTTTCGATTTTGCTATTAATAGATAAGGATACGAGCTATCTATACAAGATGTGTGCTGAGTAAAGCAAAAAAAGAACAAGAAAAAGAGAGGAGCAAATGAACATTGATCATGATAGGTTTGATCCGTTGAATAGTGATATTTCATATTAGAGCTGAACATGTCTTCGTCACATAATTTTTGTACATCTTTTCTTTTACCCTAATCTGAATTAAATATAAATAGTTGATTCATTAATTTTTAGGTTAAAGATATTTCCAACAGTTGTACGATATTTTAAATAGGGCTTTACCTGTTCATCCCTCGAATTTTGGGGGTGTTAGTTTGGCTTTGATTTTACAACCAAGCTAGCATTTGATAAAAGTTATAGCATGCTTGGTTATGAATAAGTTCCAACAATGCACAATAACGACATGGTGATGAAGATAACGCTTCTTCGTGGTCTGGTCTTGGACCATTCGTACGTTATGCATCTAAATAATTAGATTGTAACTCAAACAGTTAAATTTAATTCATTGTTGCTTAAGAACAAATAGTTGCACAAAGGAAACGTTACTTGCGAAGAGAAAATTTAATGTTTTATGTATTATGCTATTTTACCTTTATGGTGAAAAATGTTTTAAAAAAATTATATTCCTAATTTTTATATTTATATAACTTTATGATATTAATAATGATCTAAATCCATATTAGTACTACGGTAGTAGGCTTACCTTTTTTTTCTTCTTAATTCTAACAATGATTTGAATTCAAATTAATCCTTAAATAAATAAATATTAGATCAGTAGGTCACAATTTGGGTTCCGTAATAGTTAGGGAATAATAATTTTGAAAATATTTAAACTTTTATTTAAACCTTTTTACTCTAGAAGCTTAAAAGAGCTAGTACTCTGTGCTGGATAAGGTTAAACGAAAAGAAAAATTTTAAAAATTGATCCAAACCAAACCAAATTTTATTTTTTATTTAATTTATAATTACTTTAATGTTTTATAACATAAAAATAACTTAAAATTATTATATAAAAACTATTTTTTAAAAATATTTATAATTTTTTTATTTACTTGAAAATTAAATTGTTAAAAAAATTGACACTTTATACAACAATGTAAAAAAGCTTATTTTAAAAAAAATAAAATCTCAAAATTAATTTGAAAATCAAATTATTAGGAAGGTAGGGAAAAGTCAAAAAACCCAAAGGGAAGTAACAGTGTTGGGAGCATTGTTGTGAATAAATGAAGAGAAAGAGTGTGTAGGCATTCAGTTCAACCGCAAAACAAAGGCCCAACCCATCTATCTTATGTCCACTATCAGAGCCCATCTTAAACCTTTGCATGTCTTAACACTCAACTTCACAATCAACCAACATTTTTGTACAATAATCCTTTTATTATTGATTCCCACAACTCTAATTTTTGACTTCTCCTCCTAAAATATTTCTACAATCCTACAAGCGAAACCATTTCGGATTCTTTGTGTTTTGAATTAGATTTAATTTTATAGAATTTGGTAGTTCTATTAAGAAGTAAGTCCAATTTTTATAAACAACCATTAATTTTTGTTATTTTATTACATATAAATGGTTGAAATATTGATATTTATTAATTTGTAACTATATATTTTCAAGTCAGCAATTTAATAATAAGGTTTAGTAATACGGATTAACTTTTCAATTTTCACGATCCAAATTATAATAAATTAACTTCATAAAATGAATGGATGAAATTCATAATTAAACCCTAAAATACCCATAACTTTCCTTAATTAGTTAATCCATCAAATTGTCTGTGTAAGCGTCTAGGTTTGAGAATAAACAAGTATTGTCTTCTCCCCGCCACGCTTGGTTTTTTCGAATTTTTTGATTAAATTCATTTATTAATAATTTTAAAATGATTTTTTCAATAAATCTTAATTACTTTTTTGAAGTATAATTCATAATTATTTTAAAAATTAATTGTAAATATTAAAATTTATTATTTATTTAAGATTATATACAGATTTTAAAATTAACCAGTAAATTTTCACCTCAAGCAATCATTTTTAATATATTATTTAAAAATAAAATAAATATTTTTTTAACAAAATGTGAATACTTAACATTTTTAATCGATCTAATTTAAATATATTATTTAAAAATAGACAAATAAATTTACAAATAAATCAAGGACAAATCCTAAATTTTTATCTTTTTAAATATATACTTTTAACATAAAATAAAATAAATTATTTAAATTAGTTTCTTTTTTTTATAATTGGTCTATTGTAAATTTTGAAACAATTCCCGTGTTTAAAAATTTAAAAAAATTAAATCAAATCAAATAATAAATTGTGTTTCTTTAAATATAACAAATAATTTAAATATTTTTTTCTATTGAAATTCAATATAAAAATGAAATAAAAATAATATTAATATCAAAAAATATATAAATAGAATCCGACACATTTTATTTGTATTTTTAATATAATAAAATATTTATTATATTTATGATAGTGATTTTAATATAAATATTTTTTAATGTGTTAGAAGACTTTTATTTTAACTTTTTTAGTGCATTTAATGTATTATATATATATATGTATATTTTAAAATTCTAAATAAAAAGTAATCTAAAAAATAAAAAGTGAGCGGGATGGGTTGAGCCCGGGTGTACCTTTCTTAAATTGTGTTGGGTTTGAGCAAAAAAAATAAGCCTATTTTTCAATTTCAGTCGAGCCCGAGTTTAAAAAATTAGTCTAGATACCTACATAGACTCAACCCAACCCGGTCCATAAGCACCTCTATTGACAAACAATGATATTTAGCAATACATGATGGCTTTTAAAATATTGTAGTGTTAAGTGAGATCACTTTAAAATTGTTATACCCTAGTCATAGCAGCACCTTTTGTCGAACCACCCTTCAACTATAATTTAAGGGTAAACACGACTAACCTTAGCCTTGTGGCTTCATCAGAAGACTAATTCATACAATTCTCAAAAGATATATGAGAAAGAGTTCTTGTCAGCACCAGTCAATACATCATATTTTAAAGCCTGACAACATATATCCAGCCTTCTCATATAGTCCCCTCACATCAACTCTAATAATATTTTTAAGTTGACATCGATCACTCTATATTTTACAAAGTGCTTGATGATTGTGACTCACAACCAAATCAATTAACCTCTATAAATACCCTTTTCAACACCAAAGTAAGAGATAACAATAACAAGAACAACAGAGATCAAGACACAAGATTAACTTCCCTACACTTTGCTCAAACACCCTCTCAATTTAAACCGACCAACATACTTAATGACTCTCGATACCATCTATGCTAGTAACCCCCACTTTTATCTACCCAACATCTTATTTAGCGTAATTTTAATAACAATAAAATCCTTTCCATAATCAGTTTATTAGTACAATTTGAACCTTTCACCAAATACTTACTAGATGGTGAAATGTCTACACGTGCAATCAATGCATTATAGTTCTTGCAGTTCACTGATTAACAAAATAAATTTGAAGAAACAATTTCTCCTAAATTCAGCTCCTTTAGACTGAAACAACAGCGGAAGTAGGAACCTAAACCTAAGGTAGTAAGGAATTTTCTTTTTTTAAACCCAGGAAGCAGCATACGCTGTCTCATCTCTCTATTTTTTCAAAAACGAATTACATAAATAATGGGTCACTCAAACCCCTGGAGTAGCATGCACTTGCAGAGTCTTGTTCAATTTATTTTACTTATCTTGTTGAAACTTAAATATTGATACTGTTACGGAAGAAAGGAAGTTTCTAAGTAATTTCTGGGGTATATCATATTCAGGCAGAAGCTAGCTTCTGTGTAATTTCCTGGAATTTGTTCTCATCTAATCTTTCCGTAATGATTGTACTTATATGTTTAACTGCACGATGATATGCAATTTTCATCGCTCGTGGAGCGCACCTTCCATTAAAGCCTGGTACGAGTTAAAAATCTTCGAAACAAGTTAATTACAAAATGCAAGCACTAATTGTAACAATATAATGTGATATATATTAGTGTTTGTTACATAAGCACGAGAGTATACACGCGCCAAAATCTTTTGGCATGCAGACAAAGCATGAGCCAACAGGAACACTTGGCTACTCCTAGATAAGATTGAAGGAGGGTCACTGACTCACTGCACACTCGCTTAGTGATTGTTTCAATAGAACTAGTTAGAGGAGTAAGCAATGCAATGCATAGTGTTTTTCTCATTCGCTCATGCTTTTGAAGCTTGCCATCTCAACCGCACCCGCAGCAGCCACCATCTTTAAAGCTGTTCTTAGCAAAGGTAATATAATATAAATGCATGTGTGTGTCTTTGTTGATATTAAGCAGAATTAAATGACGAGAGCAGCTTCCCTTTCATATATAGGTGAATGCATGCTAGTTTTCACTTTTATGACTACCAATCATTGGCAGTCACGAGCATGACCCTTCAATTGACTCTCTCCTTCTCTCTCTGTCATGTGTCAGGAGTTTCACTAAACATGGCGCACAAACTTGTTCAAGTGACTTTGTGTTTGTGGGTTTTTACAAGCTTACTTCTCCCCTCTCCCACTGCTGCCCTATACCGGGTCAGTTTGAAGAAACAAAGATTGAATCTTAATAGATTTAAGGCTGCTAGAATTGCAATGAATGGATGGGGTATGCTTCATAACTATGGAAGTTCAGATGGAGAAGTAATACCTCTGAAAAACTACATGGATGCCCAATATTATGGAGTGATAGCCATTGGCTCACCTCCACAAAACTTCACCGTCTTATTTGACACTGGCAGTTCCAATCTGTGGGTTCCTTCTTCCAAGTGCTACTTCTCTGTAAGTTTCTTCTCAATTATATAACTCTTGTTGCTGAACTATGCAATATTATGCTAGAATTACTAATCTTTCCTGTTAATCATATCTATATGCAGATTGCTTGCTATTTCCATTCAAAGTACAAGTCTAGCCGGTCAAGTACATACACAAAGATTGGTAACTTTTCTATTCTATGGCATGATGCCTGCAAAATGCTTGTTGTTAGAACTTATAAACAAAAACACATTATATAATAACTTATATTGTTTGGTGTGATTCAGGAAAACCTTGTGAAATAAATTATGGGTCTCGATCAATATCTGGCTTCTTCAGTCAAGACAATGTTGAAGTTGGGGGTGTTGTCGTCAGGGATCAAGTGAGTTTCGTCAGCTTTTTGAGTTTCTTTTAGTACTTTCCATTTGTTTACTGAATTTCTCTTCTTTTCAATCTTGAGGTTTTCGTTGAGGCTACCAGAGAAGGAAGTTTCCCTACATTTGTTTTGGCAAAGTTTGATGGAATCCTTGGGCTTGGATTCCAGGAGATTTCAGTGGGGAATGCTACTCCAGTGTGGTATGGTATTTGTTGCTTGGTACTAAATTCTCATGTACACATAGTTTTCTTAATACATACACTAATTAATTCAAGCATGGCAAGAGTACAGGTACAATATGTTGAACCAAGATGTTGTAAGAGAGGACGTGTTTT
The DNA here is from genome assembly GCF_007990345.1 of Gossypium hirsutum. Lineage (NCBI taxonomy): Eukaryota > Viridiplantae > Streptophyta > Magnoliopsida > Malvales > Malvaceae > Gossypium > Gossypium hirsutum. Next base: position 121,771,258 of record NC_053431.1, read on the forward strand.
CATTCTGGCTCAACAGGGATCCCTCGGCCAATGAGGGAGGAGAACTTGTTTTTGGCGGTGTTGACCCTAAACACTATAAGGGCAAGCATACTTATGTTCCTGTTACTCGAAAAGGCTACTGGCAGGTGAGTCGGAGTTACTCCTGCCTAATTTAGTATTGCTGTTACCATTGAAAAATAAACAATTAATTATCCTGCTGTTCTTAGTACTTTTTTGTTGAAGGGAACTTATTCTTAGTTTCTTAAAAAAAAAAATTGTTTGCAGTTTGATATGGGGGACTTTCTCATTGGAAACAATTCCACAGGTGATGTAATACAAAGATTAGAATTAATGCTTGGTTTGGAGTTCTTACTACGAAGATAGGTCTGAATCTAACAAATTCTGCTTACCTCAGGTGTTTGTGAGGGAGGTTGTGCTGCTATTGTGGATTCTGGAACATCCTTACTAGCTGGCCCCACGGTATGACCTCTTACATTATATATGTATGTATACTTGGTGTTTGGGTTTAATATGCAATTAATAATATGTGGTAAGTGCAGGCAGTTGTTACTGAAATCTATCATGCCATTGGAGCTGAAGGTGTGGTTAGTGCTGAATGTAAAGAAGTTGTCTCTCAATATGGGGACCTAATATGGCAGCTCTTAGTATCAGGGGTGCGTTTATTTTATTTTATTGCTTGCTTTCATCGTCTTCTCAATATCTGCAAACTTAATTACCTGCTGCACTTCTGCAGGTACAACCAGACAAAGTCTGTACTCAGATTGGCTTATGTGTTTTAAATGGGACTCGCTATATGAGGTTTCTCTTTCTCCTCCTTACTTTATATGTTTCTAAAGAAGATAATTTCGATTTATATATCATAGCTAGACGAGTTAAAATGTGACACAAAAGAAGGCACTTTTATGATATTGGTGTCAAAAATAGTTCATTTCTAATCTTATATGGTAATAGATAATTAAACATAATTTTACGATATTGATTAGTTTTATTAGTGATTCGCTGCACCTTGAGAAGCTTGCCTTGTGTTTGACTGATGTTTGGTTCACCTTGTGAGCAGCAGTGGAATTAAAATAGTGGTTGAGAAGGAAAACATGGAGGAGTTGTCAGCTCGGGACCGACTGTTGTGCACCACCTGTCAGATGACTGTTTTTTGGATTCAGAGTCAGCTTAAACAAAAGGGCACGAAAGACACAGTTCTCAACTACGTGAATGAGGTAGCTCATGTTGAAACTAACCCCTAATTTTGTTAAGAGAAGCAGACAATTAATCCATGTGAATTAATGAGGACCTTGACAATGACAGCTATGCCAGAGCCTACCAAGTCCAATGGGAGAATCAGTAATTGACTGTGCTAGGATTTCATTGATGCCAGATATTACATTCATAATAGGAGACAAACCTTTTAAGCTCACTCCGGACCAGGTTTTACATTTTGATTTCGTTTGAATTTATCAGTTAAACTAAGAGACTGAGCTTAAAGATTTAATTACTGTTAATTGTGCAGTATATTGTGAAGATGGGAGAAGGTCTTACCACAGTGTGTGTGAGTGGATTTATGGCTCTGGATGTCTCCCCACCAAGAGGTCCTCTATGGTAAGTAGTAGTCCTGGTAACTCTGCACTGTTTCTGTTATCCGGTAGCACATATATATATAAGGATGCTGAAATTAACTAGGTAGATGCATGCAAATTTGCAGGATTCTTGGAGATGTATTCATGGGGGTATATCATACCGTATTTGACTATGGTAATCTTGAAATTGGTTTTGCAGAAGCTGCTTAGTTTCCCATTATTCTGATTCTGTGTGTGACCATTTATATACATGGTGATAATCGTTGCTTCTGTTCTGTGGCAGCAAACAATATATATAGAATGTATTTTTTGCTCTTAACCTGTGCAAGCTTGTAGTACTACTCTATATGTTTTATCTTGTTGGTTTTATGTCATGCTTTGGGCTGTGGCTCCAATTCCAATATATATACCCTCTATTGCGTTGCAAGTTTAACTCATTCAAGTCGGTTACCACATAATCTCCCTCTCTGTCGCAAAAAAGAAGCCAAAAAGTAATATAAAAAGAAAAAAAGTAAAAACAAGTTCAGGTGTTATCCCATTCAAGATTGCGGTTCACCGGTAGGAGCCAACATCATCTGCATAAGGCTCCCGCTAGAAATCCTGACCATTATGGTACCAATGTCATATAAGCTATTCTATTACCAATAGTCCCTGCAAGAACAGATGCCATCCTTAAAATGATGGAATCTATTAGCATCTCTCAAAATGATCTCTCTCTCGGTTACTTTTGCTATTAATTTGATTGCAGTGTGGCAATCTCCACAAACACGAAGATTTTTCATGACACGAATAGGTATCTCCTTAGGAACCTTCAACAACCCGTATGCCACAGCCAATTTCTCGCTGTGGTACCTCAAGCTATACAACTTTTCTTCCTCGTCCACATCATGCAACACAAAATTTCCATCAGGATTATACCCAGCTTCTCGCAACAACACATCTAATTTTTCCAACATCTTCATGATCATTGAATGCTCTGGATGTGCCCTGATATCACCTGTTGTGAACACATGTACTCTTTTCTCAACCTCAATCCAGCTAGAACCAGGTGATTTCTTCACACTTCTTGCCCTCATATTTTTTCTCAGCTCTGCCACGTCATTCCATTTACCTTGTGATGCATATATATTTGACAACAGGATGTAGGGGCCAGCATTTTCAGGTTCAATCACTAGAAGCTTCTTTGCTGCAACTTCAGCTAGATCCAACTTTGCATGTGTTCTACAGGCCCCTAACAGAGAACCCCAAACAGCAGCATCTGCCTCCATGGGCATTTTTTCAATTATATTCACTGCCTCATTTATCTTGCCTGCTCGACCAAGCAAATCCACCATGCATGCATAATGCTCAGTTTTTGGCTCCACCATATATTTGGATTTCATCGACTCAAAGATATCTAGCCCTTCTTTAACCTTGCCCGTGTAGTTGCAAGCCGTGAGAACTCCAACAAAGGTAACATCATCTGGTACCATTCCTGTGGAGAACATTGATTGGAAAATCTTCAAGGCCTCCTCACCTAAACCATGCTGGGCATAACCACTGATCATAGAATTCCACATAACAATATCCTTTGAAGAAAACTTATCAAAAACTAACTTTGCTTTTGGAAGATCGCCACATTTAATATACATTGTAAGCAAAACAGAGGAAACATATACAGCTTCATCAAACCGAGACCTCACCAACTGGGCATGAACCTGCCTACCATGATCCAGACTTGCCAAACTGGCACAAACAGAAAGAATAGTAATCAAAGATGGAAATTTCGGCCTAATGCCCTCTTTTTGCATTAATATGAACAAATCAAGTGCTTTCAATTCAAATCCTTTCCTCTCATAAACCTTAATCACTGCACTCCATGTCGCATCATCCTTAACCATCATTTGATCAAATACCCTCCTTGCTTTTGCCACTTCTCCGTTTTGGCCGAACCCAAGAATCAACGCATTGCCTGTGACGACTGATTTCATAGGCATTGCCTCGAAAAGTTCCAAAGCTGCTTCTATCCTTCCACACTGTGTATAACCCATCAACATAGCTGTCCATGACACCTCATTTTTCACAGGCATCACTTCAAAAAGCTTCCTAGCAACATCCACACGATTATTCTGCACATAACCCGTAATCATAGTAGTCCAAGCTACCACGTTTCTCCATGGCATCTCATCAAAAATCTCTCTTGCGTCACTCAAACGTCCTTCTTTACAATATCCCGCCATCATATTAGTCCTAGCAACCACATCCTTTTCCGGCATCATATCATACAGCCTGCGCGCCTCATCAATCCGACCTTCTTGAATGAGTCCACCTAACATCACTGTCCATGAAACCACGTTCTTTTCGGGCATTAACCAAAACAGGGACACTGCCTCCCCCGTCATACCCTCCTGAACATACCCCCGAATCATGGCAGTCCATGAAACTACATTGCGTTCCGGCATTTTATCAAACACTTCCCTAGCTTCAGAAACCATTCCATTTTTTATATACCCAGAAATTAAACCATTCCAAGAAACGATGTTTTTCTCCGGCATTTTCTTGAATAGAAGCAGGGCCTCATCAGGTTGGTTGTTCTGAAAGTAGCCAGCAATGATAGAGTTCCAGGAATCGACTGTTTTGTTGGGTAATTCATCGAACACTTGACGGGCATTCTCGATTTGACCCACACGACCAAGTTGGGTTATCCGATATCTGGGTACAACCGAAAAACTCGTAGAATACGCTCTACATGTGTTTAAGAGAAACCGCATAGATGAGTGAGAAAGCTTTGGCTTTTTCCAGATGCTGAAATTAAATTAAAGCTTTTTGGCACAGAAATTATAAACAAATCACGACTGGAAGGTGCTACGTTTGCATTGGCAGAGCAGCTTAAGTAAATTTTGCTTGATAGACGAGACTTCAGTCACACAGATTCAGACCCAAAAAACATATTCTATATCTAACAGTGTCGCCCGGCGTTCCTAAAGTTAAAGGACACCTAACCGCATCATTTGAATTCTCTCTCCTCTCCCATTGTTTTCTTTATGAAGAAACATTTACATAAGTCCATAATTTTAGTTTTTCTTTTAATTGGTTGAAATTAAAATATTAAAAATATTAAAAGAATTAAACTTACTTAAAAATAAATAAATTCTATAACAAGAATATTTTAATAAAATATACCTTTTAGACAACATTACATTAGTCGACTAAACATTAAAACTTAGTCTTTCATGTAAATGAATCAAATAAATTAATATAATATAATTAATAAGTAATTTTAGGTAACATTATATTCCGTTTGAACAAATATCAAAATCTTACATTCTAATTAAATAAATCAAATAAATTAATATAACATATCTAATAATATACAAAGAAATCTTACATTTCAAAATCCTATTATCCCAAATAATCATACATATTAAGCAAAAGCTTACTAACATTAGATAACAAGTGCATATGAATAATTCTACCATAATAATTTAAATTCCAAAAATGTTGGGTGAGCTCAAAACTTGTAAGGCGTGTTTCGTACCATTAAACAAAGGCTTAATAAACATATTAAGTAGAAGCGTTAGCTTGATGCTGAAAGGCAAAAGAACAAATCATGGGTAAAATCAAGAGGTCCAAACAACACAAATGCTACAGGGAAAGGTTGCTTTGGGTCCTGTATACTACCATCGATTCCCATAATTGAAGAAAGCATTGAATTTTCATAACGTTGTTAGAAAATTAAATTTTTTTTGTTATTTTGCTTAACAATAAGATTTCATAAAATATAATTTATATATATCATAATTTTATGGAAAAAATAAAATATATCTTGAATGATTTAAATCTTGAAATTTCGAATTATAATTTATAATCATAAAATTTAAGTCTTCAAACCCAAGAAAAATGATATATGTACATAAACAAGTGTTGTTCATATTATAACATAACGTACGATTACAAACAGAAGTTAATGTTAACAATCAAACCAAATAAATTTTACAGCATCATAAAATCTGTCCATTTTAAAAAGCAAGGACAGAAAAAAGAAAAAGACAACTTTAAGCAGCAGAGGGGGCGTTAATATATTGAACAACGCAAGCATCTGACATAGCTGCCAAAAATGGTTCTAGCCCTGTTTGTTCGTCTTCTGCTTCACCGTAACCCACAGCATTTGCGTAGTCAAGCGATTCGTCATTGTAAATGTCCCACCATTTTGTTACCAGCGTCTTAATGTCTTTCCTGTCCATGTTATCTTCTTTACCAGTAAATCTCCAGGGCTTGGACCCAGCAGCACAGTAGTGAACAACCTTCACTTTTTCTAGCTCAATGTTCTCTGGGTGGCGCCATAGCATGGCCAGCACCAAGTTGTAAATTGGTGGAATGGGTCTGTATATGTCCCTGAAATACATGTTCAGATAATCCTGCACACATTGATCAGGAATGATCAGTTAGACACAGGAAATTAACTAGTTAATATAAAATGACTTAATTAGTAAAAAAAAAAATTTACCTGCTCAGCAAAAGGGGTAGGAGGGGTAACTTTGAGTGTAGTCAAGAGGTCGTCATAGACAGAAAGGTTTGGTTCATATACGAACATCCCAGCATTGAAGTAAAGAGGAGGCTTAGGACCCAACCGAGAAGGCCACTGAACCTTATCAGGGCACTGCTGGCAATAGCCAATCTTGTACTGTGGAGTGTGGCTCCATGTTTTCTCACAGAAGCAATCCATCACAGCATAAAAGTAGCCATCTTCCATGTCAAACAAGTGATCTATATTATCAAACACTTGGATGTCTCCGTCCAAATATATCATCTTGGAATACTCCACAAACTGCAATTTCAAGTTGTATATTAAAATGCACACGTGGCAAAATCCCCATCAAAAGCAAAAGAAAAAAAAAGTTACGTGTAAAATAGTATCACATGCAAAACTACTTACCTCCCAGATACGTAGCTTGGAATAGTTGATGACATAGTAGGCCATGGCAAACTGGGTCTGGTTCTCAGGTGGGTAAACAGGGTCGATCTCCTTGACTATGCACCCCTGATCCACTAGGATCTTCTTGTGGTCATCTGGAACGTCGGGTAAGACCGCCACCACAAGTGGGTACTTGCTCTTAACCTTCCTCAGCCCCTTGGCTAACCCAACCACGCCCTTAACGTAGTCCCCGTTCCCTGCCAAGAATGTAACAAAAGCCCTTTTGGGAGAGCTTGGGCGAACAGTCTTGGCGGTGGTAACAACTTCCATGATTGAAATAGGAAATAGAGGGTATGGGTGTTGTTTTTAGTGGATTACAAAGTGTTCTGAAAGTGCAAGAGAAACTTGTTTTTTTGCCTTTGAGTGAGAGTAAGAATGGTATTGCTTGCTTGATGGGGAATCCATGAAGGAGTGGAGGTGTTTATATAGGAATCAGACTTGTTAACTGTACTCAAAAAGAGAAAAGAAAACATATAATACAATAAAGTTAAAAGAAATGGAGTCTACTTCTATACATTGAAAGCAGATGTTTGACTGTGAGGTGTGACTAATGAGTTACGGTAGTGAATACATTAATTGATTGTTTGACCAACAGCTTTAAGAGTAAGAGAGAAGGCGTGTTTTTGCTAATTAGAATTAGAAATTAATTTTATGGAAAATGGACGGTGCACGAAAGTGTTTGGAAGGAAACGTCGAATTTATTAAATTATTTTTATTTAAACTTAATTAATTAATATTATTTATAAATTTCAATAAAAATAAATTGATTAAAAATATTTTCCCATGTAAAATTTAATATATTTTTTAAAAATCTAACCATAGACATGGAATCATGTATTGAGAAAGGACACATGTCTAAAATATGTTTAAGAAAAAATAATGCTTCAGTCATAAAAAGAATCACAACATAACAATCAGATAAAAAAAACAAAATTTTAAGAAATTAGCAAAAAAAAATAGACAGAAAAAATAATAATTTAAACAAAAATAAAAAAAGGAAATTTTTTTTTAGTAATTTAGGGTCCGTTTGTTTACATATAAAAAATTTTACGAAAAATATTTTATGTATTTTCCTGTATTTGTTTCACAGAAAATAGTTTGGTTAACGGAAAATGACTTACAGGTCAAGGTAAAATAAGTCATTTTTCCTGTAAAATGACTTACCCTCTTAAAAAGCGTAAGTCATTATCCGGAAAAGAGCTCATCTATAGATAATTTTATTTTTATAAAAATTAACTTAAATCAAGTTTAATATTATTATATTAATAATATTTTTTATTTTTTATTTTTTTAAAATATTTAAAATATTGTTTTTTTCAATATTATTAAACATACATATTTAATTATTTATATTTAATCTTATAATAAATTATTAATATAATAAATATAATTTATTATTTTAATAAATTTTTTAATATTTCAACTTTATTTTAATAATAAATTTTAAAAATAATAATTTTAAATAATATTATTCACATATTATTGAAAATATTCGATATAAATATTTTAATAATAAATATTTATTATAATTATAAGTATATTAATAATAAATGTTTTGTAGTATAAAGCTTAAAATATGTCATAAGTTTATGTACACTTCATATATTTATAATTTAATCTTTGTACTTTTATTTTCAAGAATTTAGTCCATTTACTTTTCAAAATTGAAAATCAAGTCCAATTGTTGACATCGTTAATTTGTTTTTGTCAATTTTATTGATGTCACATTTTTAAATAAAAAATACTCACTTAGTAGTAATGTAATTAAAAAATGACGTTATAATGAATAAATTTAACATAATATTTTTAATATATGCAAAAAAATGTAAAATATAAAATTATACATAAAAATAAATTCACTTAAACAATGAAAAAATAAGAAAATCTCAAATGTATGTTTGTTTAATTGAAAATAACTTTTATGAAATATTTTTAAGAAATCTACCAAACAATAGAAAATATTTTACACAGATTCATCTAAACACCACAAAATATTAACTTTTTTCCAGAAAAGTAAATCATTTTTCAGAAATTATTTTCTGAAAATTATTTACAATGAAATAAACAGAACCTTACTTTTAATTTTTTGAAAAAAATTCAACCTTTTATCATGAAATTTACATCCCAACAAAATAGATTTTTGGGAATTGAGAACTTTGCACCGTACCAAACTGCTTTATGTTTAAGGTATGATTATATTAGAATATATGTAATTTATAATTTAATTCAATAATAATTAAAATAATTTTATAATATTAGATTTTATTATTTTTAATTAAAATTACTGAATAAAAAATGAAAATGACATGTAATAACAAAGTAATTACTAAAATATAGCTATATATTTTTATTTAAAAGATTCATTTATTTTTTATCCAGCCTCAATAAAATAATTAAATATCTTTTAAATAAGTTAATTTTTAATAAGTCAAAGAAGAATTTGGATTTTTTTTCCCTATATATATACTATAGCGAAGTTACAATATTCATTTTCACATTTTTCTGAGCACATAGTACCCTCTATTTGAAGCATTTGTTTTCAAATTAGATAAATTATTTTTTTAGTCCTTGTCTTTTAATTTTTTAAGTTATTTCATGTTTTCTATCTAAATTTTTTTTATAATTTTTATATGTTAAATATAATATCGATTTTAAACAAATTATCTCTTTATTTTGATATTTTACTTCATTGAATTATTTTTTAACTTTATAATATTAAAAATATTAAATATTAAATTTTTAAGCTTAAAATATAGTTTAAAAAAAACACATATTAATAATATTTATCAAATTAAATTTATACTTTTCAAATATAATAAGATTTAATTCATTAATTAATTAAAGTAAAAACAAAGATAAATATACAAATACAAAAAAAAAACAAATTTTAACAATTTTAACATTAAAAAAATTAATTTAACAATATATATAATAAATAACATGTAAGAAATATTTGTAATATATTAATATCAATATTCAAACCATGATATTTTTGTATTATTTTAATATTAAATATTTTTAAAATTAATATAACTCATTCTAAATTTATTAAATATTTTTAAAAATATTTTGTAATTACATTACTTTCTCAATTTATTAACGATGTTCTTGAAGAAATTTATTAATTTTTTTTAAGAAATATTAATATTATAAATTTAATATACACAATTGATCTATGTATCGCGCGACTATCCATTTAATTGAATAGTATTAATTAACAACGAAGTTAAGTTATCCCTATAAAAAGCCACAGCTTAGTCTTCAACCCTATTAATTTATTTGAATGTTGTTAATTAACACCTCAATAATGTTATAGAAGTACAAGAATGATTCTACTTTGAGTCAATATATGCAGGCTTATATTTCATTGAGGGTCTCTTTAGATTCTATTGAAGCTGTATGTTACAGCTTTCAGTATAAAACCTCACCCAATTGAAAGTACTATATGGTATTGAGGTGAAATTCTTCAAATATATAGATGATTTTCAGTTGGAGCTGAATGATTCAGTGGAGCAACAGCTCTCCCAATGAAAATCTTTTTCTACTTTAACCTTTTCATTTCAATTTAAAACAAGTTTAAAATGAAAATGTGGATGTAAGTGATCATCATAAAAACATTAGTTTTATACAAATTAAATATATATATTACATAATATAAATATAAATTTATACTTATACTTATAAAAAGTGAATATTATAAATTTTATTTTATTTATATAATAATCAAGCCAATACATAAATTTTATTATCATAAATATAATTTAATTATTATTCGATAATTAATTTTTAATACTAGTATTATCTTAATTATTATTTAACAAAAGTTTTATTTTAATAATGTAAATATATTTTAATTATTTATTATATTATGAATACATTTTATTCTAATATTTAAAATAGTACGTTTCTGTCCTCATCGCACTCATGTTTTATCAATAATTTTTTTCTCACTGCTATAATATTTAATCTTGTCAATACAATAACTAATAATCTAATCTAATTATCAGTATTGTTGTTTATACGATACTTGAAACATTCAATTATCCCACTCAACCCTTAAATAGGAAGATAAACGCACTTAAGTATACTCAAACCCACATCCTTCTGCACTGAAAATAATACTGTTAGGATCAACCCGATTAAGCAATAAGTAAAAAAAAATAGCGGAATAAATTGAGAAATTGAACACACAAATTTAACGTCGAAAACCCCCTCCAAAGAGGATAAAAAAACTACGAGTAAAGATAATTTTACTATAATGACAAAAGAACGAAGAATACAAAAGATGGAGATAAAAACTAAACCCCGAAAACTCGAAAACAAAGAACCCTCAAAACGTAAACACAAAATTCTCTAAATGTGTTATGAGTTCTAAGTTGTAAAAGAGCCTATTTATAGACTAAATTCATAGGTCAAATAATAATAGAATAATCTAAACTAATTAGTGTTTGATTGAAATAAATAAACAGAGCTTAACTAGAAGATTATTTCTCAAATTTGATTGAAATAGGAGTCATACTTAACAAATCTCCACCTTGACTCATATTTCCACAACGCCATCTTTGCCAAAACCCGCCACGAGCCTATCTTGAACCATGTAGGGAATTAATTAAGTCGAATTTGTGCTTAGAAATTGGAAGACTTCTAGTTTTCGACTTGTACACTGCCAAATCAAAACTAACCGGAGTTTGATTTTCACGAATACAGTGCCCTAACTTTTCAAAACCTGCATCCAAAAGAGAACCTCTCTTCAACGAAATGGTCATACATTTTTCCCTCTTATGACCAAGTTGCCTCCGCTCCAAACGAGTTGACTTCGACTCTGTAACAGACGAGGGATGCCCGATTTCACCAGTCACTATAGAATCTTCCAGAATATAAAGACTGTTAGTTTTTTTACCTTTTAACAAAACGAAAGTTCCACTAGATTCTTTAATGACACTCGACTCAATGCTGATTTTGCATCCTTTCAAGTCTAAAATACTCAATGAAATGAGATTCTTTCGTAAATCAGGTACATATCTAACATCTAAGAGTGTCCTAATCGTCCCATCGTGTATCCTAATTTTAACAGTACCAATATCAATTACCTTACTAGATGAATCGTTTCTCATGCGCACAACTCCACCTTCAAAAGAACTATATGTGGAGAATAATTTTCTATTGGGGCACATGTGGAAAGAATATATTGTATCTAGGATCTACTCAGACGTGAGCTTGGAGTTATCGCTCGTTGATACTAACAAGAAATCATCACTGCTTTCATCGGCCAAATTAGCACCAGCTACATCTTCCTCGTTACTCTCAACAGCTTTTTTATTTCGCAATTTATAACAATATGCTTTGACGTGACCTAACTTTTTACAATAGCAAGACTTTTTGTCTCGTTTCTTTAATGCTACCAAAATGAAAACTTGCTTATCTGTCTTGCTATCCAAACCAAACTCATTTTTGAGTTTGTCTCTACTCAACAAATAACCCTTCACATCTTCGAACGAGAGTTTGTCTTTATCATAGATAAGGGTCTCCCTGAAAGACTTGTATAAAGGAGGTAAAGAGTACAATAATAGCATAGCCTAATCTTCATCATCAATATGAACCTCAAATATTCTTTAAATCATTTAAAAGAGTAATGAATTGATTGATGTGATCTCTAAAAAGCTCACCTTCGTTCATGCAAAATGTAAATAGACGTTGTTTCAACACTAAATGATTAGCCAGAGGCTTAGTCGCATAAAGAGTTTCTAACCTTTTCCACAAAGCTGATGAGAATTTTTCCATCAATACCTCCTACAATACCGTATTCGCGAGGCATAACTGGATTGCAGACAAGGCCTTTTCATCAAGCTCTTCTTATTCTGTTTGATTTAGATTTTCAGGCTTTTTCCCGGTAACAACCTTTTTCAAGCCGATTTGAACTAGAATTTCCATCATTCGAACTTGCCACATATTGAAATTTGTCTCACCATCGAACTTTTCAATTTCAAACCTTGTTGCTATCATATCTGAATGGACTGATCTATGAAAATTGAATTAGCTCTGATATCTTTTGTTAGGATTGACCCGATTAAGCAACAAGTAAAAAAATAGCGGAATAAATTGAGAAATTGAACACACAAATTTAACGTGAAAAAACTCATCCAAAGATGATAAAAAAACCAAGCGTAAAGATAAATTTACTATAATGGCAAAAGAACGAAGAGTACAAAAGATGGAGATAAAAACTAAACCCCGAAAACCTGAACAAATATTCCTCAAAAGGTAAACACAAATTCTCTAAATGTGTTATGAGTTCTAATATCTAATGGGTGTATTTTATAAGGTTATAAAAAACCTATTTATAGGCTAAATTCATATGTCAAATAATAATAAAATAATATAAACTAATTAATGTTTGATTGAAACAAATAAACAGAATTTAATTAAAATATTATTTTTTTAAATTTGACTGAAATTGAAGTCATACTTAATAAATACTGATATTAATAGAGTTAAAATCCAGTCGGCTTATTATTATTGTTTTTAATATCGAAAATTTAATTAAAGAAATAAATTAAAGAAAAAGTGAGGGTTTTAATAAAATATTCGGAAGAGGATGATAAAATTGTATATTATTTACAGGTTAACTACTCCAACTCCAAACTCCACCAGCAATGGAGAGAGAGCACCACTGTGATATGGCCACGTAATATATTGGGAGCTTTTGGCATGCATCATTAGGGTCCACAATATCTATGGGGGGGAAAGCGTGTGGGGTTGTTACATCGCCATATGGCACAATCAAATCTGGATGTCGGTGTTTGCCTCGTGGCCAAATGGGTATATGCCATCCATTTGCCCTCTCCTTTAGTTTCTAGTCAAGTTAGTTACTCCAACTATGGCCAACCGTTGCAACTTCCTGGATAATGAAATGTTTTTACTTTAAGCTTTTGGGATAATGTTGTTTTAATGATTTTGGACCAACCGACCAAATTTGTAGGATTTTCTTTTCCTTTTCTTTTAAGATAATCCTTGGACTTAGACTTTTAAAGACCATTTTTTTCTTTTTTTGAATAAATTAACTACCATATTTTACATTCAAAATTTGAATTTTTAACATTACCCTTTGATATGTTCAAAGTGTAAACGAAATTATTAAAACTAAAAGGATAAACAAAGGTTCCCAAGATTTCTGGGGATTTCTTTTCCATTCCTCAATTTAACCACTAATTTCGGCCACCGCGTTTATTACGTAGGAGTAGTTTATATTTACATGATACCAAGTTTATTACGTAGAATTAATTTATTCTTTCCAAACATGGAATATTCTAAGAATATTTTTCTTGCTCCTTATCCCTACTTTGCTTGTAACTTGTACACTACTCCCCCTATCCCTATCTACATTTATTTGGTGGGCAAAAATGTCAAGACCCCCTATTCACTAGTGACCTTGTCAAATCCTTGGTTTCCAACTGTTTGTTGGTGTTGGAATTTGGACGGCACTCTTTCGGCCTTGGAATTAGAAGAGGGTGCCGCTTAACAGTAAACCAATAGCACCCCACCAAGTTCGCCAATGGCTTGATGGATCAGGTCCAAACGTCTCTATAAGTAAAAAGTCCGTTTCAGTTCCAGGCATGTTGTGAAAATTTATACTGAAGATCATTCAAACTTTGAAGTTGGGGCAAAGAATATGGGCACTAAGTAGTACTCCTATCCCTTGGACTTTAATCTCTTCTGATTCATGTATTCTTAATGATTCAGTAGACCAGTGGTTAGAAACAAACTTACGTATCCACACCATAAGTAACATGCTCACTGTTAACTGACTGTCTAAATGCAATATGGGGTCCTTCCGAGTTCGATCTAGTCTCTAATGAAGCAGGTACTATTTTTGAGTGCAGATATTTAAATGCAAATTGATGGTTGTTGTTGTCTGTGTCACACTGAATTTGAAACTAGAAATCATCTACTTCTAGAGTGTAGATATTGGAAGACAGTCTGGAATGAAGTGCTTAAACTTTGTTCATTGCAAAAATCCACTGGACAGTGGAATTTTGAGCTACAATAGGGGACAAGGAAGCTAAAGGGAAAAGCCTGGATTGCAATAGTTATATCTATTGGATCTGGAGGGAAAGGAATTGCAGACTAATACTATTTAATAATACTCAATCTTATATGTGATTGTTGGAATGAAGTTGGTTGGTGCTAGAATAGAAGATGACATTGTTAATAATAACTTACAAATACACGAAATAATCTCATTAAAAGGAAGTATTTAGATGGTTGAACCCATAGAGAAAAAATGGCTACTGATTAAACAACCTGATTATTCTACTCACTAAAATAGCCAAATAACTTGTTTACACCCTTTTTTAGGAAGTAGTTGGGCTTGGACAATTATGGACGGGATCTCATAGAAGAGTTCTTGCAAAGACGAGAGCTTTTGCACTGAGACGTCCTCAGATGCTTAAATAAATGAAACAAATGTGACTCTTCGGAATAGTAAAAGTTATAAACAAATAAAACGAATCCTTGAAGACAATTATCGTCCTTTTATTGCCAAATGCTGGTTTTGGCTTCCATACCTTTCTTTTGTACAACAAACAGATCTTTCCCCAACATATAAAAGCTTGTTCCAAACCACTGTGAATACCAATTGGGTGGTGTATGTTTTATCAAGTGATGACTTATAATATATAGCATGTTGTATTATATAAAACTCAAAAGGATGGTACCTCCAGATCTAATTCTAATGCTTTAAAGGAATCCCATGCAGAAAAATATTGTTAACAATCAATCATCATTCAGCTGCAAAGCTACTTTTAGTGGTGTGCATAATGATTTAAATATTTCTTCCCTGCCATGAGATGCTTCATTAATGATTTCGACTCCTTTTTTACTTGTCATACGTTTCCTTTCTATCATAGAGAGAGTTCATTAGAATTTACATTTTCCATTTTCTGTCTGTCTCTTTAATATCATATTAAATCATATGATTGAATGCTTTCAATTCAACAATCTATGCTTGTTTGCTGATTCGGAAACTGTTGTATGATGTCGAAGAGGTGTTATAGCTGGATAATACAACTTCTAATATTATTATTATCCCATTTTAAAGGCTGATCAAACCAAAGATCTGCTGCTGGATTGCTAAGATTATACCTTACGGTGAACAAGAGGGTGATACTTGCCTAAACTCTAAGGTTTGCTTGAATTTTAGAATCGTTTGGGCCAAAAAAATATTATATCTGAAAAATCTAAATAAAAATATTAAATTATATTATTTTTATATATTATATAATTTATAACATATTAAACACATAGTGATATATAATATTGTAATGTAAAAATTTTAAAAACTGTTATCTTTATATAAAATTTTAGTAAATAAAAAATTATTAAATATTAAATTAAAAATAATATCAATATTTAAAAAAATAAAAAGATTATGAATGGACTTTAAATGAACTTGGGTTAACTATTTAAAAATATAAATAGACTTGGACAAGATATTAAGTCCATATCTTAGGTTGGATTGAAATTATATAAGTATAAAATATATTAATATCATACTTAACTCTGATGTAAACTCAGCCTGACTCCACCCATTATTGCAGATAAAATACATCACAAAATATCAAGTATTATATTCAATCATTTTCATTTCAAAATAATAAAAACCTAATTAGTTATAAAAATACATAAATTACAATATATTCTAATATATTTGCATGTTAGACATAATGTTTTCAATTAATATATGTAAGTTTTTGTTGGAAATTACAAATACATTTACAATTGCAAATACAAATAGTACATCCAAAAAACTATAACCAGAACTAATTATAAAAACACAATTGCATTGATAATCATAATATATCTAGAATTAATATATCTAGAATTAGATTAAAATAAATCAATACATGGCTCACATTAAAGGTGAAAATGGACTAAGGCCTGATTCCAAAATATTCCCAAGGTTGAACCTATGCTTTACTTACACAAAAGCCCATTTTATTTATTAAAAATTAATAAACATATTTTTTAAAATTATTATAAGAATAAAATATTAATGTAACTTTATTTTTTTACTTTTTATTATTTGTAAACAATAAAGTGGGTTGGATTTACTCGAGATTGAAAAATATAAATCTAAGTTAGATTCAAAGTGAGTTGGGTCAACTGGTCCATAAACACTTTAACTCACTTATAGTAAGACATAAGCTAGAATAAAAATAGACTGAGAACCTACATATTGCTTACCCAAGACGAGACTTAAACATGAAATCTTAAAGTTTCAAACATTAACTTTATCATTAAGTTAAAGGTCTCATGAGCGATAAATTTATTTTTTGAAAAACGATATGATATTAATAATAATTATATTTAGAAAATTATTTGATATATTATTAGTGGAGCTTTTTAGTTAGACTCTAAAAATAGGTTGAGAGTTTAACAAATGTATTATAGAATGTAGTAAAAAAATAAATATATATAACACTTGTCTCACTCTTAATTAGTTTATGAAGTCTGAAAAAATTTCATTAAAGATGTATCAAATAATAACTATTATAATTTGGCTTTTCTCTTTTCTTTTTCACCTTTTTGTTTTTTTAAATATTTTCGTAGAACCTTTTAAATAATAACTAATTAATTTTATATAAAAATAATTTTATCAATTCATTTCAAGGTTAATATATAAAAAAAATTATCATGTATTTCTTCTTTTAAATATTTATTTTAGTATGGGGTATTTTTTTATTTCATAAATAATTTTTAAAAAAATTATCATATATTTATTTTCTAAATATTTTATTATAAATTTAAAATATTTAATCTCAGGTGAATTTAATATATTTTTAATGAAAGAAATTGGTTTTATTTTGTTCGATGATCTTATAATACTTCAAGATGTAATTAAAAATAAACAAAAGAATAAATTAAATAGAAAATATGTAGATATATGTTGATTTTTTTATTATAACTTACTCAATAAATAGATAAAAATAAGTTATTTGTTTAATTTTATTCAAAATAATTATTATATTTAATAAGTGGTGATATCAAACTCGGATAGTGGGTGATAAGGTAGGTGACGTATATTTTTGCATCCACTAATTATTTTATTCTGCCCATTAATAATACGTGTAAATTGAAATTGATGTATGCGTTTTGTATCCACAAATGGAATGACAAGTGTACCGCACTGGGAAGATGAGACGTGAAAAATTTGGAAGCCAATTGTTTATTTAGAAAAAGGTATAGTTGTGGCCACACACTACACTACAGCCATGTATGCAATGTGTGGGTTTTGTGTGGGCTTTTTATTGTGTATATAAAAACTGTTTGGGGTTATTTATTAAAGAAATTATATAAATAGTTATTTAATTATATTCGTATCATTCGATTTTAAAAATTTTCATTTTTAATCATTATATAAACAAACGGTCTCATTATCCAAGAAAGCATGTGACTGCTATGCATTACATCAATAAATAACTTAGTGAAAACTCCTAAAGTTTTAGGTTCCAAACATTACATAGATCATGATTGACTAAATCAAGCTTTACCATACTAAGGTTCTGCAACCATAGAACCACCACGTTTTGGATCATCTCAAGCCTATGATGAATGGTCATGTTTGGGAATATAGAGCTTGATGGAATTTTCTCCCTTCTTGGTCTTAACATACTTCAAACTGCTGCCACTGAATATTTACTTCCCACAATAGTCCAAGAACCATCACCACTCACCACTTGACCCGCAACATGTCTAAGCTGCAAGAGTTTCCGCCAACCTCAGCTACTACCACACTAGATCAAAACATTAAGTAGCACTAGTATCAGCAGCAAGACTAGCAAAAAGGCATTATGATAAGCAAACCTGCAAACATACAAATAACTATGCTAGAAGAATAAAGGAAACCCACCTGTTGTAGATACATAGACAACTCTATAAATGCCAGCTTTTGTCAGTGAATCAGTCCAGCAATTCATCACTCGTGGAACACGACAATAGAAAAAAAAAATTCTGAGAACAACTCTCACAATCCCTCCAAATTAGGGTTTACCTATTTTCAATAGAATATGGAAGAAATTTATGGAAAAGGGAATTTGAAATCAAAATCATGTCAATGATTATAAGGCAAAGCAAGCACCCTCTAGTTTTTTCTTTTTTTTCTTTTTCTTTTTTTTAGTTTCTAGGTCTTAAAGCTACCATTACAATGTTTAATACAGTATAATCTTTTGTCAAAACTTAATATAAACTAAATTTTAATTTAACAATAGGAAAATTTATTACATAATAATAATAATTAGGGTAAACTACAATTATCTTAAAAGTCACTTTAAATTTTTTTGTCATTAGAAAAATTAAAAAAAATAACTAAAATGATCACTCAATTATTAAACACTCAATGGAATTACTGATTGAACCTGTAATCAAAAAAAAATTTATTCTTTTAATTCCTTTAAAAATTACAAAAAATTTAAATTAATTCTTTAAATTCCCATAAAAAAAACCCATATTAAACAACATCACAAAATGCTAGATTCAATCTCCCATATGCTTCCTCCACGGTCTTCCCCCATCATCTCCTTTGTTTCCCCCTCCAATCACAACACCGAAGTAATTTTCTTAATCAACCATGTTTTTCCATTTATTTATTTTCTAATTAAATAGTTTGGTTGCACCAAATTTTCTCAAATGCACTATGAATTAAGAAAAGATGGTAACTATTCACACAAAAACTATATGTATCAATATATTTTTTTTAAATGCAAAACCTTCTCTTAACCTAAGTACTCGAACTTGGTGTTAACCCAAACACTAAAGCCATGACAAAGTTTCATTGTTCAAGTAAAAGATAACGAAGCGGAGACGATGTTGATGCCATAGAGGGTGAAGCTACGGTAAATTGATCCCTTTTCTTTTGCCTAAACATAAAATATATATATATCTGTATAGGAATGTTGTTAATTAAAAATTTGTAAAGAAGAATTTTTCCTTTTTTTTTTGCAGGTCTAGTTAGCAATCTATTAAGGGTTTAATGGTTAAGTGACAATTTTGGTCAATTTTTCTAACGATAATGACTAAATTGTTAAAAAAATATTTTAGAGTGACCAAAATAAAAATAATGATATTTTAAGGTTATCTCCTATGTAGTTTACCCTAATAAAACTTAATTAAATAATCGGAATTGGAAAGAGAGAAAAGCCTGCAAAAAAAACTTCTTGAAGTGGGAGTAGACCTGTTCATCGGCCTGGCCACTCGGTCTAATCGAAATCTGAAAGGGTTTGGACAAAAATATAAGCCCAAAAAATAGGTTTGGACAAAAAAAAGGCCCGCTTAAAAACGGATCAAGCCTCGGGTAATGTATTTTTTATTCGGGCCCTGCCCGAATTCACTAAAGGACAAAAAAACCTGCTTTTTTTTGTTTTCAATGCTATTTTCTTATTGTTTTCTCCTTTTTTTTACCAATTACTATTATGTTGCTACTATTTTATTGTTATTGTTCGGATATTGTATAAAACTTGTTTTATTGTTAATTTTGTTATTATTTTAGAGGCATTTGTTAATTTTTTTGTCACTATCCAATTTGTTTATTATAAAAAAATCTCACAATTTAATTATTTATCTAATAAATATATATTTACTAATTAAATATAAATATTACACATGTACATTTTTTTTACAATTGTATAATGTCATCACCATCCATTTGACAAATTTTTGATTTATTCATATAATATAATATTTTTAATTTATAACTAATATAAATTACCATAAATAATTATATACATTATAAATTAATAATAATTAAACAATAAAAATCATAGATTTTTATCAACATTTGCCGCCTCATTTATGGTAAATGGTATATTTGCCACTTTGGTCCCCCTTTCTTTTTATCAATCTATAAGTTGTTCAAAATGAAAAAAAATGGGGAGACTAATTGTATAATTTAATCTAAAACTTTTGTTTGAAATAATGATTTAACATGCCGTTACACTATTAATGAGAATTAACGGTTTAATGACTAAAATGTTACAACATATTAATTTCAGTGATTAAAACGTAACATTTCAAATATAAATAACTAAAATATAACATGAGAGAAATAAAAGTAATTATTTTAATAGTTTACCCATCTAATAATTTACTTAATTAAAACATAAATCAGTGTAAAACTCGAACGATCATAATCTGACCGGTTAGACATATTATTGGATTTTTAAAACCTAGACGAATTTTCATTTTTTTCTTTATTTGAAACCGGCAACCGTTCCCCTTCCATGCCTAAGACGCGCTTTCTAAGAATCAGTGTGGTTTCAGCCATCGTTTGGTCTCTATTTCCAAGACTCTGGACCCCATTTCCCCGTCAAAGGACACCAATCTCTCTTTCAAAACCTCTTATTATCCCAAGACAAAACCCATTAAAAGGGAAGCCCATCTTTTTTTCTCAGTCTCCTCATTCAGCTCGCACAACCAAAGGGGACGAAAAGAAACGATTTCATGTTGTATTCTTCTCTATCTCCATATCTTTGTTTTCAGTTATGAGCGTCATGAATTTTATCCGCAATTCCCCTATGAAGCTTCCTTCGAGGGTCCTAAACCTCAGAAACTCATCGTTTTTCGGGTTCAGACATTGGTTTCATCATCCCTTTCCTTGTAAGCAAAAGCTTTTCTGCAAGACCAATGCTTTTCTTCCGAATTTCAGTTACAACTCTCAATTCCACGCCTACCCTTCTCGATTCTTACCCTTTAGACGCGTTATCAATAATACGAAGAAGCCGAATTGGTCAACAAGTTTGGATCTCTCTCAATCCGGGTCTCTTTCTAGGCCTTACGGTGTCTCTACTGATGTCAGGGTAGCATCAAGGGTGAGAGATCTCTCAACATCGGTTGAAACCCGCGTAAAAGACCAGAATTTGGACAAATTTTACTTGCAAAACGGCATCAATGTGAATCCGTTTGTTGTTGAAAGGATTGAAAAGGTTGAGAACGTTTTAGGAGGAGAAGTTCCTGTGGCTGAAGATGTAAACAACGTGAAGAACATCGGGGAGGCTTTGGAGGGAAGGAAGAGTGGAATTAAAGTTGAGAACGACATTGAAAAGGAGGCATGGAATTTGTTGAGAGGTGCAGTTGTGACGTATTGTGGATCCCCTGTTGGTACAGTGGCTGCAAACGATCCAGGTGACAAGCAGCCCTTGAATTATGATCAGGTTTTCATTCGTGATTTTGTGCCTTCGGCTTTGGCTTTCTTGCTTAAAGGTGAAGGAGAGATTGTCAAGAATTTTCTCCTCCATACCTTGCAGTTGCAGGTATATATATTCACTTATTTACCTTGATGAATAATATTGTAGCTACATAACTCTGCATTTCCTTTTCCATCATTGATTGTTTGGTGTTTGTGTAGATTTAAGTGTTGTTTAACATTCATAATTTCAGATAACTGCAAAACTTGCATGTTAAAATGCTTAGAAACGTCAATGCTAGGAAAATTCATCGTAGGATTCATTTCTGTGGTTCTTTCTAACTGTCCTTTAAGCAATTCGAGGCTCCCTTGGAGATAGCTGGGATTTTTCTTGTTCTTTTCTAAAGTACTTAGTGCATGTTTCTCACACACCATTAAGTTTTTCTTCTCCATGTGTAAAACAAATTCAATGCACATATTCCCCATAAAGTTGTTATATTGTGCTTTTTAGATGCCTGTTAATCATTGTAGAACTTTGAGCATTTTTTACTCATGTAGTCTTATTTTTTCAACATGTATTCATAAATGAGTTAACAATAAATTAATTTCATTTGGAAATTTTTAGCTACTCACATGACTTCTTTTGAGCTAAGGAAGGGAATTTCTTTACTTATTTTGAAGAGGTCTTAATTTTTTACTAGATTTTACTTGTCCAAGCCATTTAATGCTTATGTAGTGATTAAACTTTTACTTGTGTTAATACACTAAATAACCAAATGAGCCATTAATGTAATCAATTTTATGCCTCTTTTGCTTGTGCTGGGACCTTGAAACACATCCACTAGCAATGCTATGGAGGTTAACCATTTCCCAATAAGTTTTACCAAATCAACAATTTGGAACTTAACAACTTTTTTGTTGTTTTTGATCTAGAGTTGGGAGAAAACTGTGGACTGCTATAGTCCTGGACAGGGTTTGATGCCAGCTAGTTTTAAGGTCAGAACTGTACCTCTTGATGGTAATAAGTTTGAGGAAGTACTGGATCCAGATTTTGGAGAATCAGCTATTGGTCGTGTTGCCCCAGTGGACTCTGGTTAGTATATTATATTGCAACTGTCAATACCATTTAGTACAAGAACTTGCCAGTCTAAAAATGAGGATGTTGAGCTGTTCATCTTCAACAATCATAGTTATTTTGCACTTGTAAACTGATTTCTTCTTTTCCAAGTTATTGCTTTGTAAGAAAGTGATTGAGTTTATTGAACTGACTTTGTTGATAGGATTGTGGTGGATTATATTGCTGAGGGCATATGGGAAGATCACTGGTGATTGTACGTTGCAAGAGAGAGTGGATGTTCAAACAGGAATAAAACTGATCCTCAACTTGTGTTTAGCTGATGGATTTGATATGTTTCCTTCTCTGTTAGTCACTGATGGATCCTGCATGATAGACAGAAGGATGGGCATTCATGGTCATCCCCTTGAGATCCAAGTGAGTTAATTTGTTTCAAGTATTTTTAAGTTTTCTTTCCTCTGCTTATCTTCAGTTCTCCTAACTGTCATATGTTTGATCTAACAGGCTTTGTTTTATGCTGCTCTACGTTCTTCTCTTGAGATGCTCACTGCAAATGAAAGTTCCAAGAATTTGATAAGAGCTATCAATAATCGGCTGAGTGCACTATCATTCCACATTAGAGAATACTACTGGGTTGACATGAAAAAGATTAATGAGATTTACCGATATAAGACAGAAGAGTATTCCATGGATGCTACCAACAAATTCAATATTTATCCCGAGCAAATTCCTTCATGGCTTATGGATTGGATACCTGAAGAAGGTGGGTATCTAATTGGCAATCTACAGCCAGCTCACATGGATTTTAGGTTCTTCACGCTTGGGAATCTCTGGTCCATTGTTTCATCACTGGGCACTCCAAAGCAGAATGAAGCTATTCTCAACTTAATTGAAGCCAAATGGGGTGATATTGTGGGACATATGCCTCTCAAGATATTATATCCTGCAGTGGAGAATGAAGAGTGGCGCATAATAACTGGCAGTGATCCAAAGAATACGTGAGTTCCTTGCCCTGTACATGAAGTCTCTCTCTCTCCCTCTATATATACACATATATGCATGCATGCATGCATTATATACTGACACGAGTGTATTGTGCAGCCCTTGGTCCTATCATAATGGTGGATCCTGGCCAACACTTCTCTGGCAGGTAAAAGCTTGAATTTTCTTTGGACTTAATTGTTTATCTGGTTTTATTTTAATCATCCAACTTCGTTCTATGATTCTTCTTTGAATAGTACCTTGAACCGTTTCATGCAGTGATACTCATTCAAATCTTACATCATTCTTTCAGTTCACTTTGGCTTGCATCAAGATGCGCAGATTAGAACTAGCTGAGAAGGCAGTTGCTTTGGCAGAGAAGAGGCTTTCAATTGATCATTGGCCTGAATATTATGACACCCGAAATGGAAAGTTTATTGGAAAGCAATCTCGACTTTACCAAACATGGAGTATTGCCGGTTTCCTGACCTCTAAAATGATGTTGGAGAATCCAGAGACGGGCTCTTTGTTATTCTGGGATGAGGACTATAATCTTCTAGAGATCTGTGTTTGTGGTCTTAGCAAAAGCGGCCGGAAGAAATGTTCTCGTGGTGCTGCCAGATCTCAGATACTCATATAAGTGAACTGAATTCTTTGCAAGGCAGAGAGCCTCTCTTTCCACTGTACAGCCACAAGTTTAAGGGGATCAAAGAGCAATTTTCAACCCTTAAAAGTTCTACATACAGGTTTGTATTACAAGATAGTATAGTATAGCCACACACACATTGTTTTTCCAATCAATGATCCAAGTTATTTGCAATGGCATTGAATGTAAAAGTGAGTGGGATGAACAGACCCTCAAACTTACATTGTGACTCCTCCCAAGGCTCTTGAACTGTGTATATTGTTTAGCAAATTTCTTTATAAGAGCGCAGTAACTATCAGAATAGCAGGATATTGGTTTTGATTCCCCATGTTGATGCAATTTAAAGCATGTCTTGCTGTCTATATTGTTTGTGGTTGTGCGTTTTCATTGAGAGAATTCAAGAGTGGTGGTATTCCATAAATTCATATTCCAGCAATGGGGAGCTTTAGAAAGGAATGTAATTGCTTTGGGCGAGTATAAAGCATGAGCTAGTTTAGTGCATGCATGGCAATTGAATGGAGGAAGCATATATATCACATGCTCGGTTTTTGATGATATGAAAGAGAAAAATATGGTTATCACATGGAATGCTGCACTCAAGAGACAATGTCTATGCAATTGCTATGCTATGGTGGACTTCAAGATATGGTTTGTATCTTTGTTTAAAAATTAAATAAGTTTTTAAATAACAGTAATATTTTCACTTGATTATATATAATTCAGAATTTGTATTATTATTAAAAATTATTTTATACTAATATGTGATATACTTTATAATTAAATTTACATAGTTTTTTTTAATAATATAATTAATCTAATTTAAAATATAAAAAAATTTGTCCAAATTTAATTTAATATGGAGAGAACAAATAGCTCAAAGTTTAGATATATTTTATTACCATTGATGGAGTAAATAACACATTTTTTGAATTTTCATATTTTTCATATTTTTAAAATTATTTAAAATGAAATTTTTGAAAATTATTTTTATTTTTAAAGAGTTTTTAAAATTTTTACATTTTTATTAAAAATACGAAAAAGAATTTAGTTTTTAAAATATTTTTAAATTGCTCATATACTTTTGAAGAGTAAGGGCCAAATTAATAAAAAAAACAATGAATGTTGAGGGATAAAAGAGTTATTTTTACTTTTCTTATAAGAGTCACATCATTAAATCTATGTCTCAAAATTAAAGTATAAAAATTAAATTCTAAATTTTAGAAGAGTAAAAGGATCTTTGGCAAATTTAAACTAAGATTAAAATTGTAATTGGACCTAAATTTAATAGGGTAAACTACACCATTAGTTAATAAACTATAGATAAGTTTTCGTTTTGGTCATTTAACTAGAAAAGTTATAATTTGATCACTAAATTTTTCGAAATTGTTTTTTTGGTCAATCGACTATTAAGTAGCACTTTTTTAGTTGATATAATAACAAATTTAATATTCAATTTTTATACATTGTCAATTTGAGAGAAAAAAAGATACTTTCTGTCAATTTGACCTTGATTATATATAAAATGTTAAAAACTTGAAATTCTTTTTAAAAATGTAGAAAATTCTAAAAATTAAAGTTAAAGTATATAAAAATTTCAAAAATAGATAAAAATGAGCGAAAATTATCGTTAAATCCTCAAAAATTTCTTTTTATATTATCTGTATAAAAATATCCAATAATCATTATTTAAAAAAACATAGAAAAAATAAAATCATTAAGCAAAAGTATTGGTCTTTTGTTTTCTATCTCTTTTATTTCTTTACATAACATTTTCGTTATAAGACAAGAAATTCGATTTTTCTTTTATAATTTCGGTTTTGAAAAATAATTTAAATTAATTGAAAGTAATAAAGTCGATTTTACAACCCTCTATAATACCAGCTTTGGATGTTCTTTAAGGGCATGGAACTGAATTTGAATATAAGGAAACATGTAATGGTCTTACTTTTTTTTTTGTTCTGCTTTTAATTTGTTATTGCATTCTATTGAATGATAATTTTTCATTTTCCATATATATAAAATTTTCAACAATAATGTTTTCTAAGATTTTATTTTCTAGAATTTTTATATAGATTTTTCTACTTTTAAAATAATTTTGAGTTTTTATTATTATTTTATATAAAATCAAGGTTAAATAAATAGAAAATATAAAATTAAAGAATTAAAATTATTATTATACCAATTATGACTTAAATATAATTTCGAAAACTTTCTATCACTAAACTTTTTTAGTTAAATTACCTATAATTACCCGATTTAATACTTAGGGTAAAGATGGAAAATAAACCTTGCCAATAAAGAAAACCCTTCTTCTAAAACCCTAGCTGGTAGCATCCTTAAGCCCTTAATTCCCCTTTAGAAAAAGGGAGAAGCCGTAGCATAAAAAAGCCGGCGGGTATATTACGCGGTCGTCGAGAGTTCGGCACTATTAAGAGGTTTAAACTTTCTCCTGATTTTAATTTTAATTTCAATCCCAATTTCATTTAAAAAGAATGAAGTAAAACTAGTTCAATTTTGATTATCTGCGACAGAGTGTTTGCTGAACTGGGAGAGAAGGGCAAAAAAAGTAAAACAATGTCAAAATCTCCAAGTGCTGCTAAAGAACATAAAGAGCAGCTTGAAAGGCTCCAGAAAAAGGTTTCTTCTTTCGTTTCTATATATATATATATATTCTCTTCTGGTTTTCTGAATTTTTATCTTAAATTATTTCGCCTTTTTCTTTTATATATTTTACTAGCTCATCGGGGATATATATACACACCTAAACATATATTTATCGGTTTTGTAGGATCCAGAGTTCTACCAGTACTTGCAACAATACGGCAAAGACCTTCTTACGTTTGATGATGAAGATGAAGATTTTGATGTAAGTTGGGCAAATTATGTTCAACTTTATATTGTTACAAATGGCTTTCATTGCATAAAACAAGATGCAATTTCACCTGCTTCAATCATGTCTTTTGTAGGATGATGCTGAAGTTGACATGGAAGATGCAGAAACCCAGCTGGATGGTGAGACTTATCAGCATGATATCCCTGAGGAAGAGGAGAAACCATCCAAAAACGTTTTAACTACTGAAATGGTTAATTCTTGGTGTAAATCAATCCGAGAAGATGAGAAACTAAGTGCAGTTCATTCTCTTATGAAGGCTTTCAGGACTGCTTGTCACTATGGTGATGATACTGGGACAGACTCTTCAGCTAAGTTTGCTGTCATGTCAAGCAGTGTATTTAACAAAATAATGTTGTTTACACTATCTGAAATGGATAGAATACTCCGCAAATTGTTGAAACTTCCTGCTTCTGGCGGAAAGAAAGAGACCATAATTGAGCTAATGAACACAAAACAATGGAAGAACTATAACCACTTAGTGAAGTCGTATCTTGGAAATGCCCTGCACGTTTTGAACCAAATGACTGACACGAAAATGATATCATTCACTTTAAGGCGTCTCCAGTATTCGTCTGTGTTTTTGGCTGCTTTTCCAAGCCTTCTCAGGAAATACATCAAGGTATGCAGAAAGGGTAAATCTATAAGGGATTTTTATTCAAATGCAATGATTTCTTTGCTGTTACTCTTTGTTTTCTGATCTGCTTGTGTATGTGATAGTCATATATCTATTATGATAATTTGAGGTCTAATCTATTCCTCTGTGGATGATATTGTTTTAAACGTTTAAGGAATATTCATAGATCTACTTGTGTTTAATCTATTCATCTTTCTTCAGGTAGCACTTCACTTTTGGGGTACAGGAGGCGATGCTCTGCCTGTTGTCTCCTTTCTATTTCTTAGAGATCTTTGTGTTCGCCTAGGATCAGATTGTTTAGATGAATGTTTCAGAGGGATCTACAAAGCCTATGTTTTGAACTGCCACTTCGTTAATGCATCTAAATTACAGCATATCCAATTTCTTGCCAATTGTGTCATAGAACTTATTCGAGTGGACCTTCCAACGGCATATCAACATGCATTTGTTTTTATCAGACAATTAGCAATGCTTCTCCGGGATGCACTCAACATGAAAACTAAGGTATCATTTACACATTTTTTCTTAGAGAAGTGTTGTAGTTATCCGTTGTCTCCTGAGAATGCTATTAGTAGAAGATCATCTACTACCATTTTCTTTATTGCAATCTTCTGGCATTTGTTCCCTTTTTTGTTTTGCCTAAGCAATGCTCCATGTCCCACCATTCTTCACAGGAAGCATACCGCAAGGTTTATGAATGGAAGTTTATTAACTGTCTTGAACTTTGGACTGGAGCTATCTGTACCTATAGCTCAGAAGCTGATTTTAGGCCGCTTGCTTATCCATTGACCCAAATTATTTCTGGGGTTGCCCGTCTAGTTCCAACTGCTCGATATTTTCCGCTTAGATTGAGGTGTGTTAAAATGCTGAACCGCATTTCTGCAGCTACTGGTACATTTATTCCTGTTTCTATGCTTCTTTTGGACATGCTGGAGATGAAAGAGTTAAATAGACCTCCCACTGGAGGTGTTGGCAAAGCTGTTGATTTACGTACAACACTCAAGGTATTCTTGAAATCTGTTGTGTTTTACTCCAATTGGTATAAGCATTTTTATTCCCATCTAAATTTGGACAAATTTATTTTCCAGGCAAGCAAGCCCATTCTAAAGACACGAGCCTTTCAAGAGGCATGTGTGATTTCTGTGGTTGAAGAGCTCGCTGAACATTTAGCTCAATGGAGCTATTCTGTTGCTTTCTTTGAATTGTCTTTTATTCCAGCTGTGAGGTTGCGTTCCTTCTGCAAATGTACTAAAGTTGAAAGATTCCGAAAAGAAATGAGGCATCTTATTCGTAAGGTACCTTCCTTGTTAAGTATATTAACCTGTTATTCATAAGCATGTTCCCTTTACACTTTTCGAACTTTTGGCTGCACGCTATTGATTGCTTCATTGTCTTCACATCAGATTGAGGCGAATGATAAGTTTACTAATGAAAGGCGTGCATCAGTTACATTTCTACCAAATGATAATGCAGCAACTTCTTTCCTTGAGGTCCGTACCATTATTATATGTTAGAATTTTCCATCAAATGCTCCTTCTGTTGTCATGTTTGAGCACTTGACTTGGTATCAAATGAAGTTACTAAGCTTTTTTGTTGCTCATAGGATGAGAAAAAGATGGGGACTAGTCCTCTCTCACAGTATGTTACAACACTGCGTCAAAGAGCACAACAGAGAAATGATTCAATGATGGAATCCAGGTCTATGATCTTTCTCTGTGATTGGTTTCATCCTGTCTATATTATAATTGTGTTAATACAGCTAATTTAAGTAGCATGCATGTAAATTTTCAGTGTTGTTGTTGGCGAAAAGTCTGCTGTCTTTGGAAAAAAGCTTGATCAGATCCCTGATAGTGATGAAGAAGATGATATCAGGAACGACAATGGTGCTTCAGTTTTCAGTTCCTCCTGGTTACCTGGAGGTGATTCCAGGTATGTCTTGTCATGTCATATTTGCCCCTCCCTCGTGTGCACCATGCAGACACACATGTAGTACACTAATAGCTCATGTTTTCATTCTTGTATACAAGTTTTTGCTGTCTATAAGCTGTTAGATTGCCAAAAAAGCATTACTTATTACGCTATCTATCATGTTCCATCAGGGCCAATCTTCCAAAGGAGGAGAAGAAGAAGAAGAAGAAGAAGAAGAAAGGGATGGAACAAGATGAAAGGGTTGGTGACGATGAAGATGTTGTGGAAGACTTGGTACTTAGTTCGGATGAAGATGAAGATGAAGATGAAGAAGATACTGCCGAGGAAGATGGCAATGAAGAGCAGCTAGGTGGTAGCAAACAGCAGAACAAGAAGCAAAAACCTAAGAATTTATCAAACAAGAATGTAAGATCTCATCATCACGCAAAAAATAATAAATCAAAGAAGAGAAAAAGAGCGAAGCTAAATTAACCAAATCTTGTAACTCATCATCAGCTGGAGCTGCTCTTTTGTTTATGTTTTTATAGATAATGGCATTTCAAACTTATTTGAGATTTTGTTGTGTCTGTCAGGCAGACCATCTGATTTAATTAATATGAGCTATTGTATTATTTATAAAATATCAAAAGAAATCATAGAAAATGTATACGCGAATTCCATGAGGCAAATATTAGAAGTTCAAATAACCGGACTAGGGAGTAAGTTCAAACTTATTCATGACTAAAAATTTATGAGAGAATGTTATAGTCGGTTGTTCTACTTTTATAAGATATTTAATGTGATATTTATATTTTGAAATCGTTTAATGTAGTGGTATTTAAATTATTAATATGTATTTTATTATGGTACTTGTATTTTTATAAAATGTGTAATGTGAATCCTATAATTTGATACCTAAATTATCAATATATGTTTTTATTATGGTACTTGATTTTAATAATGTTAGTGAATTCTTAAACCAACCAATGAAAATTCAACATGTAGAAATTTTTTTCAAATTATTAAGTCCACATTGACAACATAACATTATGTGAAAAATTAAATAAAATAATATGACAAAAAACTTCAAAGTACCCTATTGAACATTTTCAAACTATTGAATAAAAAA
This sequence comes from Gossypium hirsutum, assembly GCF_007990345.1. Classification (NCBI taxonomy): domain Eukaryota; kingdom Viridiplantae; phylum Streptophyta; class Magnoliopsida; order Malvales; family Malvaceae; genus Gossypium; species Gossypium hirsutum. Next base: position 121,802,224 of record NC_053431.1, read on the forward strand.
ATTAAGCTATTTTAGTAAACAAATGTGAAATAAAGTAAAAAAATGTATTTCTTATTTTTAGATTTAAAAGGTAAAACTTATGCAAAAATACAAATAAAGTTAGTTATAGTAACAAGCAAAAAGATTATATATCGTTAATCCTCTTTATAATAATCACTTTCGACGATAATATTTTCATTATGAAATTAATTTTTTATGTTTTATTTTTACTTTTTATAACAACAACAATCATAAATACACTCTCCCTTGTCTCAAATTTTAATAAAATTAATTTTATTCCTGAGTTTAATAAAAATAATAAATTTTAGTTAAAAGATATTATCTTAATAAAAATGTTTAAATTTCATATAAAATATATATCAATAATATTTTATTTAAATAAAAATAATTTTTAATAACTAGAATTACATTTGTAAACTTTATTGAAGATACTATCTAGTTGTAGAATGATGGTATAGCCATTTGAACTCAAACTTTATTTATATTACAATATACGAGGCACACATTCATAGCCCATCATCTACTCAGTACTAAAGAATGTCACATTATAAATGTCACAAGTAAATAAATCCACAAACGAATTTAAGATCTATTCTACTTGGATCATGTCTGATGTAATGTATTGCAAGTCTAGTCAATCACATATATATCTCTATCTTTTAGAAGTAATTTGCTCCAATTCCTAAAGTAGAGTATCTCTTTTTTGCAAGTCCAATCAGTCACATATATATTTTTATCTCTTGAGAGTCATCCATTCCAATACCCAAGGCAGTATATCTTCTTATAGGACTTGATAGACGATATATTAGTCTTTCGATCAATTTGTTCATTTTCAATTAAACTAAGGACATGTTTAAATCATCTATAAATACAAGTTGTCTTTCTATATTATAATTTAACCACGTAATACTGCTTAATATTAATTAAATATTAGATAATTAATAAATCAATATTTGCTTCGATTTTAATTTGCTTCGATTTTAGTTTGCAAAATTGATGACAATATATAAAAGATATTAATATAATTAACCAATATTTTATTAAAACAATAATTACTCCGTAGAATGTGTCATATGAGATATATACAATGAAACGAACTTTGACACTGCAAAGAGTGATCAACTCATTGGTTTTCTTCAACAAGCCTAACTTCCTTTTTTGAAACCAGCTCTTATGGCACTTTCATTGGCAATCCAAGCAAGCTTAACTTTCTTTCTTTGCAGTGTCATGCAAGTTTTGACTAAGCTAATTCCCACCTGTTTCAAAATGTGTAGCCCCAAATCTATGACTCCCTAAAGGGCTAAAAATGTTGCATCTAATACTCTCAAAGACAACCCCATTTCAATTTCACCTCTAAAAGATTTAAAATTTAGAGAAAGCAACCCCATATTAGATGTAGAACCTTTGAAAATCGCTTATCGGGGAACCTTATGTCAACTGTAACCTTTGAGCTGCCATTAAATGAATGTCTTGAAAGCTAATGAACTGAACCTAGGTAGAGTTGCACCTCACATGGTTTCCCTTGATATGAGATTTCCAAAGGTTTTACATCTAATATAGGACTTCCATCTTTGAATTTTAGATCCTTTGGTAGTGCAAATAAGATAGAAAATGTCTTGTGGGAGTATTAGATGCACCAGTTTTAGACCTTTAGAGGATTATATGAGCCTGTGTTGCACGCTTTCTAACACGTGGGTAGCAACGTAGCCAAAAATTGTATGACACCACAAACAAAGAAGGTGAAGGTTGCATGCATTGCAAATGATAGTGGCAGAGGAGCTAGTCTCAGGTTAAGACTATTGAAGAAATTTAGTGAGCTTACCAATCTTTGTAGCATCAAATTCGATTTTATCATTTATAGCAGGATGGCAATGAGTCGGTGGTGTGGTCACCACACGCAATGGTGCAACGACTAAAATTGTATGACACCATGAATGAAGAAGGTGAAACTAGCATGAATTAGCAATGAAAGTATTAGAAGAACCGAACTCAAGAAAAAGAGGTTAGGGTTATTGAAGAAACTTAGTGAGTTGAGCATTTAGTGCAGTGTCAAAGATGGTGTTACCGTATATAGCCTGGACGATAACGAGCCAATGGTGTGGCCATCGCATTACAAGGTACAATGACTACAAGAATTTTCACTGGCTATTCATGCATGCTAAGCTCTCTTTGATTGTCATGGTTTCCGGTTGGCAACCCATCCTTCTCGCCTTTATACTCTCTATATTTAATAGGGGTAGAAGAAGAGAGTTTAAATTGCTTTAGTGAATTAGCCAATGAGTCGTTTATATACTGAGGGAGATAAAGACAAGGCATTGAATGGTTGAGCTGGTAAACAAAGTATTTCATGGCTGGCTTGAAGATCAATAAAATTAATTTAAGTAATAATAGGTTAAAAACTCATTTGTCAAAATTCTAAACTCCTCATGAGAAAAAATATTAGTTTAGTCATTTAATAACTACCAAGTTGGTTCATATATATAAACATATTTCACACTTGATATCTAACCAATGTGAGACTAAGCTTTCCATTTTCCTCAACATAATTCACAAGTGGCTTATTTTGAGTATTAATTTATCATTCATCACTCAATTATTTTGAGCATACGATATACCGTTGTAAATGTTTCATGGAGTAGAATATAAAACCATAGTTTTATAATTCAAATCTCCACCTTTACTAATCGAGAATGTCGAAACCATTTTTTTGAAAACGGGAATCGACTTTGTTGGAGATGAAAATTAAAACGGAAGTCGCCACCGATCGTTATTAGGTGTGATCGGATCACCTTCATTTTAATAAAACGTCTTAGTTTATGAAAATGGTGTTTTTGGTCTACAAAACTCGAGAGAATGAGTTCGGGAGTCGGTTATGTGCGAGGAAGGATTAGCACCCTCGCCACGCCCAAAATTAGTACCAAATTAATTAATGATTGTCCTATAGTCGAAGGTTGAAAATCGGGGATGGATTTAAAATACGATCCCTTTTTATTGACGTCGATTAAAAAAACACTTGAATTAGCTCAAAACGATCTTTAAAGATTTCCTCGTCTCGAGATATCAGAGTATCACATCCCGTAGTAAGTTAGGACACGATATCATGAATTCCCGAGCGCAAGTTTATCTTTAGCTCAAATTGAAATTCCGTGTATTTTGAAACTCAAAAGGATATTTGGCTATTTAGAACCAACGAAAAAATCGAAACCCCGTAAGTTAGGGCACAATTTCTCGATGTTCCAAAACGCAAAACATTGCCTCATTTAAAAAATTTTCTTTTTGAAATATAGCAAGTATAATGTTTAATAAAGTACATTATTTGTTTGGATTAAAACAATTTATTGGATGAATGTAACGAGACTTGATTCATGGGCGATAATATGAAAATATAGTAATGAATATAAGACAAATACACATGGACACTACATTATACAAATGAATAACAGTAATGCAAACTTGCGAAATAAACAAATCAAAATTCACATAATGGCAATAATCACACAAGGTATATCATTTAGATATTAACATTAACAATTAAAGAGAAATGAATTTAATAATAATTTAAAAGGTGTAAAGCAAATAAAATGAATAAGATGTAAAACAATTTTAAAATGATAATGAAGTTAAAATAATGTGAAAAAGGAGATTTAAAATTGACAATATGTAAAACAATTTAAAATAGAGGATATCTATATATATATAAAATATTAAAATAGGTAATATATATATATATATAATAAACACTATATAAAAAAACATGAAATGAACAATAATAAAACAATTTAAAACAAATAAGAGAGTTTAAAATAAGTTGCATAAGACAAATTTAAATAAGAATAAGACAAGTTTAAAATAATAAATATAAAGAAATTAAAAATAAATATTAAGAGGCTCAAAATAATAATATGTAAAAGAAATTTAAAATAATGTATAAGAAATTTTGAAGTAAATAACATATAAAATAATTTAAACCAAGTAATACATATAAAACTTTAAAATAGATAATATACACAAAGATTTAAAATAAATCATATATGAAAAAAATTAAAATGAATAATATGTAAAAACAATTTTGAAAATATATAATATATAAGAAATATGTAAAACAATTTAATATAAGTAATATATATGAAATCTTAAGGTAAATAATGATAAAAGGTTTGCGATATATAACAAAAGAATTTGAAATCGTTTATATATATAAATAGTATAACAAAATAATATATAAAACTTAAAATATATATATATATATATATAGGTGGTTTAACATAAACAATGTATAAAACATTTAGAATAAATGAGATGAAAAGGGAAATTTGGGATAAAACAATGTATAAAAACCGTCTAAGTAAAAGTATGTGTATAAAGACCAAAATAAATAATGTATACGATAACTTAAAAATAAACAATATGTATATAATTTAAATAATACACAATATGTGGAAACACTTAAAATGAATATTAGTAGAATGATTTAAGATAAATAATAAAACAATCCAGTAATGCATAGAATATTTAACAAATGAAATATAAGACCATTTAGAATAAATAATGTATGTGTTAAAGGAATAAAAAATAAAAAGGATTAGAATCAAGCATGAATAAAGAAATATAACTATAATTAAACTAATTAAGGGTAAAATCAAAACAAAAATGAAATCAAAAGTAAAAGACTGTAAAAAATAAAAACACGGGGCCAAAATAAGAAAACGCGCGGGATTTGAGGGCTGATCAGGAAATTATTCCTTGAGTTCTCTGCGCCCCGTTTAATTCAGGATTAAAATGAATCAGACACAAAGCCCGGGGGTGAAATCCATAAATAAAATAAAAGGAAGAAAAGGATTAGATCAAAAATCGCAAAGAAACGGAAGGATCAAAATGGAAAATAGCCCAATGATCTGAAACGCACGGACCTCTCTTGGATCGAGTCGGGTCGCACACGGGCGCATCAAAACGGTGCCGTTTCGGCACTTAGACCACCCACCCAAAACGCTGTCGTTTTGTAAGTGTATATAAAGCCCAATTTTTGTTACAAAATCATTTTAGCCTTCAAAAAAAAAAACTGAAACAGACCGTTAAACTCTCTCTCCTTCCTCCATTTTCTCATTTCGGCTAGGGTTTCAACACCCATCATTGCCGCCATTGTTGTGGCTCTTTGAGGCCACCGTGGTTCCCACCGTATACGGGGGTTAAGGGCATGCGAAAAGGGGCTTTTCACCTCCGGAGTTTATTAGGATAGACCCCCTTTTATTTCCCCTTTGGAATCGGTTTCAACAACGGAGCAGAGGCTCTGGCGACGCGAATCCAGGCTTAGGTAGGTCCCCTTTCCTCTCCCTCTTTATATTTTTTGTTATAAAATAAAACTTTAAAAAAAAAGAAAAAGAAAAAGGAAATATAAAAGTAAGGAAAACAGAAAGATATATGAAAAAACGAGATTGAACCTTTGTTTTCTTTGCTTTTGATTGCTTAAAATTGTGTGTTACAATATTTTTTTGCGTTTGTGGCTATATAGCCAAATACCAATGCTTTTTGTCTATTCCTTCCACTATTTGGTACGTTTCTGCTTTTTTGCTTTCTTTTTGTTTCTGTTTTTGCAGGTTTAGAGGGTCAACGAGGCAAAAACTTGCCGTTTTGGTGCAAACGGCATCAGGGGAGCCGTCCTCGGGCGTTGGATGTGCCGACGACGCACATGGGAAGGGTACGGCGCTGAAAGAGATTAGGGTTTCAAAATTGGCTTAGGTTTTAAGCCTATTGGGCCATCAAAATATTGGGCTTGTATTTGGGTTAAAACTTTTTGTAAGTGGGTTGCTTATATTTTTTGGGTTTTTATTTAAACGAACAGGGCAAAATTGAGCCCGTACAGAGAATATGCCTCAAAGCTTCCAAAAAATCTATTTTTCCAACATTAATTACTCATGGTAGATCTCGAACCTATGTACTCATGACTTTCAACTTCCACATTAAACAAGTAAATTATTAAAGATGGCAATTCAGATTACAGATTTAGATATCTGATCTAAAATTTAAGAATCCGAATAATATTCAGACTCGGATGTTAAAATTACTATCCGTTGCGGATTTGGATAGACCCCCTCGAATATCCATTATCAAAGCCAACCTTCAACTCTATTTAATCTTTATACAAACTAATAAATAACATATAAATATCAATAAAAATATTTTTAATATTAAAATATTTAATTAATAATAAATTGAATAAATTTAAATATGTTTAAAAATATCAGAAAAATATATATCTTATTTAACATCTTATTCTTTTAAATGTCATGTAGCTTCTCTTAAATTTTATTTTATTTTATCCGTAAACCTAACCTAACAATGAGATGGAATTATTAAGATTTCTAGATTTGTGATTATCCCTTCATTTTTTGATCAACTCCATTAGTTAAATTATTTTAAATAAAAAATTAAGTAATATTTCTATAATTAAAATAAATATTATAATATGAATTTATTTTGTAATGTGACATAATTATCTTTAGTATATATTATATTATAAAAATAGTATACATACACTTTTAATAAACATATAATATATCAATTGTTATATAATTAAATTGTAAATGTATAATAATTATTATAACATTATGATATTATAATATGCATTCTTCTATTAATGTTATGCAACCTAAACCTTAAACATGTAACTAATTTTATGATATACTATAATATATTAACATTATATAATTAAGATAGATTAGTTATGTATATTATAATAACATAATTGTATATAAGGTTACATATCAAATTCGACTTGTCATGTTTGGCTAGAAATAACATTGCCATATGTCAAATTCTATCGAATTGGCCAAAGAACTTTCTCGAGGATCCCCTTCACTAATAAAGAAGTCAAGCAAAGAGAAATAAATAAGGGTGCTTTATTTGAAATTAAGATTGACTGGTAAAAAAAATTATTTTCGGTGAGAGTGATTATATACAATTAGTTACATGTTTAAGGTTTATGTTGCACATCATTAATAGAAGAATGCACACTAATTACAATATCATAATGTTATAATATTTATTTTACCTTCATAATTTAATTATATAACAAATGGTATATTATATATATAATATAATATGTATACTATTTTTTTATAATATAATATTATAATGTTATAATATTTATTTTACCTTCATAATTTAAGAACATATATGTTCTTAAAAGAGTATGTATACTATTTTTTATAATATAATATGTACTAAATATAATTATTTCACATTACAAAATAAATTCATATCATAAAATTTATTTTAATTATATAAATATGATTTTTTTTAAATTAACTAATTGAATTTATCAAATAATAAAATGGATAATAAAAAATCTAAAAATCCTAATCACTCAATCTTATTTTTCATTTAGGTTTACGTATATAAAAAAATAAGTTTTAAAAGAAGTTACATTAGAGAATAAGATGTTAAATAAGATATATTTTTTATATTTTTTTAAATATATTTAATTTTTTATTAATTATTATATTTAATTTTAGAAAATATTTTTATTAGTATTTATACGTTATTTATTAGTTAGTATAAATTTTTATCAAAGTGGAAGACTAGTATTAATGGTTGAAGCATAACTTTAGTTCTTAAAGGTTGTGTTAAAATTTTGTTGGAACTAAAAATCTAAATATTTTGTAACCAATTTAGAGTCGGATATCCGATAAATAATATTTTAACTTGAATTTGGATAGTAATATTCGAATAGCTTATGGATTCAGATCTGGATAATCTAAAAAATGCAGATATCTGACCCATTGTCATTCTTATAAATTATTCCATCAAGTTTATCATATTTTCTTATTTTGTTTTTTAAAAAAAATTCAAATATGCATGGTATTTATGTTCTTCAACTTAGAATTTAGTCACATTGTCAACAAAATTTCAATATGTTCGGCTTACTTTTTTTAATTTAACTCGAATAAATTTATTCAATAGACTCGATTCAAATTTTATTTCGCTCAACTTGATTTGAACAAAATTTAAATTAAGTTAAAATGATAAAATAAAAAATTATCAATTTGACCGACTCAAAACGCTTACCCTTAGACTTCTGATTTTTTTTTTCTAATACAAATGCCTGTGAACTACCCATTGTCCCTCCCCAACCCTCAAATAGGAGGATAAATACGCTTCAATGTACCCGATGGTATATTCTCCTGCATAATCAATAATATCAATACGAACCGAGCTAGGACTCAATTCGTGACTATTTCAGAATCTTAAATTGTCCATGGATTTAGTTTTATTATATAATACAGATTCAGTTTTCAAAAAATATATATTATATGACTATTCTCTTTTCACGTTTTGCATTCATCTTTCTCTGTTTCTGTCGCTCCCGCCAAAAAGCCCTACTCTGTCTGCCATTTTCCTAAATCCCTCAAAGAACAAAGAGTGTGGCTCCAAAACACAGCTCACACAATGCGATGCGTTGTTCTTCACGAACTGAAGTCCCTTCACACTTGTAACCAGGTTCCCTAGTTTAGATAAGTAACAGCGAGGCTAGGTTCAGAGGTTCTTGGTAGACCGCCACTATCATCAAGCTCGCTACTCCAAAAAGTGCCAACAAATACATTGCCCAATACACTCACCTCTTCGAAGATGAGGTCGGGGAAAAAGCCTTGAGGGAGACCTTTTACGCTTTCGATATAAGTCTTCCCGCCCCTCGAGAAACAACAAGAAAGTTCAAATTCGGTGAAGAGGTCGACACTCTTCACAATGATGGTTGGTGGAAAGGGGCAATTACTAAAAAACTGGAGAACGAGAATGTTATGGAACGGCTCCAACGGTCTTTTTCATTTTCATATTTCTATTATTGTTGTTCTTATTCTAGTTATACAGTGCGTTTTTAGCATTAGCTTAAACAATTCGTTTTGCAGGAAACATTGTTTATTGAAATGGTATAGTTTAGGTTATTGATACTGTTATTTGCTAGTCCATTATTTGGTTTCCTTATATACCTGTAACTAAAAACAAAATAGTTATGAAATTTGAATCAGAATTATTTAGTATTTTCTTCTTCTTTTCTCTCTCGATCTTTCCCTTTTCTTCTTCCTTCCTGTTCTTTTACTATTTTGGATCTGTTACGTGACAAAGGTATCAGAGCTTTGTCGATTTTTATGGCCGTGGAGGGGGTGACTACGAGGATGCAAAAAGAATTAGGAATTATGCAAAGAGAGCTTACTCAACTGCAAGTCAAATTCACGTAGTTAGATGCAAGGATTGACGTACGTTTGAAGGATTTTCAGGAAGGAATTAAGTTTGAGGTTTGTTCAGAGGTACGATCTGAACAATATTTTGGACAAAATCCTCCTGTTACAATTACTAGTTTGATGTCTGGTAAAAGAAAAATGTATCTTAGGCTCTTCTCCTGGTTTTCCAGCAAAGGAACATTTAGTAGTGTCTTCTATGCCAGATCTAGGACGTTCGAATGTATCTTCACGAGGAGGAACTTTGGAAACTAGGAATACCTCGTTTCGAGTAGGCTGCCCTCACTTTGATGGTGGAAACTTTAGAGAGTGATGGTCTAAGTTAGAACAATATTTTGGGGCTGAAAGGGTAGGTGAACATGCTAAGGTTCGAGTAGTTATATTACATCTAGAGGGGAAGACACTATATTGGCATCACTTTTTTGTACATAAACATAGAGGGTTGTACTAGTGAACTTGGGAGGTGTATGCTAGGGGACTAAATGAATGTTTTGGATCTGATTCTCTCCTTGATCCCATGGCTGAGTTAGTAACTCTTAAGCAACACGGATCTGTTGACTAGTTCCATGATGGATTTCTGAGCTTGTTAAATCAGTTGAATTTGCCAGAAACTTATGCACTAAGCATATTTATCAGTAATTTGAAACCTAAAATAAGACAGTACCTTTGGTTATTTAAGCCTCAAACGTTGGTGGAATGTTATAATTTAGCTAGGTAGGTCGAGAATATTGTGCTAGGACCTGTGAGGAAGAGGTTAATTTCTGGTAATGGAGTTAGTTCATCTAGACTTTTATTTCCTATTTCTAAAGTGCAACAAGGAATAGGGAGTTTAGCCTCCGTAGGTGGATCAAGAAGTAGTAATTCAGGATAAAGAATTCCTTCTAAGTCTTTGTCTCAAGTAGAGTTAGAGGATAGAAGGAAGAAGGGCCTCTATTTTTTGTGTGGCTCAAAGTACTCACCAGGTCATAAATGTTCCAAGTCTCAGCTGTATCAGCTTATTATTGAGCCATTATGGGAACAGGGTTCTGACATGAAGAGTCCAACTTCTGAAGATTCTTAAGATTATTCTGAGCAATTGGAACTAGCAGATCAGGTTCCAAAAATTCTTACTCTTGTGTTATCGTTACATACTCTCCAAGGACTGTGGGGACATGATACTATAAGGTTTCCTGCTATAATTGGTCAAACTAAGGTGGTTGTATTAGTGGATTCTGGCAGCACACACAATTTTATAGATTTTAAGGTGGCTAAAAGATTAAATTTGGCAGTAGAATTAGGGAGTAAATTGAAAGTGATGGTGGCAAATGGAGTTCGATTATCTACTCAAAATTTATGCAGAGCGGTTTCTTGGAAAGCATAAGGCTATAATTTTACTATTGATTTCTTAATACTATCAGTGAAGGGATTTGACTTGATGCTTGGCATTCACTGGTTATTATCTCTTGGTCCTATTGTATGGAATTTCTCCAATCTGACCGTGCAGTTTAATCATATGGGTCAAAGTTACATTCTCCAAGGCATAGTACTAGGTTCACTACACATTGTTCCCCAGTAGTCAACTGTCCAAATATTTGAGTTTGGTAGGTAATGGTCCATGTCTTATGTTATGACTTCTTGTGATCAGACTGCTCTTAAGATGTTGCTAGTATAGTTGTCGTTATATTTGTAAGGCCTCCTTAATAGGTTTGAAGATATATTTCAAACTCTCACAGGCCTACTTCCTCCTCGATTACAAGATCATAGGATTCCCTTGATTGATGAATCTAAGGTAGTTAAGATGAGGCCTTACAGGTATCTTGCATTATAGAAAACTAAAATAGAGAAACTGATATAGGAAATGTTGCAAGCTAGGATAATCAGAGATAGCAATAGCCCTTTTGCATCTCCTGTAGTGATGGTGAAGAAAAAAGATGGCAATTGGAGGCTGTGTATTGACTACAGACAGCTTAATCAACTGACCATCAAAGACAGGTTCCCTATACCTGTCATTGAAGAACTTCTTGATGAATTGGGACAAGCAAATTTTTTCTCTAAATTGGATTTGCGTTCGAGATATCATCAGATTCGAATGTGGGAGAAGGATGTGTACAAAACATCTTTTAAAACTTATGCTGGCCATTATGAGTTTTTGGTCATGCCATTTGGCTTGACCAATGCTCCTTCTAGCTTCCAATCATTGATGAATTCAGTCTTTAGATCCTTCTTGCGGAGATTGATTCTTGTTTTTTTTAATGATATACTCGCTTACTTTCAGAAGTGGCATGATCACTTGATTCATTTGCAAGAGGTGCCACAAGTATTGAGGTCTAATCAGTTTTATGCTAAGAGATCTAAGTGTATTTTTGGAGCTACTCAGGTGGAGTATCTTGGACATGTTATTTCTCAATGGGTTGTCAGTATGGATCGAATTAAGGTGGCGGGTATTCTTGATTGGTCTTCTCCAAAGTCTGTCAATGAGTTGCGAGGCTTCCTTGGATTGTCTGGGTATTACAAGCGGTTCATCAAGGGGTATGGTGATGAGTCACTAAACTAACTAAAATCAAGATAGGCAAACGCACCTATCGAATAGTAGTATAGCTATGGTGAGTCGGGAATATTGTATCCACGAGGACTAAAAGTACTAGTAATTATTATCTTTTTATTATCTAGCCGACAAATTAAAATTAACTAAACTAATTACTAAGAATGTGACAGAGAATAGAATGAGAAAATACTTGAATATAACCAAAGAGAAAGACAATACCCAGGAAAGAATTCACCTAGACTTCACTTATTATTCTGAATCTGAATTAAACGATTTATTCACTTGTGCCTTGATCCGTAGAAATCCCTAAATTATGTTAATATCTCTTTCGAGAGTAAGAACAACTGACTTTAGGTTGATTAATTGAAATCTCTTTCTAATTAAAACCCCTATTGTTGCATAACTCGATCTATAGATTCTCCTATTAGATTTGACTCTAATCCGGTAGATTTATGTCTTCCTATTTCTAGGATTGTATGCAACTCCACTCAATTATGCCATATCTACTCTTAAATAAGGACTTTTGCCCCAGTGAAATAAGCACATCATACTTGAATTAATATCCTAAAAATATTAAAGTAAGAAATAGCATACATAATTGAGAACAAGAATCAAGTATTTATCATATAATTTAGAAAATCAAATAATAAGATCCATCATAGGTTTCATCTTAGGTATCTAGGGAATTTAGTTTATAATTTGGAAGGGAAACATCTCAAAATTAGAATAACAACAAGACATAAGAAACACAATAAAACTTCGAAAGAAATTTGACTGGAGATCTTCAACTTAAAAGAGATTTGCTTCTAAGTTAATTCCGACGGTGTTCTTCGAGTAATTTCTTCGTTCTACTCTGCATCCTCCCTTTAGTCCTCTTCTAATGTGTATTTATAAACTTTAAAATGCTCAGAAACCCTAAAAATTGGGTTTTTTTGTGTAAAAAAAGAAGCAGGGTTCGAAATCGACACGGGCTGGCACATGGACTTGTGGCTAGCCTATATGGCTCACACGGGCATGTGCTCAACCTGTGTGAAAATGCCCAGGCCGTGTGGTTCCTGAAAATAGCTTTTTTTGTCTGATTTTGGCTCGTTATTCGCTCATTTCACTTCCCTATGCTTACCTAAGTATAGAAACATAAGTTTAAAGGATTAGGAGCATTAAATTCACTAATTCACATAATAAATCATCAAAAAACATGCCAAGCATGGACTAAAACATGTTACTTTTATGGTTTATCTTATGGATTACTGGCTAAACCCCTCACTACTTTATTAAAAAAAGATGTTGCTTGGTAATGGATAGTGTTGGAACAGACTACTTTTGATTAGCTCAAAGAAGTTATTTGTCAGACTCTAGTCCTAGCCTTGCCAAATTTTTAAGAGACTTTTTGTGTGGAAACGAATGATAGTGGCCAAGAGGTCGGGGCAGTTTTGCAGCAGAACGAGAGGCCAGTAGCATATTTCAGCGAAGCCTTAGTCGTCAAGTATCAAGCTTTGTCTATCTATGACAAAGAAATGATAGCAATGCTTTTAGGAGTCAATAAATGGCATACTTATCTTGTTGGAAGACATTTCTTAATAAAAACTGATCACCAGAGCTTGAAGTTTTTATCCGAACAGCAAGAAATTACACCTTACTAGTAGAAGTGGGTTGCTAAGATGCTGGGGTACGATTTCTCGATTTCATATCAAAAAAGGGCTTAGAATACAGTTGCAGATGTTTTGTCCAGGAAACCTCATGAACACAAACACCAATTCTTCCAATGTGAGGGGAGTCTTGACTCTTCTTGGTCTGAGGTATGGGATCGCATTGTTGCTTCATATGAAACAGATAATAAGCTGCACCAGTTGTGTCAAGATGTTCAAGTGCAGCCCCAGTTGCATCCCAAGTATTCTTGGCACGGTATGTTCCTTCGCAGACTGGGCAAGATTGTGGTTGAGAATGATGTTCAGACACATATTCGGTCTTTTTCATGATAGTTCCTTGGAGGTCATTCTGGCATCCATGCTACTTGGCATAGGATCTCTGCGTTGCTCTATTAGAAGGCTTTTTTAAAGATGTTAAGCGATGGGTGTGGGAGTGTGTTGTTTGCCAGCGTCGCAAAACTGATAATTCTGCTTCACCAGGGCTTTTGCAATCTCTACCTATACCTGATCGAGCTTGGACTATCATCAGCATGGATTTCATTGAGGGTCTGCCTCTATCACAGGTGGCTATAGTAGACCGTACTTTGCAACACCAAGAAGTCATGTGCAAAGTTTTGAAATTTCATCTCACTTGCGCTCAGGGTCGGATGAAACAAATGGCTGACAAGAGGTAATCGGAACTAGAATTTCAGGTGGGGGATTTGGTATATTTGAAGTTACAACCATATTGACAACACTCTTTGCGCAAGTTTAAGAACCAGAAATTGTCATCCAAGTATTTTGGTCCTTTTTCCAGTGGAGGCTCGTGTCGTACAGGTTGTTTACAAGCTGTTACCATCATCTTCTGCTTGCATCCATTCTACCTTCTATGTTTCTCAATTGAAGAAGTATATTGGCTCTGCGGTGAGTGCCTTTAATTTTCCACCAGTGGGGTTTGATGGGGCTCTTCTCAAGACACCGATTTGAGTATTGAATAGACGCTTGGTCAAGCAAGGTAACCATGCTATTGTGGAGGTTCTCGTCGAGTGGGCTAACACATTTCCTGAGGATTCAACTTGGGAAAATTTGCACGATCTTCAACGTTGATTTCCTACTTTTAATCCTTGAAGACAATGATCCTGTTTCAACGGTCCTTTTTCATTTCCATATTTCTGTTATTGTTGTTCTTATTCTAGTTATATGGTGCATTTTTGCACCATGTTTGGTTAGAGGGAATGGCTCTTACATTCCCTCATTATTCTTTGACGAATAGTAATGTTTTTGTTTGGTTCACCTTTTCTTTATTCGGTCGTATTACTTAAAGCGCTTCTATTCCCTCAAACGCGTAATAGGGATTCAGGGCACGTTTGGTTCGCTGTAATGGAATAGAGGCGTAATGGAATAGAGACGTAATGGAATAGAGGCGTAATGGAATAGAGGCGTAATAGCAATTCAATTGTTTGGTTGAATGTAATGGAATAGAGGCGTAATAGTATTCTTGTGTTTGGTTGAATGGAATAGAGGCGTAATAGCAGAAGGAAAAAAACTAAAATGACTAGAATACCCTTAGTAGAATTTTTTTAGGTAGATGATTTATTGTTATTGTTATTAAATTTTAATAAGATTATTAATATAAATAATAAATAATTTAATAATAATTTAAAATAATTATTATTAAATATAATTTAATAAAAAATATATAATTTAATAAAATTCTTAATATAATCATTCTTATATTAATTTACTAAAATCATAATATATAATAATATAAAAAATATTTAATCTCATTTATTATTTTTAAACCGCAATACAATGTGCTAAAACATCATTAGTGAATCAAATAATTTAATTATTCTAAAAAAAAATAGAAGTAATAAATAACTTAAAAATTATATTTTGCATAAATATAATATTCAAATATTAACAAACATAAAATTAAATTTCAGGAATAATTTTAAAATTTACCCCAAAGATTTAGTGTACTTCTTGACCTGAACTTGACAATTAAGTTTATTTTAGTACTTGTATATTTTTTGTCCACTTTAATAATTGAACTTGACAATTAGATATATTTTAATCTTTGAACTTGAAATATATAAAATTTTATTGACATAACTCTTTAATAATTGAACTTGACAATTAGATATATTTTAATCTTTGAACTTGAAATGTATAAAATTTTATTGACATAAAACTTTAAGATTGTCTCACATCATTAAATTTGGACGGAATATAAATTCATAGTCAAAATAGACCTACTTATAAAGTTAGATGCTAAAGTAGACCCCAACAACATATAAGTATCAAAATGAAACTAGCTCACAAAGCGAAACTTCTTATGAAAGATGATAAACAAATTGTGCTACTTGAAGGGAACAACACTTGGCACTGGAAAAACATTCCGTGGTTGAGGACATAAAACCTCTTAAGCATTGCGTCCAGGTTATGAGCTACTCACAGCAACACAGATCGCTGGGAAATAGTGTGCCAAATTACCTTTTGTATCTCTTCTTGGAACCACATGGACAGGGAGCATTACGGCTCATTTCTCCACTCTGTACCATATTAAACTTGGCAAGATCCAATGGTGTTGAACCCATTAGCTTTTGCACCTGCAAAAGATAAAAAAATAAAACGAATGACATTTCCAATGGGGAAAGAGAGAGATGCATAAACTAATACTTGTCATTGATATTTTAAACTGTGGGAGGGGCATATCCATGCAATCCACCATTACAAACAAAATTTTCTTGATATTTATATGATTTAATTGTTCATCACTCATCCTCCTTCATTGGGTGACTAGCAAACAAAATCTTGCAAATCTGAAACGATCCAAGCAAGAAAAAAATAGCAAACCTTCAACAGGATCAAAACCAGGAGGCAGATTTCCACTTGGGATTGGCTTTATCTGCAGAATAGAAAAGAGGAAGATGATGTAAATATTGAAAAGAAATTTCAACTGCATTTAAAAAAGAGGAGACATCGAAGGAGATCTAAACAGGTTTTATGGTCAATTACATTTTGTTTTTCTTCTTTTGCTGCCCTAGATTAGTTCATGTGTCTATATGGAGACACCTTGTCATTGACTTAAAGTAACAAAACTCTCATGCGCTAAGGCTGAAGATTGATGAAATTTAAGATCCCTTTGATATAGTATTTAATTAGTTTAATAGTAAATGAAATAGACTTGATAGAATAACAATTTTCATCACTAGCAGGTCCAATCCTTTCCTATTAAGGGATGAAGAAGAGAGAGCAATGGCAATAATAAGACTTGCTATTCGGTAATCACATCAATAAAAACTATATTTTCTTCATTTTTTTAAGAATTATGTTCATCATTGTTGAAACTTAAATATAATGGTTGGACCATTTCCTATATGCTTAAGCTTTTAGGACTATCATCACCTTATTTAACATGGTATTAGACCCAATGCGTGATCTATTCTTCCTGCCTAACCCTATGTGGGGTCAACCACCCCTTGTGAGGTTGTCCGTGTATAGGCCCTTGTTGAGAAACACATAAAGGGGAGTGTTATTTGGTATTATATCACATCTAATAAATCTCATGTTTCTTGTGACCTTATATCCAAGTTGAGCCCCTCACCTATTGGCAATTGGTTTTAGGTTGGATGCTTAACAATCACACAAGAAACTTTCCTTTTTCTTTTATTTCTTCAATTCAAGAGCAGGAGAGGACCATGGTCATATTAATACTTGCCTTTGGAAATCATATTTTTAAATGACAACAGAAGCAGCAACAAAACTACTCAAATAATAGGGAACTTTACCTTACGTTAAGGCCTAGATTTAAATTATACTTAAAAGATAAAAGATATTAGCATAAACCATGCACATCGTGACAAATGGAAATAATTTAGCATAAAAGAAGAAAGTTTCTTTGCATATTCATCTATGCTAGTTGATCAAATAGAAATAATTTAGCATGTCAGAGGACCTAACATTCTTTAGGGCCTAAGATGAAACTTAAATGATATATGATTATGCATGCCAGGACTTTTAACATTCTTTCTCCTTTTATGTTACTAAAACCTTGTCCCTCAGAGAATTTTGCTCTTTTGATCAGGTGACAGAAAGCAAATTAGATCAGTCCTAGCCTTTAGAAGGCAATTCTAACTCAATTTCAAACAATGGAATGCACTAATTTCTCGTCCCGCTGTTGTTTTCCTCTTTCTTATTATTTAACTAATGAAAACAACAAGCAATAGAGTTTTATTCAGGCAAAAAAATTCTTGTCTTCAACTGAAATTATATCATTCAATTTTCAAAGAATCCAAAGTAGGGTCTGATTTTTTCTGGTAGAAATTATGTCTATGCAAGCAAATATTTTTATGACCAAAACATTAAAACCATCGGATACTCTGTGTTAAACAAGCAACTTCTTTTGTGTTTTGCAGTGTTATTTACAATACAAAACTATCGTACATGCTTATACTTGATATGATAAAGGCAAACCCAGTTCAGTCTATCACAAATCAAACACCTAAAAACCAACCAAAATAAGAAATTCACAACAGTATCATATTGTACCAAAATCAGCAGCAGCACAATGAAAGCAGCCACAATCCAAGGCAAAGACAGACAAAGAAATGAAAAGTTCAAGATTCATACCTCAAAATCAGTCTCTAATGAAGCAGTGAATTTCAAAAGCCACAACAAAATGACAGGGAAAAAATGAAAAAAGAGACTGATACGGGGTTGCGCGCGGACCAAGATCGAGTTGCCAAGTCACGAGAAACTCCTACGAAAACCCTAAACAATTAGATCTGAAACGAAACAGAAAAATTAAAAGATTAGAACTTTGAATTTCCAGATCTGAAATAAAATCCCCAAATCAGCAAAGAATCAAATTGAGAATAGAAATAAGTGTTAGGGTTCTTGAAACCCTCAAGGAGATTGTGATTCTGCCCAATTGAACACCAAGATAGTTTTCCCCAAATTTCGACAATCTAATTTCACCCAAAAAGAGTATGGAAAAACCCTAGAAATTGGGGATTTTTGGGCTGATTCCTTAAGATAGAAAAAGGCTGAAAACACAATAAGAACAGAAAATAGATTAGATAATGATTCAGCACAAGTAGAAATAAAGAAAGAATTGACAGTAAGAAATTAAAAGATAAGTCCTAAGAAGCCTTGAAATCCCGAAAGATCTCACAACTCCCTTCAAACGGCTCTAATCTCCCCTCCAAAGAATATCAATGGCAAGAAGAAGGTTGAAGATGGCTCCCACAATCAAAAAGATTGTTAAAACAACTTCTAAAGAAAACTCAAGAGAAAATCCTTGAAGAACTCAAAGAGAATTTTCACTCAAATCAAATCTGAAATTTTTAATGTAATTGTAATGTTATGTAGGGTGGCTGGCCAAGCCATATAAATAGGCCTTTCAAATGTTTCCTAATTTAATTAGAACACTAAAACTAAAACTAAAAAAAACTCCTAATTATTTTAATATGGAAATTCGGCCAAGGGTCTTTTATTTGGGACTCTTGGACTGAATATAAAAATTTAAACTAAATAAAATAAATAAATAAAAATAAAACTTTACAACTTGGGCCACTTTGACAATTTGGCCTGATTTTCAACTAAGTATGGGTGGATTTCTTGATTGGGCTTGGAATCTTCTTATTGGGCCTTGCCCTCAAGAATTTGGGCTTTTGTGACTCGTATCATTCCCCCCTTCCTCAAAAAGATTCGTCCTCGAATCTGAAAAATCAAATGAACTCGACTTTCCTCTATCGAACGGGACTAATGGCAATTGAGTCCACTGAAAAGAATAGCCATGAGATAGTAAATAGCAACGGAAACAAGCTTGTAGTCCAATCATAAGCATAACAGAACAGGTATAACGCATGTGAATGGACAGATTCAGATTACCATGCAAACAATCTAATTTACTCACCACTGCCTCGTCAAATATTTGAAACAAAGATGGACATGTTTTAAGGCATTCAGTCGTCTCACATTGTTCCCACAAACCATGAATAAATTGCGAGTAATAAATCAAATGGTAAACATAATCGTCACAAGTAGGTATTTGAAAAGATTTACATGGTTCACAGAGTTGCATAATCATACCATGCATTAATCGACGGTCTATAGATTCACTCACACATGCATTATCAAAAACAAGAATCTTTTTATCAACCATCAAAACAGATAGATCATCAATAAATAAAATAGGACAGTCAAGCACGTTTCGATCTAAGTGTTCATCAACACGATCTTTATCACTATCCGAGGAGTACAAAAGTGTTTCAAAGGTTTCAAGCATCTTACCTCGATAAGCAAAAGAATAAGGGTCGATTTTACCTTTTTCATTTAAAACAAACCTTCGTTCATCGGGGGCATAGTGTAGTCGAATCTCCGTTGTTGAGTTAACCTTTGTCAAATGGAACTCAAACTTCATGTACAACCACATAAATTGTTTAAGGCAAGAATATAAATTGAAAACAAATTTGGCAAATTCCGTTACCTTATTCTCCAAAACAGATTTGGACAAATTCAAGGATTTTACACAAGGTAAATCAAGAGAATAACAAATCACGCTTCTTTTCGTAATGACTTTATCAACCACAATCGAAGAGTAACAATTAATCGGATCAAAATGATGGGATCTTTTAAGAACTAAGTCACCAAAAGTTTTATCAATAATTTTCAAATCTGCACTGGACTCGGTTTCTAAAATTTCCTTAC
Organism: Gossypium hirsutum; assembly: GCF_007990345.1. NCBI lineage: Eukaryota > Viridiplantae > Streptophyta > Magnoliopsida > Malvales > Malvaceae > Gossypium > Gossypium hirsutum. The sequence goes on from NC_053431.1 coordinate 121,822,323, forward strand.
CTCGCTTACCTTCGGGATCATGTAGTGTGATTTCATCTTTGCTTAAGTTGATCGTATGAAAGCGTCTTTCATTTGAGAGGTATTGAAGTTGAAAGTTATCTTTCGATCTTTCGGGAACCTGAAAAGTAGCAACACAAGAAAAATTCATATCTTGGTTAGTGGAAACATTCCTCACTAGCCTTTCCTCGTCTTTTTCTTTTGTTTCTTTTTCTAACTCATTTTCTCTTCTTTCTTCAACTTCTTTTTCAATTTTCTTTTCTGTTTCACATTCCTTTTCACTCTCAATCTCTTTTTGCTCTTTTTCATTCTCTTTTTCTTTTTCCTCACTTGTTTTAACAGAATTTCTCAGTTTGATTTGGTCCTCATGGACTTGTTCCGGAGTGAGCGGCACTAAGGTAAGTTTCTTTCCTTGATGCTTGAAAGAATACCTATTGGTACGACCATCGTGAGTGACTTTTCGATCCAGTTGCCATGGTTCTCCTAGCAACAAATGGCAGGCTTGAATAGGCATTACGTCGCACACAACTTCGTCTTGATACTTACCGATAGAAAAGGCAATGCGCACTTGTTGAGTGACCCTAAATTGGCCTTCGTTGCTAAGCCCTTGTAGTTGATAAGGTTGTGGATGCTTGGTAGTGGTTAAGCAAAGCTTTTCCACCATCGTCGTGCTGGCTATGTTCGAGCAACTTTCACCATCAATAATAACTCTACAAAGCTTACCTTGTACATGGCAGCGAGTATGAAAGAGATGTTCTCGTTGCTGCTCGCTCCTTGGTTTTGCCAAAGATGATTGTCCACGATCATGAAAATCATCATCCATTCTAGTGACACGTCGAGGGCCGCGCCTTTGGGGTTGGTTATCCCTATCTTCCTTAATTGGATCTCGATATTGATGTTTTTGATTCACTCGTACCTCATTCAAAGTAGTATTCAATGCTTGAAGTGTAGCATTTATTTGTGTGATTGCAGCAGTATGTCCATCTAACTGTTGTTGGACTTTCATAAGTGCATCATTATTATCACCTTTAGACATCTTCAAAACCTGTAAAAAATAAACACTCAACACTCAAAAATAAAAGTTAGCAAACCTCACCATTAATCACTCAAAAAGAAAATTCAAATTCTCAATGAGGTCGAATTCAATCTTGTGAGTTCTTTATCAGAGTTTATATCAACCAATTAGAGAGTGTGAACCAAACTACCAAAGAATCCTAATTTGCACTAGGATGCCAAAAACTGACGAGACACCAATTGATTCGTGTTGCACCGAGGAAGAAGTTGTGCACACGTTTAAATCCTACTAACACAAGAAACAAGAAGGTGTTAGATAATGTAAAGGAAGAATAAAGGGAAACAAATGAAAACCTACAGCTAAGAATCAATAAAAATTGCTGAAAATAGAAAACCCGAAAAACTGCGGAGTAACTTGACAACTTCGTTCGAGGTGTTCCCGATCTCCAAAAATCACGAAATTAAATCTGGAGTGTCCTTATATATTGAATTTTTGATCTGGAAATTTTGGGCACCAAATTCAACCCGCTAAATCTTTTTTAAATTTTTTATTGAATTTCGTATTTTTTTGATTTTTTTGACTTTTTTGACTGATTTTTTTGCGGGAATAATTTTTTTATATTCAATCACAGTGCCAAAAATATGTATGTAAAATTTCAGATCAATCGGACAATGTTTACCCACTCAAATGAATTTTTTTTAAACAATTTTTCTGGGTAAAACTGTCGTTTATGCTTTAAAAAATAGAGATCAGTTTAGAAATCAACCAAGAACACCCAAAACGCCCAAAATCTGATACCAAATGATACGGGGTTGCGCGCGGACCAAGATCGAGTTGCCAAGTCACGAGAAACTCCTACGAAAACCCTAAACAATTAGATCTGAAACGAAACAGAAAAATTAAAAGATTAGAACTTTGAATTTCCAGATCTGAAATAAAATCCCCAAATCAGCAAAGAATCAAATTGAGAATAGAAATAAGTGTTAGGGTTCTTGAAACCCTCAAGGAGATTGTGATTCTGCCCAATTGAACACCAAGATAGTTTTCCCCAAATTTCGACAATCTAATTTCACCCAAAAAGAGTATGGAAAAACCCTAGAAATTGGGGATTTTTGGGCTGATTCCTTAAGATAGAAAAAGGCTGAAAACACAATAAGAACAGAAAATAGATTAGATAATGATTCAGCACAAGTAGAAATAAAGAAAGAATTGACAGTAAGAAATTAAAAGATAAGTCCTAAGAAGCCTTGAAATCCCGAAAGATCTCACAACTCCCTTCAAACGGCTCTAATCTCCCCTCCAAAGAATATCAATGGCAAGAAGAAGGTTGAAGATGGCTCCCACAATCAAAAAGATTGTTAAAACAACTTCTAAAGAAAACTCAAGAGAAAATCCTTGAAGAACTCAAAGAGAATTTTCACTCAAATCAAATCTGAAATTTTTAATGTAATTGTAATGTTATGTAGGGTGGCTGGCCAAGCCATATAAATAGGCCTTTCAAATGTTTTCCTAATTTAATTAGAACACTAAAACTAAAACTAAAAAAAACTCCTAATTATTTTAATATGGAAATTCGGCCAAGGGTCTTTTATTTGGGACTCTTGGACTGAATATAAAAATTTAAACTAAATAAAATAAATAAATAAAAATAAAACTTTACAACTTGGGCCACTTTGACAATTTGGCCTGATTTTCAACTAAGTATGGGTGGATTTCTTGATTGGGCTTGGAATCTTCTTATTGGGCCTTGCCCTCAAGAATTTGGGCTTTTGTGACTCGTATCAGAGACCGAGAGAGATCAAAAACCACAACAAATGACAGGGAAAAAATGAAAAAAGAGACCGAGAGAGAGAATAGGTAAAGAAATGGGAGGAGAAATCAACGAGGACAGAAAAAGGAGAGGGTGGAGGTCGATTTGGGAGGGAGGGTAAAACAGAGACTGATTTGGGAAGACGGATGTAATAGGGCTAATCGTCGATTTGGGAAGGGAATAAAAAAGCAGAGAATTTAGGGAATAGGCGGGTAATGTAATAGGCGCGTAATACCGATTACAACGAACCAAACACCAGAATAGGTCGCGTAATCGGGGTGTAATGGAATACCTATTACACTGAACCAAACACGCTTGTTGAAAGCTTTGAATGGCCATTCCGACTATCGCCGAATAGAAATGAATAAAATTCTGCCTAAAATCTCTTTCAGACTTTCTTTGTAATTGCGTTCAAAGTTGCTTCTTTTATCACAACAATACACTTTCAGGTTAGCAGATTTTTCTTTTCAAGTTTAATTTCGTTTGGTTTCCATTCTTGCAATAATCAAGTTTTGTTTTAGACGGGTTTTGGTAATCGGTTTTCTTTAAAATTACTAAAAAAAAAAAGCTACAACTCAACTCCCAAATCTTTGTCTTTTGGGGGAGATGATGTTTCGTTTTCTCTTATGGGATACCTACGGACTAGAATTGAATTGCAGGGAGTCAATCGTAATCATCATATCGATCTCTTCCTCTTAATCCTTGTTTTATTATTTCAATTTTGCTGCTGGAGACGATAAAAATAAACTAATTAATGGAGGAGATAACTCAAATTTTGATGAATTTATATTGTCTGTAATACTCACGCATATCCCTTTTGCAATATTTGTCATTGTTTAAGTCAGAGTTTTATTCCCAAATTTCTTACTGATAACAAATTAGTTTTCATTATTGTATTTTACAGTATTTCAGATTTGGAGATATGGTGCAGCAGACGAAAATTTATTAAGAAATATATATTATAGTGCTTTGGAGCAGACACAAATTGATGTCCAGACACTAAAGGGTCAAATGGAACCAGAAGTTCTACTAGCGGGCAGTATAGACGACTCCTTTAGGTATAAATGGAGTTGGAAATAGATATAGATGTATCTGCATCCTCTTCCAAGTACAAGATGCCTCCGATTTCCTATTATTGTACTATAAATTCTAGTACTTTAGTTGGATCTACAAGTCAGTAATGTCAGTTTTCCAGCTTCAGTGTTCTTTTTTATGAGCTTGTTAACAAAATTTAGGTCAGGGTTGAAAGCTGAAATTGGAATACTCTTTCCTATGCTTATCCTTCGAGTTCTAGAGAATGTTCTCCAACCAAGTTTTCTACAGAAAATGACTATCCTTAATTTGTTGGACAAGATTGGTGGGAATTCACAGATAATCATCTATATATTTGTGAACTATGATTGTGACGTAGATTCACCAAACATATTTGAAAGGTATTCATTTCCTAATAATTGTTGACCCGGAATTTTGGTCGAACTCAAGAGTTAAAGGATCTGGTGTAGAAGACAGTGGAGAGCGCAGGGAAACCAAATTTATCAAATTATTTTCCAGTGTCGAAGAGTTTTGATTTGCAGGGAGTAAGAAAGCGTGCAAGGCTACATTATGACAGGATGCATCAGATATTTGACAACATGATTGATAAACGAATGAAGGCCAGAGCATTAGACTCAACCACCAGGAATGGTGATTTCTTGGACGTGCTTCTTGATCAATGGGAAGAAAACAGATCTATTCTGAATCGTGACACAATCAAGCCTTTGATCTAGGTCAGGGATTCAAATAACGGAACGTTTTTAGAATAACGGCCGTTATATAGCGGTAGCGCCGCCAACCGAAACCGCTATTGCTGAAAATAACGGAGGGAAGCGGATTCACACCGATAACGGTGGATAGCGGCCGCAATTTAATGGATAACGGACAATTGCGGCAATAACGGGCCGCTATTCCCGTTATTTTCCGTTTTCGTAAATTAAAAAAAAAATCAAAGTGCTGTAGATGGACATGGATGATGATTCTGGTGAATGAAATATTGAAGTGAATAGTGAAAAGTGAGAAGAAAGACTGAATAATTGTACTTCATAATAAAACAAAAGACAAGGGAATATATTCCCCCCAACCTGCAATCAAAACAAAGTAAAGTAAAAGACTGAATCTGAAAGTCGATTAAAAAAATCAAAACTCACTCACACAACACAATACAAGGCAGTACTCAGTAAGTCAGACTCACAAACTCACATTTCACAGAATCACAAGCAAACGAAAAGGCAAAATATATTTCTTCATTCTCCATATTTCGGCAAGGCAAAAAACACAACCACAGGGCACAGGCAGCAAGCAAAGCAATAGATCAAGTAAGTAGAGAAAACTAACCCAGTAAAGTACTTGCATGTCTTGAATCTGCAACATAGAGTGATTTTTTGATATTTTTATCCCTAGATCTATATTCTACACAAAAAAAGGGGGGTTAAAATGTTTTCGGCGATTTCCGACCACCGTGCACGGCGGCGCCGTCGCCGGTGATCGGCGGCTGCCACGGTGGCCGATGGCCGGATTCTGGGCAACGGCAGAGAAGAAAATAATTGAGAGAAAAAGGCAAAAAAATTATTTGAAGAATGGCTGAAATGAAGATTCTGAAAATTTTTTCATTTAAATAGGCCTTCAAAACGACGCCGTTTTGGGCAGGCCACTCTGGCACCAAAACGACGCCGTTTCGGCCTAACCCGCGCACTTACCCGACCCGTTTCCTAGGATCCGCGTGTTTTTAACAGAAGGGTTAATTGCGCTTTTAGCCCTTCCTATTTTTTATTATTTACAATCAAGCTTATTTCTTTTTTAATTTTGTCCTATAATTTATTTCGTATTTCAATTTGGTCCACCTTGAAGCTGTGCGTTTTGAAGGATGGGGATTATTTCCCATTTGATCCATTTTTGTTATTTGTGCATTCAATTTGGTCCTTTTTCTTTTTATTTATTTCAGATTTGCCGCAAATTTATGTTTTAAGTTCGATTTAGTCCCTTTTTGTTATTTTTGCTATTTTATTATTAAATTAATTAATTTAATATTACTATTACTATTATTATTTTTCCTTTTTTATTTTATTATTTATTTACTTGTTATTATTACCATATTATTAAAATTTAATTAGTTTTGCATTATTATTTCAATTATATTTCTTTTCATATTTATTTACCTAAATATTTTAAATACATTTATTTTATTATATCATTTTATTTATCTATATAGTATATCCTTTCATATTATTTTTAATTTTAAGATTTTTATTATTGTTATTATTATTATTAATACCATCATCATCATCATCATCATCATGATTATTATTATTATTATTATTATTATTATTATTATTTATTACCAGTATTATTATTATTATTAAATTTTTTTACACAATATTTATTTATTTCTATAATATTAGGTCTTTACTTTAGCTTTAAATTTTGTTTACTTTTTTGGTATTATATTGTTGATAATATAACTATATAAGTAATGAGTTGCTTATATTTCTAAATATAATTTTATGTTTCTTATATAAATAAAAATAAAGCATGCCACCACGTGAAGAGTTCCCGACTAAAGGATTGGAGGGTGCACCAAATAATGATATAGGTTGGCACTTTGGAACTCTAGTGCCAAATGCGAGAGGAAGTATCGTATGTAAACTTTGTGGTAAAGTTGTGAAAGAAGGAATAACACGACTTAAAGAGCACATTGCTCATAAAACCGGCAATGTTGCACCATGCCCTAATGTTACTGGTATGTGATACTTTATTATTATTATTAAATGTTATTGTAAATTTATCAATAAAGATTATATATAATTGATAATAATATAAAGTGTGAATTATTTTTATTTTATTAACAGGTGTCATTAGAGAAAGTATGATGAATGTACTAAAAGAAAGCAACACAAAGAAAATAGACAAAAAGAGGAGAAAAGATGAATTCTTATCTCAATTAACAGAAGAGGAGGATGAGCATGAGGGATTCATTGATGAGGTTTCTGCTATAAGGCAAGCAACTCGAGAAAGTATCCAATCACAACACGAGTGGCATAGAAGGGAAGAATTCAGACGAAGTACTGGTGGTTGGGATAACATTTATGAAGAAGGGCGATCTTCTCATGGATCAGCTAGAGAACATAATAGAGAAAGAACAAGTAAATCTATTCTAGGTGAGTCTGAGTTTACCTTAAGGGGAGCTATACCTGAATTGGTTAGAAGCAAAAGTTCAAAGCAACCAAAGGTCAATGACTCTTTTTTAAAGAGTTTTCGAAGGAAGATAGGTGAAGCGGTATCTAAATTTATAATATATGAAAGACTTCCTTTTCAATTAGCAAGCTCTCAATGGTTGTATAACTTAATTCAAGTGGCAACAGAAGTTGGACAAGGTGTAAAGCTCCCAACACCTTATGAGGTTTCAGATGTGTATTTGGAGTCAGAGTATCAACGAGTTCATGATTGGGTAAATGTACTAAAGACTCATTGGAAAGAATTGGGTGCAACTCTAATGTGTGATGGTTGGACCAACAGTTTGAATCAAATGCACATCATTAATTTCCTTGTTTATTGCAGTAAAGGAACCATTTTTTGGAAATCGGTAGATGTCTCAAGTGTCCGTAGTAGAGATGCTGAATTCTACTACCGTTTGTTAGATTCAGTTGTAGAAGAAATTGGAGAAAATTACATTGTCCAAATAGTGACTGATAATGAGGCAGCAATGAAAGCTGCTGGAAAAAAGTTAATGTTGAAAAGACAACATCTATATTGGACCTCATGTGCAGCTCACTGTTTAGATTTATGCCTTGAAGATATTGGGAAAAAGCCCAGTGTAGCAAAAGTGTTAGATGAGGCAAAGAAAGTGACTTGCTTTATATACAATCACATTTGGACTGTTGATTTGATGAAGAAGTATACACAAGGGAAACAAATACTTCGACCCGCTCTTACTCGATTTGCAACTCATTTCATTCAACTTGAAGAGATAACAAGACAAAAGCAAGGTTTGAGAGAAATGTTTAATTCAAAGGTCAGTATTTTATAATTAGTTAATATAATTACTTAAATATAGTAACCTTTAGTGATTTTATTAGTTCCAAATAATTTAAATTATATTATTTTAAAATTTTTCTTATGAATATATAGGAATTTAAAGAATCAAAATGGGGAAAGCAAAAGTCAGGGCCTGCTTATGAAGCCAAAAAAATTGTTTTGGGAAAAGATTTTTGGAAAAAAGCCAATGACCTCATAAAAGTTTATGAGCCCTTAGTAAGAGTATTGAGACTTGTGGATAGCGATGAAAAACCAACGATGGGCTTTATTTATGAGTCTATTGATAGGGCTAAACGAGCAATTCAACAAAATTGTCGATATTTCACAGAGTATGAAAAGATTATTGACAATAGATGGAATTTTATGCATTCCGACTTGCATTCAGCTGGTAAGATAAAATATTTCATATAATTAAGAACTATTTTTATATTTTATTATTTTAAGCTTTAGATTATTATTATTTGATGATATTCTTATAAATTATACTTAGGTTATTTTCTCAACCCTCAATTTCAATTTGGGGTGGAGCATTCTGAGAATGTATTAATAGAAACATTAGAAGGTACACGATCAGTAATTGAAAGATTAGAACCTTCTATGGATACTCAAGTCAGAATGGTTAATCAGGTTAGATTCAACTACTATTATTTGTAACTTAGTTAAATAATTTGAAATAGAATTTTTATTTTTATTTTTACTCTATCTTTTATTTATGCAGTTGTTATTATTTAGAGATAAACATGAGACATTCGGTACTCCACAAGCACAAAGAGCTTGGAAGCAAATGAATCCGGGTAAACAGTTAATTAAATTATTTAATTTAATTTATATTATTTAATTATATTGTACATTTTAAAGTTATTTTGAAATTTAAATAATATTATGCAGCTGAGTGGTGGATGATATATGGCACATGTGTTCCCGAATTACAAAAATTAGCAATTAAAGTGCTTAGTCAAACAACTTCAGCATCAAATTGCGAACGAAATTGGAGCACATTTAGTTATATTCACACCAAGGCAAGAAATAGGTTAAAGTATAAAAAACTTGAAAAACTAGTGTTTACCTATTATAATATGAGGCTTAAGATGAGGCATCAACAAAGAATGAGCACTGATGATATAAATGTTAGTTTTAATCCTATCAGCCTTGATTATATCTTTGAAGATGTTGATCCACTATCAGAATGGCTTCATGAGAAAGAGAATCCATTGTTAGATGGTGAAAATGCCGGTGTGTTGCCTGTGGATACCTCTGATGATGAAATGGATGTTGATCAATCGCAACAACAAATTTTGTCTCATTCAAGTTCTAGTTCAACTCCAAGTCAGAGTGGCGATGGACCCGATGGTGGTGGTTTAAGTCCAATTGATGAGGATGACGGATATAGTGGTGATAGAGGTGAAATTAGGTCTTCTAGTCAGTATGGAGGAGAATATGAGGGTGGTACCACTGGTGGACATTTTCGTGACAGATCAGAGTTTGATGGAAATATGTTTCCTGAACCTAGGAGAGATAGAAGTGAACCTAGAGCTCCATCAAAGGGAAAAGGCAAGAAGCATACTTCTATAGGCTCTTCATCTGGTAGTGGTAGGAGATCGAGTTCTAGTAACCTTGGGTATAGTGATTCATCTACTAGCACTCAAGGTTTTTATCCACCAGAACAACCTTCACATGGTTATCCACAACCATATGGTTATTATCCACCATTTCCTAATTATGGTGTGCCATACCAGCCTCAAATGTATCCTCCTCCACCAATGTATCACCCACCTCCACCTTTCATGTATCCTCCTCCTCAAATATATCCTCCATATCAATTGAATGAAAACCAAGGTGAAAATGTTGCTTTTTTTGGATATATTTTTGGACAAAGGCCAAGAGAATCAAGTCAAGAACGCTCCCAAAGTGAAGGTGAAGGATTTGATCTTCCTCGTCATTCCACTAATTGGTGAAAACTAAATCGTGCCACTATCATTATTTGTAAGGTATGTTTTTTTTAAAGAAATCCTTTGTTATTGTTCTTAATTTTGATGATATTAAAACATTTAAAATAATATATATCTTTAGATAAATGAATGAAGTATATTTTATGAAAAGATAATGAAGAATCGAAGCATGTTAAATTATATATGAAAGTAGAATGAGATGAGAATAAGTGGTAGGAAATAGGAATAATTAATGAGAATCTATTTATTAATTTATCTATTCCTTTTTTCCTTTGGCAGCGTATTTATATCTTCACTATCTTCAAAGCTGTCAAGAAATATTGAAGACATCTCTCATGTATGAATTCTCAATTCTTTTATTTATAAAAACTTTCAAACTTATTAAATATGATAAATGTTTAATATTTCTTTTTTTTACTTTGTTATTAGTTAATATAACATTCTTAGAAAATTCGTAAATAAATATAAGAATAATTAATGATTATAAAAGTTGTGTTCTCATGTCATATTAATAAAGGTTCATAAGTGTTAGAAAACACTCTAAAAATCATTAAAAGTGACTTTTTATAATTATAATTATAATTACTATGTTTTACAGTAAGTTGTGCGAATTTGAAAAAAATTCACGACCGCGATACCCGCAGTGACCGCAATAGCGTCCGTTATGTCCGCGACCGCGACAAACGCGACGCGACCGAAAACGCAACCGCGACCGCAATTTAAATCCCTGATCTAGGTAAAAAAATTTGTTTCAATGGAATCTTCTAATGTGTTTATCATGTTAAATTTCTCATAGAAGTATCCTTCATTAGATGTAAAATCTTCTATGAGTTTGATTCAAAATTTGAAAGAGGAATGTTGGTCAATATAGGAATTAACTCAAGTACCAGTTATCAATTGAGCTATCAGAGCATGCTTTAGCATTTTTCTAATATGTGCGTGTGATCATACCTGTTTAAAAACAATAATTAATTTATTTCTAATTGTTGCACTATAGTGAAATGAATTAGAAATCATATAATTAATCTGTATGTGAAATCTCATATGAAAATGGAACCTTTCTCTCAAATTTTGTAAAAATCATGAAGGTCAATATAAAAATTAATCCGAACATCTGTCTTTAGAGATTTTCCCAGAGCTTGCTTTAGCTTCTTTCTAATGTAAACAAATATTTTAATTTCTCATGTTGTTTTATTTCTTAATGTTTCGTACTTTATACAATGTATTAAAACTCTTATAATTCCATCAGATATTTGCAGGGTTGTCAATGGCCTCCTAAAGACTTCTCTAAGGCCACCATCTGGTTCAACCACAACTTTGTCTACAGTCCAGGATATTTTTCTCCGACATGAATTAGTGCAGTGCTTGGTTAGCATCATTAAGTCAATGGGAGCTTGGATGGATCAACAACTGAAGATAGGTGATTTTGACTTGCCTAGGAGCTTCGAGAGTGACACTTCATTAGAGAGACCTTCAACCTCGATTGTATAAGATGGAGTTGTCCCTGATTGTGAGTTGCATCCATAAATGAATTTTGAATTGTCAGATACTGCTACGGTTGAGCAACACCGGGCTTACAAGATTGAACTCCAAGTGAGTAATCTCTTTATGTTGGGAGAAGTATGAGTGGTTCTTCAAGTAGCAGTTACTTATCTAGTACTGAAACTGTCACAGAAGGCTATCTAAATGTATCATGATAATTTGTCATATTACTATTTTCTCTTCATGTATTTTTATGTAGCTTAATTTTATGTGTAGCTCTCCTTTTCTTTACAAGCTTAGTTTTACTGACCAACTTTACTGGGTCACATGCAGAAAGGTGGCTCATTATTTAACAGGAAGCCTTTCAAAGGCATCGAGTTTCTTATAAATACCAAAAATGTTGGCAACTCTTCGAAGGAAGTGGCTGCTTTTCTGAAGAATAACACTGCTGGGCTTAGTGAAATCGTGATTGGTGATTATTTGGGTGAAAAGGAGGAATTTGCTTTGAGAGTCATGCATACTTATGTAGCTTTTTGATGTTATAATGACATGATGGAATGTTATTACAACGTTGTAACTTTTTTATGTTGTAAAATTTTATAACATATGGATTTTGACATATAAACTAATGGAATCATGTAATTTTTTATTAATATATGAATATTATGTTTGGATGTGAAATATAATTCTGAAGTTATTTATTACTTCTAATATTTTGTTTTTTTATTGTAGAATAATTAAATTATTTGTTTCACTAATGATATTTTAACATATTAAATATGTATTGCAGTATAAAAATAATAAAGTAGATTATATATTATTTTTATAGTATTATATATTATGATTTTTTAATTCATATAATAATTATATTAAAAATATTATTAAATTATATTTAGTAATAATTATGTTAAAATATGGTTAAAATATATTTTAAAATAGTTTTATTAAAATTTAATAACAATAACAATAATCATCTACCTAAACAAATCTCTGCTAAGGGTACTTTGGTCATTTAAGTCTTTTTTCTTATACTATTACAACAGCTATTCTATTCAACCAAACACAAGAATTCTATTACAGCTTTATTCCATTTCATTCAACCAAACAATTGAGTTATTGATTACAACTTTATTCCATTACAACTTTATTCAATTACAGCCTTATTCCATTACAGTGAACCAAACGTACCCTAGCATTAGCTTAAATCATTCGTTTTGCAAGAAATATTGTTTATTGAAACGGTCTGGTTTGGGCTATAGTTGCTGTTATTTGCTAGTAGGTTATTTGGTTTCCTTATATACCTGTAACTAAAAACAAAACAGTTATGAGATTTGAATCAGAATTTCAGTATTCTCTTCTTCCTTACTCTCTCAATCTTTCCCTTTTCTTCTTCCTTCTTGTTCTTTTACTGTTCCGGATCTGTTACGTGACAGGGAACTTTCATGTTTACTATAAAAGGTCAAAGGAGCAGTTAGAGTTTAGAGAAGATAAATTGAGGCTTCATAGAGAGTGGCTTAATGGGTCTTGAGTACCGCCATTGGAGGAAGCCGAGCAAGTACAAGAGGTAAACTCTATTGTTTCTTTGGGTTTGTTTTAAAGTGCAAGAAATTGGATCATGATTCGTTCTTGTATGTGTTATCTTCCGAGTTCTATTTTAATTATGTCTTTTATTGGTTGTAAGTGGAGTAGCCGCAGTAATACTAATGTGGTTGATCATTGCGAAGCATGAAGCAGGTGTGTGACCATTGGAGGGTTTCTTTTTATGCTTTTTGGCTAGTATTACAACTTGTGTTGGTGACTACTTCGGTAAGTAATCATAGGCAGTGTTTTTCGACTGTAATTACCTTATAAGCAACTTGAACTGAGTAGAACATTACTAAAATATCATTAATATGGATGACCCTACATTTACCAGAATAGTTAACTAGCCTAAAAACTTTTCTGTGAAGGATTAGTGATACATCACTTACGATTTTCTCATACAAATTTGTGTCGCAATTATGTTTGTTCCATGATTTAGTTGAAAATTTACTTTTTATGGCAGCCATCGTTGCAAATTGCAATGGACTCAAATTAATCATTTAGTTAGGTGTTGAAAGCATTAAAATAGAGTTATCTATCTACGATCATACAAATAACTGAATAAGTGAGTATTGTTATGGATTTATATTTGATACTTTGTCATTGTATCAATTTATATGGTGATAACCAATCAAATGCTACCAATTCATTAAAAACCCTCAAAAAAATACAGGAAATTAAACTCTAACCCTTCAACTAAAATTGGCAATGCACTGTTCCTATACATTAACAATGAATTAAATATAAATCTTATTATTGTTATTATCACCTTTAATATTCTGTTCTATTGTTGTTGGAGTCATAGCCTTGAGGCCCCTACCTGCATATTCATCTCTGGCCTGGGCTGATGTTTGTTAAGCAATTAAGGGATCCATTTAAGGCGGTGAGTGAGTATCACGTTTTAGCCTTTCCTGTTCATGCCTTCATGGTGCTGTCGCTTTCACCAAATAATATTACATGAGCCTCACATTGTTTGATTTATGGATTCCAATAGCAAAGGTTAGTATCTTAAGAAGTCCAAGAGTTGCAGCAATAGTAGTAGTAAATTATTTATTCTCTTTGATTTAACTCAAAAAGAGGAAACACAGTACTAGTTTTTGCAACATACAAGTATAGATATCTCAGCCTTGGGCAAGGTCGTACCTGAAAATATAATATGGTCCATACAATTTGACTTGCAATGCGATGCAACATTAGTGTTCTGAATGTAAACTAACATGCTGTTATTTTTTATTGATTGCTGCTATTGATGATATTAATAGGAGAGGCTAGTTAAAAGATAGCAAATCCAAAAACAACCCCACAAATCCTCTTTCACTGCTCTAGACCTCTTTCACTGCTTCCACAGCAGCAGGCTTCACATTATCCTTTTCTTCTTTCTTGTCCTTAACAGCACCGTTAACTTCACCTTCAATCTCAAACGCTGATACAGGGAAAGTTCTGAACAGCCCAGCAGGTGTCTTGAAAGTGATATTCCCAGTTGGTGGATCATCAACATAGATATCACTGAGTGTGATCCAAACCAGAAGCTCTTTGGTCTTCACCCCAGTGAGCTTCTTGATCTTGTTTTTCTCAACCACAGCTGTGACTTCAGTTGCATAGGAAACAAGCTTACCAATCTTGTCAAACTTGTGGGTTATGCTCTTCTTTTGTTTCAGCCACACGAAACCAGTGTCCTTCACATACCCACATTCTTCAATGCCTTTGAGGGGCAAAAGTCCTCTGGGCATGCCCATTTCCTCCAGCAGAAACTTTGATTTCTCTTGACATATCTCATCTCCATGGTAAATTTCTGAAGCTGTTGAAAGCTGAACTGCAATGCAACATGGAGCCAGAAGCATGCTACTGTCGAGACCAGCAGCTATCAAGCTCAGCTCATTTTGCTTGGCGCGCACGAATGGTTTTTGGACCAAATGAAGCAACTGACATTGCTGTTTTGTTTTGATGTAATTTAGTTCAGTTTAATTGTAACTAGCTTTAATAGTTAGCAGGATTAAGTTAGTGATTAGATAGCTGATGTAAAAGCTGATATGGCAGCTCATTTTGTATTTGACTTTAACTTACATTGGTTGTAAATTAGTGGAGGCAGTTAGATTAGTAGGTAACTGTCAAATGAACAAATTGTAACTCCTTTTTATTTCAAATTTTGAATGAAAAAAATGTCAATGTTCAGTTACAATTCTTACTGTACATTCAAGTTTCTTGCTTGCTGCTCTGCTTGTTTTCTTTTTTCTGCTTCGATTACTCTTGCTTCTGCTTGCAAATCTCTTTGTTGCTGCTGCCATTGTTCCAACAAATGGTATCAGAGCCCGAGTCTTTGAGGGGCCTTTGCTTGCATTCTGTTGATTTCAATTTAAAATCTACAGCAAAGCTTAAAACTAAAAAGGATTGAAGCACTTAAACTCAGTCTAGCAAGATGAGTTTCACTCCACCACCTCCACCAGTGTTCACTGGAGAAAACTATCACATTTGGATAGTTAAAATGAAGACTTATCTTCAGGCACACGATCTTTGGAGTGTGATTGAGAATGATGCTGAACCACCTCCATTGAGAGCCAATCCCACCATTGCACAGATGAGGCAGCATGCTGAGGAGCGAGCCAAGAAGCATAAGGTTATGGCCTGCTTGCAAAATGGAGTCTCTGATGTGATATTCACTCGCATCATGGCCTGTGACTCACCAAAACAGGCCTGGGAGAAGCTGAAGGAGGAGTTCATGGGGACTGACAAGACAAGGCAACAGCAAGTGATCAACCTCAGGAGAGATTTTGAAAATTTGAGGATGAAGGAGTCTGAGACCATCAAGCAGTACTCAGACAGGATAATGGCCATTGTCAACAGCATTAGGCTCCTAGGAGTGGACTTCACAGAGAGCAGAGTTGTTGAAAAGGTTATTACAACTCTCCCTGAGAAATTTGAGCCTAAAATATCTTCACTTGAGGACTCGAGGGACTTATCAGCCATTTCATTGTCTGAGCTAATAAACTCCCTGTATGCACTTGAGCAAAGGAGGGCAAATAGGCAGGAGGAGAATCCTGAAGCTGCTTTCCAGGCTAAAGCCAGTGAAGGCTCAAGTATGAGTGCAAAAGGCAAGAAGCCTTGGCACAATAGAAAGGCCAAGTCAGGAAGAGATGAAGCAAAAAGGGTGTTTCCACCATGTGTTCACTGCAAGAAGACAACACATTCAGAAAAATATTGCTGGTTTAGGCCAGATATTCAGTGCAGAAAGTGCAAACAGTTTGGTCATGTAGAGAAGGTGTGCAAAGGCAAACCAAGGGAGGCTACTCTACAACAAGCTAGACCAGCTGAGGACATGCAAGCTCAGGAGGAGCATGTGTTTACAGCAACCTGTTTTGTTGGCACAACAAAAACCAGCAATGATTGGCTACTAGACAGTGGCTGCTCACACCATATGGCAGCAGATGAGAAGTTGTTCAAGGGCTTAGACAGAAGCTTCCACTCTAGGATCAGAATTGGAGATAGCAAGCTCATTAAGGCTAAGGGCAAGGGCAGTGTGCTGGTTAGCACTGGTTCAGGTAACAAGCTGATCTCAGATGTGCTTTTTGTACCTGACTTAGACCAGAATTTGCTTAGTGTAGGCCAATTAGTTGAAAAGGGCTATACATTGGTTTTTAAGGATGGTTGCTGTACTGTTCAAGACATGAATGGTCTGGAGTTAATCTCAGTCTCCATGACCGATAGATGCTTCATGCTGGATGTTAGCCAAGTAGAAAGAAAGGCATACACCAGCCTTGCTGACAGCACTGACTTGTGGCATAGGAGACTAGGCCATGCCAATTTCAGATCGCTTGATCTGCTACATAGGCTGAATTTGGTTGATTGCATTTCAAAAGTTGAGGTTAGTGGGAATGTTTGTGAGGTTTGTCAGCTTGGTAAGCAGGTTAGACTGCCTTTTCCTACTGACAGTGCTTGGAGAGCTCAAAACAAGCTCGAATTGGTGCACTCTGATGTTTGTGGTCCTATGAGAACACCTTCAATCAGTGAGAACAGGTACTTTGCCCTGTTTATAGATGATTTAACAAGGTTGTGCTGGGTCTACTTCTTGAGGCAAAAGTCAGAAGTGTTTGAAGCCTTCTGTAAATTCAAGGCTTATGCTGAAAATCAGTCAGGCTGCAAAATTAGAGCTTTGAGGACTGATAATGGCTCTGAATATGTGTCTGAGAGATTTCAAAAGCTTTGTGACAGTGATGGGATTCATCATCAGCTCACAACAGTCTATACTCCTCAACAGAATGGAGTCTGTGAGAGGAAGAATAGGACTGTGCTGAACATAGCCAGGTGCCTCTTGTTTCAAGGCAAGCTTCCAAGTCAGTTTTGGGCTGAGGCAGTTAACACCTCAGTGTATCTGCTCAATAGACTGCCAACTAGAGCAGTCAAGGATAAGACTCCTTATGAGGCTTGGCATAGAGTTAAACCTGTAGTAACACACTTGAAAGTGTTTGGTTGTGTGTGTTATGCTCTTGTTTCAGTGGAAAAGAGAACCAAGCTCGAGAGCAGGGCCACTCCAGGAATCTTTGTTGGCTATAGCAGCAACAAGAAGGGCTATAGAGTTTATGATCCTATAGCAAAGAAAGTCTTAGTCAGCAGGGATGTAAAATTTGATGAAGAAAAGGTATGGAATTGGAATAGTGTTGAAGCTAACATGTTTGAAATGGATCAGTTGGACTTGGTTGCTGAGCCTACAGAAGAGGAACCAAGTGAAGATGCTGTAGATGACACACCAGTGAGGGGCACCAGAACTTTGGCTGATGTCTATCAGAGGTGCAATGTTGCTGTGATTGAACCCTCAGACTTTGAAGAGGCTGCCAAGGACAGAAGCTGGATGGAAGCTATGGAAGATGAGCTGGAAATGATCAATAAAAATGAAACATGGGAGTTGGTGAGCAGACCAGAAAATAAGAAGGTTATTAGGGTTAAATGGGTGTACCGAACCAAGTACAATGCTGATGGCTCACTGAACAAGCACAAGGCCAAGCTTGTGGTGAAGGGTTACAGTCAGCAGTATGGGGTGGACTTCTTGGAGACTTTTGCTCCAGTGGCAAGACTGGACACAATCAAGCTACTGTTTGCTTTAGCAGCTCAGAAGCAGTGGAAAGTTCACCAATTGGATGTCAAATTTGCATTCCTGAATGGTTTTCTCAAGGAGGAGATCTTCATTGAGCAACCTGAAGGTTTTGAAGTTGCTGGACATGAAGCCAAAGTGTACAAGTTAAGAAAGGCCCTCTATGGCCTGAAACAGGCACCAAGGGCCTGGTATGACAGAGTTGATGCTTATATGACCAAGCTTGGATTTGTGAAGAGCCTTAGTGAACCTACTCTGTATGTTAAGAGGTCAGAATTTGAAACCTTGCTGATTGTCTCCTTGTATGTGGATGACTTGTTAGTGACAGGGAGCAAAGTTGAGCTCATTGAAGAGTTCAAGATTCAAATGCAGCAAGTGTTTGAGATGACAGATTTAGGGGTCATGACTTACTTCCTTGGCATAGAAGTTCACCAGTCTGATCGGGGCATATTCATCAGCCAACAAACATTTGCCTTGAAGATTCTTGGCAAATTTTGCATGCAAAATTGTAAAGCAGTAAGTACACCAGTGGCACAGGGTGAAAAATTAACCAGCAATGGTGATCAGCAAAGGGTTAATGAGAGGCATTATCGAAGCCTAGTTGGTTGTCTGTTGTATCTAACAGCAACCAGGCCAGACATCATGTTTGGTGTTAGCCTGTTATCGAGATTCATGCATTGTTGCAATGAGGCACATTTGAAAGCTGCAAAAAGGGTCCTTAGATACATCAAAGGCACAGCTAACTTTGGTGTAATGTTTGAAAGTGGGAAGGAACTGAAATTAGAAGGTTACTCTGATAGTGATTGGGCAGGATCCCTCGATGACATGAAGAGTACCTTTGGATACTTCTTCACACTTGGATCGGGCATGTTTTGCTGGAGTTCAAAGAAGCAACAAACTGTTGCTCAGTCCACAGCTGAAGCAGAGTACATTGCTGCAGCAGGAACAGTTAATCAGGCCATTTGGCTAAGGAAGCTGCTTCATGACCTTAATGAAACTCAAGATGAAGCAACTGAAATTTGGGTGGATAATCAGTCTGCAGTTGCGATAGCCAAGAACTCTGTGTTCCATGGTAAGACTAAGCATTTTAAAATCAAACTGCATTTTGTTAGAGAGGCTGAACAAGCAAAGGAAGTCAGCCTTGTGCATTGCAGCTCAGGGGCACAATTGGCTGACATAATGACCAAGCCTTTAGGGGCTGCTCGATTTGAATCTTTGAGAAGTGCAATTGGAATGTGTTGCATACAGTTCAAGGAGGAGTGTTGAAAGCTGAACTGCAATGCAACATGGAGCCAGAAGCATGCTACTGTCGAGACCAGCAGCTATCAAGCTCAGCTCATTTTGCTTGGCGCGCACGAATGGTTTTTGGACCAAATGAAGCAACTGACATTGCTGTTTTGTTTTGATGTAATTTAGTTCAGTTTAATTGTAACTAGCTTTAATAGTTAGCAGGATTAAGTTAGTGATTAGATAGCTGATGTAAAAGCTGATATGGCAGCTCATTTTGTATTTGACTTTAACTTACATTGGTTGTAAATTAGTGGAGGCAGTTAGATTAGTAGGTAACTGTCAAATGAACAAATTGTAACTCCTTTTTATTTCAAATTTTGAATGAAAAAAATGTCAATGTTCAGTTACAATTCTTGCTGTACATTCAAGTTTCTTGCTTGCTGCTCTGCTTGTTTTCTTTTTTCTGCTTCGATTACTCTTGCTTCTGCTTGCAAATCTCTTTGTTGCTGCTGCCATTGTTCCAACAGAAGCGCTAGCTTTGATCTCTTCAGTCACTAGAGACATCTTTTTTTTTTCTAAAACTTGGAATTGATGCTGAGGCCCAAGGAGAGTGGCGATGATATAGTAGTGAAGCTATTTATCGACCCTCGTGGGAGGGGAAATATTTCCATAATGCCATTGTAGCATGCACATGCACATACCAAGGCTGGGGTTTAGGTGTAGCCAGCCTCCTTTTAGGTGAAGTAACAACACAACAGTTAGGCGAGTAATTTGGTGAAGAGACGAGGGCATGAGATTGCACCTAGCCACCTTTATTAGCATTTATGATACAGTTGGACGTTTATTGTAGGGTGATGATAAGGGTAAGGGAACGGTGGGGTGTTTTAAAAGAAAAAGGGTGTTGACAAAATGCCGTTGTGACAGTAGTTTAGGTGGGAGGGGGAATCCATTTATTGATGTGATAAACAGATGAACCACAAACAGATGGGATTTTTATACTTTCATAACTCAATTCTTGGTTTCTTACTCTCTTTTCTTCTTTTATACTTGAAACAGATAGTGCAGTACTGATTGCTAAAAGTAAAAAATGAAACGAGAGACTACATATCATCATCCTACAAACACTTGAAAGCAGATCACTGTAGCTAGTTTCTATAACTAATTTACTACCTCTGAATTAGGGGAAGGAGCAGCCTTTAATATTTTGCTGATCTGCCACTGTGAGTCAGAGCCTACTAGTTATGGGAATGCAATGCATGGTGGCCAGAGATGGGAGGTCCACCAGGGCCCCTTTGCCTGTCCTTGCTTTGTACAAAACAGGTCATTGTATTGAATACAAAGAGTAGGGTCGGTTTCATCTTCACCCAAATCCCCCCAAGTGTGTTTCCATGTCATCTTCACCCAAATGAAAAACGGCCTATCCTCCCTTTACATTGAGCCTGCAGTCATGAACTGGTCGGAGTTTGCAGCTTTTATATTGATATTATGGCCCATTTCACAGCTGTAACTGTTTTGGAAAGGATTCATCATGCTTGATCTCTTTTGGCATTGGTCATGAAAGAAGCAGTAGTTCCCATATTCCATAAGCAAAAAAAAAAGGTAAAATCATCATAGATCACCTGTATTAAGAGTTAGATTGCATTTTACTCTCTTTATTCAAAAAATGGGTAAAAATTTGTCTTTTTATATTAGATCAAAAAAGAAACGGATATTGTTACGATCTATTTTTATTATTAAAAATTTGGTCTCCATATGCCAGTATACGTGATACAGACATGTGTTCCTGTCTGGTTATTGCATCAATATATAAAAATTAATTTACTCATTTTAAGTAGAAAAGGATAAAAATATAATTTAACTTTTAGTACAAAAATCTATATAACACATTTGCTTAAAAAATGCATTACTCACCACTAGACCTATCCATAGGTCTTCGCAAAAATATGTAACTCATAATGTAAATTTGATTTGAAGATGTTTTGTAAAATTGATCACAAAGTTTATTTTAAGAGACATCATAATTTTTTTTTCTTATTATTACCAACAGGGGCGAAGATAGGGGCAAACGATGGTCTTATCTCTCCTAAAATATAAAACTATATTTTTAACTCTAAAAAATTTATAAAATTTTATGTTAATAAATGGTAAAATTAGAATTTAATTCTCTTAAAATGATAAAATTTTAATTTAATCATTCCAAAAATTGAAAAAATATATAATACAATTATATTTTAATTCTCATAAAAATATGTAAGACTTAAAAAAAAATTAGGTTCCCCTTGATTACCAATAGAAGTGGAACTAGTTGCCTATTTTTGGTACTTGATTACCAATATATAAAACCTAGTAATATTGGGCAGCGCTGAAATTTTTAATTTTTTATAATTAAAATTGATATAATTAATAAATGGCGCTGAAAGTTTTGTTATAATTAATAAATGTACTCTAATTATATTTTTTTCAAAAATCAATTAAATTTCTACTTTTTTTTACTCATTTGATATTTGCATTTTCAAAATTTATAAAAAAAACTTTCAAACTTTTTCAAAAAAAAAATTAAGCTTTTACTTTTTTTTTACACTCAATTGGATACTTAAACTTCAAAATGCATCAAAAAGATCCACAAACTTTTTTTAAAAAAGCAATTACGCTCCTGCTTTTATTAAAAATTAGAAAAAAAATTATAAAAAATTAAAATCAATAAAACATATAAATATTATTTAAATTTTAATAAAAAATTAAAATATTAAAAATTTAATAAAATTTATAAAATAATAGAAAAATCGTAAAAATATATATAAAAATTATAAAATTTTATAAAAATCGTAAAAAAATTTATAAAATATAAAATTCTATAAAGTCATAGAAAAATTATAAAATGCTTCTTTTGGTATGATAATTTTTATAAAATTTATATTTCTTTACATTTTATATGATTTTCTTACGACTTTATAAAATTGTATAATTTTTTTATATTTCTATTTATTTTATAATTTTTTATGATTTTTATAAAATTTTATAATTTTTTATATATATAAACTGTAAAGAAATATAATTTTCGTAAAAAAAATTTATAAAATTTATTATACCAAAAGAAGTATTTTATAATTTTTTTATAACTTTTATTGATTTTTATTTTTCATCATTTTTCACCACATGTCACATTGTGTTGCGACACGTGATGACTTTAATTGAAAAAAACTAAGCTGTGTTATTTTTTTATGATTTTTATAAAAAATATTTTTAATAAAATTTAAATTTTTTATATTTTTATTAAAATTTAATATTTTTTATAGTTTTTTTTCTAATTTTTAATAAGAGTATGGCTTTATTTGCTTTTTTGAAAAATTTTGAGGGTCTTTTTTATGCATTTTGAAAGTTCAAGTACCCAATTGAGTGAAAAAAAAAAAAGAAAAAGGAAAGGCTTAATTGCTTTTTTTTTTTAAAGTTTGAGGGCTTTTTATACTGTTAAGTCTTATATTTTGAGATTTACTTTGGAACTTGAAAGTAAATATTTAGAGTATAAAAATATAAGTAATTGAAAATTTTAGAGTAATATATGGAATATAATTAATTGGGCATTGACTTATTGCATACCATCATCAAAATTAATCATATTTATAAAGAAAAAACATTAATAACTTTTTTATAGAACTATTATTGTGTAATGAAGAACAAAAATTCAGAAATATCTATTTACTTATCAAAATTAAATTTTAAAAAACATTCTTACATGCGCTTTTGTCTTTTTCAAAAGAATATTGTAAGGCCACTAAATTATTTGTAAGATATGTTAATGAGAGACCACAAATGAACTGAAATACTTAATACCTAATATTTCTATAAAAAAGGGAATGAAGTTTTTGAATATAAAGTTTAAATTTCCTTTATAAGAATGGGGCATGACACTAATATAAAATTGATATTCCAAAAGAAAGTAAATTCTAATAACAATAAAAGATATTAGATTCATTAAAAATATCCATTGCTTTTAAATGACTTTTTTATATACATAACTTACCAAATAAATTGACCTATAAAATCTATTTAAGACCTCTAAAAATAATTTTAAATAAAAAATTATTGTTAAAAATATAGATTATTGAGGGGTAGATAAATAGGAATCATATACATTGGATATCTTTTACATTCCAAGTATAGACTTGGCCCCCTCAGTGCCATTGGTATATAAGAAAACCATCAACGCTACTTCCAGATTTGACCACAACCACAAGGAATATTTTTCCTATGGAAATATAGAAATACAAATCAAAGTTTAAACCCTTTCAACACATTCCAAAATAAACCAAAACCAGACACAGCAAAAGCCTTTGCGCCAGAACAAAAACCCTGACCCCTTGGCACCCACCCACCAAATTGCAAAAACATAAAAAACAAGTCTTTTAAAAATTTCATTGCGACCAATGTAGTAGACCTACAAAACTAGGGTCCCAATTCCCAAACTAAAAACACTTCAACCAAATTTGAAGCCACCAGGTGGAACACTTGGCTGCTGGTTCACCCCAAAATTAAAGCCTTGCTGATTTTCATTCCCACCATCTTGGATATTCTGTTCATCTTCTTCCTCTTCAGCCCAGTATCTCTCCAAGATCTTCACAGCCTTCTCGTATATCTCATGGTTGTCATGAGTTTGCAGGTTTTCAATTTTATCCAACCCATCGCACTCATCTATCATTTGTGCATATAGATTGATTCCACCGTTCATTCCCATTTCCTTATCAGCCTCACCAACCTTCAGAATGTTCTCAAGCCCCTCCAGGCACACCGTCACAATTCGTGGATCTGGACAGATTAGTAGGTCACAGAGTGGCTTAATGCAACCTTGGCTCACAAGGAATCTGCAAAATAACACATCATATGAGGTTCCCCACATTCAAGGGACATTCTGTCTCACATGCATATGATTCAAGCAATATAGTTAAGAACCATTATCATGTAAGGTTACTCAAATGAGGACCGTATTTTCAGTGCATATTGCCACAACAGCATGACCAAAACCTAATATATGATGGAAGAAACTGGAAGAAAGAATAAAGACAATGGCTGCATTCATTACCCTGTTAAACTAACTAATTTAGTTGAGTATGCCGACAATGCCTGTACCAATTGATATCTGAGTACATGTGTGCACCATGATGCTGATATTGCATTTGGACAATATCACAGCATATATTCTCAAGTGATTCCATGCATGAAGGTTTGCAATGCATGATTATCAGATCCAAAGAGGAAAAACTGAAATGTAAGCAGAAAAGGCAGAGGACATACTGAATCTGCTCATGAGATCCTCCAGAGGTGGCATTCGAGATGGCCCATGCAGCCTCCTTCTTAATGTCAAACTCCGCAAGTTGAAGAAGGTGTACAAGAGGAAGAATAATATTGGCCTCAATAACTGCCTGAGCCACAGAAAATCAACAAAAGTATCAATAACACCACAAGTGCCTCTAATATGTCAATGCCCCGAAACTAGTATCAACTTAAGTCACAGTCAAAATAAGCAAAGCTTCAGTTGCTTGTCAACTAAAATTTATTGACACCTCAGAATTATCAGCAACACATGACACGCCATCTTAGGCAGCCAAACAAGATGATTGAATTATTATACCTTTCAGGCCACTGCACAAATTGAGCCAATAAATCTTCATAAAAAGAGGGCAGATAGAGAAACTATACCTGTATTTGAGCTCTATTCCCAGCTGTTATATTGGAGATTGTCCAGCAGGCTTCTTTCTTGATACTTTTTTTGTGATTTTGTACAAGAAGTTGATAGAGATGAGGGAGCACCTTGTTGTCAATCACAAACTGAAAAATATACCTAGAGTTATTGAAGCTTTTAAAGGAAAGAAAGAAACAACTTCACAACAATTCTTTTGTATAATACAACAAGAGAGCTTTGAATAACTGATTCTATTTGGAAGAATATGTAGTTAGTTTACTATATCCTTACACTCACAATAAAGTTGATTGATGGCAATCCAAACGCAACAAGAATGTGAGTGCAGTAAACAACATAAATGATGCCAAGACTGCTGTGAACATGAATAAATGCACTTTATACCTGAGTCTGATTGTCATCACCAGTGACAATGTTTCCCACAGTGCGAAGAGCAGGTATAAGAACTGTCGGCGATGGATGACTGGCATGATTGAATTTTGGTCAGCACCAGTAGTCAAAATATTAGAACAAGAATAACCCACAAAGTATACAGAGATAAAAACCCTGTGATAAAAGCGAAAACTATTGGCGGTAGCTGAAATGGAGAGGGTGCATGAGATCCACGCTAAAAAAGTACTTAGAAAAGGATAGCAACCTAAGGTTGTTAACATTCCAGTATTTCTAGAGTACTCATAAGCTTACCCAAGAAGTTCCACCAGTCGTGGGCAGACCCCAGCTTCAATGACAGCCTGGATTTTGTCATTTGGGCCATCTGAAAGATAAGATAGTGCCCAGCAAGCATCTGTGAGAACTTCTTCATCATTTAAGTAAATAAGTTCCCGTAGAACTGGTAAAGCAGGCTTCACCTGAAAAGAACACAAGATTGTCGTCATAACCCATAAGCTCTATAAGTTACCAAGATAAATTGCTAAAAACAATAATAAGCTAATGAAAACTTCTATAATTATGATATCCACAGAAGCCTCTACAATCTTTACCTGCTCAAATGGTGTCGGTGGCTTGCCACGGCAGAAATTAGATAATGTCCAAGTAGCATTCCTCAGCATGGATAATTTAGAGCGCTCATTTAACTGAGCCAACAATGGCATAAGTGCACCATTACCAAGAACTAGATCTCTACAACTTGGTGAATCTCCAGCAACATTACCCAAAGCCCATACAGCCTAAACAGAATGTATAGGAAACGAGGATAGGAAACACATCAGTTGCTGGAGCTAAAAATGACTATCAGAACATGTGCACATAGATCAAAGGTAAAATATACTGCTCTGGCAGGTAAAGCACATGCAGAAAATGTAATAGTTAAAACTAAAACATTAACGATATAAGTTACTTGGGATGTATGAGATTTTTGTTATTCTAACAGGTACAGCAGATAAAAATGAGTTATTGAAAAAAAAATGGACCTGCTCGCGAACATCATCACTAGCAGAGCTAAGCAGCTGAACAAACATTGGAACAGCACCATGTTCAATAACAACCCGTGTGTGCTCAGATGTACCAGAGGCAACATTGGTCAAAGCCCAGGCAGCCTCAAACTAAAATCAAAGGGAAGTAGTCTCAGTAATGATAAGATCTCGTATACAAATTATTTCAATTTAAACAAAAGACACACAAGACATCATACTTGCAATTGAGGTACATCTTGTCTTCCAAGAAACTCCACAAATCGAGGGACAACTCCAGCTTTGATTACTTCATCAATTGGAGGACTGCGCTCTACAAGTAAAGCAGAAGAAAGTCAACAACGTAGATGGACATATTACTTAATAAAAGATCTGTTAAGAATATGAATTAGAAAATGGAAATTACCTATAGATAACAGCTTCCTAAACTGAGTTGTGGCTTCTAATTGTGAGGCAGGATCTTCCGACCACACCCCTTGTACCATCAAAGGGATACTTTCCAACTGTTAGATATCACCACAAGTAATACGTTCAGGATCCAAATAATGAAAAGCCTAAACTGGGAGGATCAAAACCGTAACAAAATCCTCTCCCACACTTCCTCTACATTCGGGCAGACCCGATGGTTAGATAACCTAACTCAAGAACAGTATGTTAAAACACATTTAACCTTTACCAAATCTCAACTCTGCCTCATGAAAACACTAAAATTTCCCCTCAACCACATTCATTTTATCAACCAACAAAACCAATCAGCAAACGGTTATTGGAACAAAACACTCCTGCCATAGAAAAGCTAATAGATCATAGAAAATTAGAATATTGTAATCCTAAATAAACAACCCTAAACCTCCACTTTTCCCTTTTCTGTCAATTAAAACAAACATGTATTTCATCAAACCCTTCACTCAAAAGACTAAATCTCAAATACTTGAAACAAGAGGGAAATTTTGCAGCAGACATAAAAGAAGTTTTTTTTTGGTTTATTTTAAATAAAAAAGCCCCTTCCTTTATCAAAATACTTGTACCACAGAAAAATATTAGGAAGGAAGAAAAACAAATCAAGTGAGTTTAAAGATCTCCATTGACTTAAGAACCCAAATCTTGCTGAAATCTTCTTCATTTTTCTAACATAAGTTAATAATGGAATATCCTTCCTTTCCGATCGTAAGAATAAACAATTGCAATCGAATAATAACAGCAATGATAACAAAAGCTAAGTAACAAGCAACAACTCAGTAGCATCAAGATCCCAAAATTCCCATAAACAAATCCAATCCAATCCAAACCCATCAATCGAAACACCCAAAAGAAAAAGAAAAAGGGTACCCTTTTCTCAATAGCGGCAGCATTTTGGACAGCATCAAGCAAAGGCTGCTGAGACTGAAGAAGAAGGCCTTCTCTACGCTTTTTAAGGAGATTGTCTTCGCGCTTGTTCTTCCTGATCTCAACCAAATTGTCCTCTCTCCTCCGCCTGGCTTCGTCCGCGTCCACCCCCGTCTTGTAACTCTTCTTCCGCACCTCAGTTCGGCTACCTGGTCGAAGCGACATTCTCTTCTTTTCTGAATCCCTGTCTTGATGTGTTTGTAGAATAAATGAAAAGGGGATCGATTCGTGGGTGAAGGTACAGAGGGTAGACACAGAATGTGAAGTAGAAAATCGATTGCTACTTTTCCCTTTTTATATATACTACATTTTATGCTCTAATACTCTTAACTACATTTTGACAAACTCAGCGACTCACTGAGCTGAGTCGACCAACAAAATACTAACTTTAAAAAGGTTAAAATTTTTATAAGTCCCTGTACTTTTTAAAATATTATAATTTAGTTTTTATACTTTTATTTCCATGAATTTAGTCTCTCTAGTTTTCATATTTCGAAATTCAGGTCCAATTGTTAACGCTATTATTTATTTTATTAAATTTTTTGGTGTGACATTTTGAAATAAAAAAAAATTCATTTAACTACTATGTAATTAAAAAAAAGTAACATTGTAATAAATATGAATTCAACAAAAAAAATTAACAAGGTTAATAGTTAGACTTAAATTTTGAAATCTGAAAAGTAGAGTACTAAATTCTTGAAAATAAAAGTATATGAACTAAATTTTAAATTGTTGAATAATATAAGGACTTATAGCATATTTTAACCTTTAAAAAATTGTTATGGAGTGATATGGACCATTCTTTTTAAGTTAAAATATTCCATAAGTCGATGTAACCTTCTTAAATTTAGAATTTAATCCCTATACTTGTATTTATAGAAATTTAGTCCCTCTAATTTTTTAGATTTTAAATTTAAGTCTAACTATTAATACTTTTAAAATTATTTTGTTAAATTTAAGCTCATTATAGCGTCATTTTTTAAGTCAAATTGTTATCAAGTGAGTGCTTTTTTTATTTTAAAATATTACACCAGCTAATTTAACAAAAAAAATTAAGAGGGTTAACAATTGGACATGAACTTTAAATTATAAAAAGTAAAAAAACTAATTTTTTGAGAATAAAAATATATAGATTAAATTCTAAATTTGTTAAGAGTATAAGGAGCTATAGTATATTTTCACTTTCTTTTCAAAGGAAAATAATATACTATATATTTAGCCCAAATGACAAAAAAAACACCTCCAGGTTTAGGGTTCATAATTATGAAAGACGGCCCAAAATAAATGGAGTACGTAAAAGCTTCAAAGTTTAATGTTTACCTTCACAATTTCACGCCCACCAACCCTAATTTAATAATTTCTGTACCACTAATTACAACATGCCTGGAAGTTATGTGGAAAATTTTCTATGTACTCTTTATTTTTTATTAAAAAAATAGATAAATTTGTCCAATACATTAAATTAAAGAATAAATTGATATTTTTATTAAAAAATTTATCCATTTATATTACTAAAAATTTGTCTCTATATGCTGACATGAGATATATATAACACGTTATATGTTACTATTCAGTTATTCTGTCAACAATACAAGTTCTTAACAATATAAATAAATGAAATTTTAATAGAAAAAATTAATTTACTCTTTAATCTGATGTACGAGGATTATTTTACTTAATTTTTTTAAGCAAATGAAATAGAATATAATCTAATTTCGAATACAAAAACTTCTATCATACTCATACAAATTCAAATTGAGTCAAACAACCAATGATCTCTAAGCTTAGCGTGAGTGAGAACATAAGCTGCTGACAAGAGTATGAGCAAAAGAAAAGTACTAGTAAGAGGACAAGAGCGTTAAGAATGCTAAAAGGGTTTATTACAATGCTGAAGCTCGTGCTCAAATGTGGGGTGGGGTGACTTGCTCCGCATTACATCACTTAATCAAGCGGTCCAGGTTGATCCTAGCCTAAAATATCTAGTCTAAGGCGATTTGTGTATAGTATGTAAGTTAAGGACTCTCCTAGGTGCTTACAAAAGCTTCCACGGGCATCAAGGGATGTGCCTCCCAAACCTTCTGAACTATGACCTTTTTTGGTACTCGGTTGTGCCGCATGTGGGTCGGACAATCCCTCTTATCCCTGTTGCGCGAATCCAGCCCAAAGTGATGATCGAATTGGACCCTCATGGATGATCATGTGATCCAATGGTGGTGGGCTAATATGTAAATACCTTTTAATACGTTAATAATTCATGTTAAATAGATTATGAGACATCCATTGTTGATGTTAATTTTTATGTTAAAAAATGTGTAACATGTTAATCATTTATTTAATTTAAATGAGAAGTATTATTACTTAAGTTCACGTTCATATGTACCGATAATAATGTTAATTTGAAACTCTAAACTCTATTTCAAAATTGAAATCTATTAAGAGTTTTTTTTTAATAAAATTTATTAATTATCTTTAGCATCGTATTAATGCGTCAAATGGCAGCATATAAAATGTACCACATAAACTCTGTTTTTTTTTTCTCTCTATAATCTCATATTATTATAGTAATATAAGGCTAATTCAATATTTTATTTGATAAAAATAATGTCTTAAATTGTTATAATATTGTAATATACAATTTCCTAAATTAAACATAAATAAAAAAAATGTTCATGGAATCCATTAATTTAATACTTATGAAATTTATTTATAATAAATTTTTTAAATGTTTCAGAAAAAGTTTTTAATTTTTTTTAAACTCAAACCTATAAACAATCAATAATATAATAAAATATAATTAGTATAAAAATCCTTAAAATTAAAAAATCTAATTAGTATAAATTATAACATAATAAAGTTACTTTTTTCTTTGTTTTTAAAATTTGATATTATAATTTTAAATAAGTAAAAAGACAGCTTTAAAATTTGATATGAAATTGGCTAGGTATATTGTCAGTTTTAAGATAATTTTTTTTAATTTTAAATTTGAAATAATTTTTTAAAAATTAAAATTAAAATTTAAAGGTTAAATAAAGAGATGAGATTTTATTTTTAAATAAATCAAATGATCATTTTAAAATTTGAAATAAAATTGGTTAGGTATATTTTGATTTTTTATATAATTTTTTAATTTTAAATTCAAAATACATTTTTAAAATTGAAATTGAAATTAAATTTATTCAAACGTTAAATAAAGAGTTTTTATTTTAAAATGAAAATTTATATATATATTTAATTTTAAATTCAAAATACGAATTTTTTAAAAGTAAAATTAAAAATAAATATATTGAAAGTATTTAAAAGTTAAATAAAGAATCGTGGTTTTAAAACATAAAATTTACTGTATAATTTAAATTTTCTTTAAAATACTTTTTTTCTAATAAAAATATTTTTAAATTTAAAATTCTTATCCTACATGTCATTTAAATTATTAAATAAATAATAATTTTAATAGACAATCATAAATTTTGAACCTAAAACAACTTGACATTTTCAAATGTAAAACTTTGGGGTTATAATCTAAATAACACTTTATGAATAACTAAAAATTATAGAAATTAATTTAAAAAAATAGAAAAAATAAAAATATATCACTTGTCATAATATTATGCATCTTTACCTTATTTTATTATTTTACCTTATTTTATTATAATATTAATTTGTATACTCATGCGATACACTTTAGGTATTTATATAAACATTTCAAAATATTTAATACTACAACAAACCTTTTAAAAATGATTTTCGCTTATTTAAATATGTTTTTCTTTTAACATTCAATATATTTAATATAAATAAAAAATGATAAATTATTGTTTAATCAAAATATAAGAAAAATAATATCATTTTGAATTAGTTTAAAATAATTTAAAAGAATTTTAATTTAATGATCAAAATAAATTTAAATTTCAAATAATTAGAAATATTTAAATTTTAAATAATAATTAGAAAACTTTTTTTTTGTAACATGTGTTGCAAGAATATTCAAATTATTAAAAAAATTATTAGATACATGTCTATATTAAGAAATTTATTTTTTAACAAAATTACTTTCATTTCCGTAAAGAAACACTAATATCATATTTATAATTTAAAATTTTTACCTCTGCGATGCTAACTAAAATTATGCAAATGAGTTTTTTCAAAAAAATGTGTAAAATAATTCAAGTTTAAAATCTATTTAAAATAAATAAATGAAAAGCATTATCTTTTTTGATTTAAAAATTTTAAAATTATAAAAATTAAACATATGCTTTATTTAAAATTATTAATAAATAAAAATGGAAAAAATAAATTAAGAAGTATTATACTAAAATTCCTTCTTAATAAATCTTAAAATTGTTAATATTCAATTTTTTTATTAATATCCATGTTATTGTCACATATAATTCATTTGATTATATTGAAAACTGGCAACTTTTCAATCTATAGCTCAAACAAAAGTCTTATTATTTGTGAAATTCTTAGATGAATTCTTAAGTCACATAAAATTTTATTGAATTTTTTTTTTATAAAACTTTATATTTATTTTTTATTTGAAAATATTTATAACTAATTTTTTTATTAATTAGACTCAATAATTTTTTCAATAAAATTTATTAAAAAATTAAGTTTTTTTTTCCAATAGTTTTTACGTAGGGTGAGCAAAATTCGATTCGTTTCAAAAAAGTCGAAAAAAATTTCGAATTTTGAAATATTCGAATCGAGTTAATTGAATCAACTCGAATTTTTTTCGAATTTCCAGTTCAAGTTGAGTTGAATTTTCGAATTCGAATAACTCGAATAATTCGAATAAACCGAATATAAACTATATTTTTTAATTTTTTTTAAATTTTAGGCTTTTACTTAAACCCAATTTCCCCCAAACCCAAACATTTTATATTTTCCATTTCCCCAAGCCCATCTGCCCAAGCCCCAAAGATTTATTTTCCTAAATCCCAATCCCTCCCTCAAATCAAAACCCCAGCAAATTCCAAACCCCAATTATTTTTCTTTTCTCTTCATTTCTATTCAATTCAAACCCTAAAATCTATTTTTCTCAAAAAAGCCTAAAATAAACCCTCATTCCTTCTTCTTCTTAATTATTTTTTACCTATTTACTCACTTATTTATTCACTTATTTACTTCAATTTTTTGTTGTATGAAAAAATATTTTTTTAAAAAATTACATAAAAATAAACAACACTAAAGTCATTTTTTTAAAATTTAACTCGAACAAATATATTCGATTCGAATTTCATCTCACTCGACTCGATTTGAGAAAACTTCAAATTAAGTTAGGATGATAAAATAAGATTCGAAAATTTGATTAACTAGAAAATTTTCGATTCGATTCTATCGAATGCTCACCCCTATTTTTACGTTTTATTTATGTTGGGTTTTATTTGAATTTTGTTTTAGATTTACATTTTTGAGGTTTTTCTATTACCTATTTGGGCCATATTTTATAGGTTTGGGCTAATAAAAATATCATACTGATTCAATCGATTTTTTAAATTAGTTCAATCGTTTTGATTTCATGTTTTAATAGTAGTTCTAAGTGGTTCGTTCAAAAATCAATTTTAATTCAGTCGGTTTAATTTTATGTTTCAATAGTAATTCCAAGTGGTTCACTCAAAACTCAATTTAATGTCATTGCTCGAACAGATACACCTATCAATTCTTGATTCAACCTGTCGAATCGATTTATCCAATTTAATTCCAACAATATTGATACAACACTAATTTATTCATGCCATGAAAAAAAATTGTAATTTTGTTTCTACAAAAGAAAAAAAAATTAAAATATGTTGTTAGTTTCTGAACTAGTATAGAATTTGAGATTTAGTCATGTACTTTAAAAGTTAAAAATTCAATTCTCTTAATTTTCATTTCAAAAATTCTAGTCCAATCATTATCATTGTTGATAATTTATGTCAAAAACTTATCAATTTTATCATGTTTATTTTTTATCAATCATATGTCACGTCCTCTAAGGACGGCCTAATCAAAATTCTATTTTGATTAATTTTAACAGTAAATATTTAAAAATTTTAATAATTAGATTGAATTTTTAAAATAAAAAATAAAACTTTTATTTAGTAATTTATCTTTCAACGTGTGGAACAAGAAAATAGGGTGTAAGGATTTGGGTTGAAAAAGCTATAGTTTCATTTTCTAATTTCTAAATCCATAATTACAAGAATTAATTGGTGATTGAATTCCATTACATCATATTAGATAGACACCGGTTGTCTTGGGTCAAAATAATCGCTTATTCATTAATTATTATAAAAAATACTCCATTTTATTTTGATTTTCTTCTAAGCTGAAGGCTAAATAAATCACGCACCAAAACCTATTAATTACCTAATTAAGACATGTATGACTTTTCTTTGTTTTAGGTACATAATACTTCTTTTTCTAACTTCAAAGTTTTTGATAGACACATAATAATTGGTGGGAAAGTTATTTTCCCATGTAGATGATAAGCAACATAAATTATTAGGACAAAATTAATTATTTTTTATTTGTGTTTAGGGTATTAATTAACTTATATGTAATATAAAAAGAAAACTGTCATCTCTTCGTATTTTGGTCTCTACAATTTAGATTCATCAGTCTAAAGATAAATATCTATATTTTATTTTCTTCTAAGTAAATGATTATAGCATAGAAAACTTAAGACAACTTATTGAATTAAATAATTGTGTACTAAAAAAGAAACTTATTCACGAATGATATTATATTGCTCCAACAACAACGTTTGCATTACCTACTCTAAAATTCAAATTTTATACTAGTTTATTCACGAATGATATATGATATGCCCCTCTAACAAAATTTACATGAAAATTCTCATGTATTAAAATTAAAAAATCAGATATGTCATACATCCAAATCAAAATAATAATTTAAAATTAATATTAAAATAATTTCAGACCATATAAATAATATTATTTGTTTTTAAAACTTTTCATACATATGTAGCTTTTTATGTATATTTTCATAAATTTATTTATTTTGTGTTAATATTATTTCTTCGTAGTTCCTTGATCTTAGCTGAAAGGCCAATATATTTTTCATAGCTCCATTCTTCCCAATTGCATTATGTTACCAAGGATGAAATTAGGAAATTTGTTGGGAGGACGAAATTAAATTATATATTTTTATAATTGTAAAAATATAATTTTATCATTTTTATAGTTTATATTTTTATAATTTGTAAAAGATTAAATCAAATTTTTATCATTTTTAGATTGGTCAAAGTACAATTTTATCATTATTAAACTACAAAACACCTCAATAAAAAAATTTATTTTAAGGAGAGTCGAGCTACTGCAAGCCCACTGAATTCGTTGCTGAATGTTGTATAATTATAGTGGGTTGAAATATTTTAAAGTAATCAAAATTATTATATCAACTTGATTATAGTTAAATATCTTTCAATTTTATGTCTTATGTTATATAATAAATTTTATTTATTTAAATTCTCTTATTCTTTTTGCTTTTTTATTAAATTTATTAAATTAAAATTTCAATTATGAGTATGCCCGGCATTTATCAAGTTGAAATATATGATTCACTTTTAATTAAAATATCCAACCCCTAATTTATAAGTAGGAAAGAGAACCAAATGGTATCTCCCATTTCATGCAAAAGCAGCAAAACATTGTATCGGTAATCATCCACATTGCTATTTATTTAACAGGCTTGATATCTGAATTTATATTCCTGCTATCTTTTTTTTAATTTAATATTTGTATTTAATAAAAGTTATATTTATTAATATCTAAAAGTAATAAATTTAATTTTTCAGTGTTCAACTCTCATCCCCACCTTAATATTGTATAAAAAAATATCATTTTAAAATTATAATAATTTAGTAAAAATATATATATTTTTATTATTTATTAAATAATATAATAATTAATATAAATTAAAACAAAATATAAAGAAAATTCGTTCACGGGTAATAAAATCTAGTTTGACTAAAGAAAAAAGTGCTGTAATTGGGTAGGTAAAGGAAAGGGGGAGCAGTTACGTATAAAAACTAAAAACACTGACTAAGATGCGAAATACCTTGACCACCTCATCCTTTCATGTTTCAACAATCCTTTCACATGCATGTACTGCACGCCTTTTGTTGATGAAATCCAATCTTTGTTTGCTGATTGCTTAACCATCCCTTTAATGATTTATGTGAAAATGGATATATGTAAAAAAGGGAAATCCCATAATTAAAACTGTCAAAATTAAGAAAGATGAACTGTGGCTTTAGCTTCATGCATGGCTGATGGCTGATGTCAAAATTAAGAAAGATGAACTGTAGCTTTAAGTCTTTGGTAGTCGGAATTAATTGAGGGTTTAGACATAATTATAGACTTGGACAGGGTCCAAGTCTCTAACATCTGATTGAGAAATATCATCTAGACTAATCCTGGTGTCATTTCTGATATCGCCACTTGTGAGCCTCTTTTACATTCAAATTAATCTAGTCTAATCTCATTTGTATGTATAAGATCTCTTCATTGTTGAAAAATTTTGTCAAAAACTATGGCCGGAAAACCATACAACTTCAAATTTTTTCTCTTCATGCAAAAAGTCCTGTTCACCAGAACTTGGAATAAAATATACATTCAGAGAAAAGCTAGCAGCAGCCCCCATGCATCCCAACCCGATTTCAACAAATACCCTTTCCTTGGAAAAGGACAAGGAACACTTTTAAACAAAACATTGATGTTTCATATGGAGGGGGCACTGTTGAAATCTTCTTCAGTCTTCCCTTACTTCTTGCTCGTAGCCTTTGAAGCTGGAGGGCCATTAAGAGCTTTCACCCTGCTTCTTTTGTACCCTATCGTTTGTTTGGTCGGTAAAGAATGGGGGCTAAAGATTATGGTGTTTGTTTGCTTTGTGGGATTGAAGGAAGCAAGTTTTAGTGTTGGGAGAACGGTGTTGCCCAAGTTCTTGTTAGAGGATGTTGGGAATGAAGGCTTTGATATGGTGATGAAATGCGGTGGCACAAAAATAGCAGTCACCGATATGCCTAGAGTTATGGTGGATTGCTTCTTGAAAGACTATCTGAGGATTGAGTATGTTGTAGGCAGAGAGTTGAA
Source organism: Gossypium hirsutum (assembly GCF_007990345.1). Lineage (NCBI taxonomy): Eukaryota > Viridiplantae > Streptophyta > Magnoliopsida > Malvales > Malvaceae > Gossypium > Gossypium hirsutum. The sequence continues at coordinate 121,859,119 of NC_053431.1, forward strand.
GGTGGTTTGTGGGCATTTTTTAGGCTTGATGGAGGACATAAAGACAAGCAGTGGTTCCATGGAACTTGAAAAGGTTCCTAGGGAAGGGAAAATGGATTCACCTGTTATTGGCATAAGTTGCTTCAATAACTCTCTTCATCACCAACTCTTTTCTTGTTGTGAGGTTTGCCATTAATTTTGCTTGTTTTTGCTACTTTTTTTTTTCCTAACAACAAAAAGTAATTATGTTATTGTTGGTATCATTCAGGTTGTTTACATGGTAAGTGAAGCTGACAAGAAGAATTGGCAAACGCTTCCTAGGGAGAAATATCCAAGACCATTGATTTTCCATGATGGAAGACTAGCTTTAAGGCCAACACCTATTGCTACTTTGTTCATCTTCATGTGGATTCCCTTTGGGATTTTTCTACTCCTTGTTAGAGCCATAGTCTTCTTCCTGTTACCATACAAGTTGTCTATACTATTCTTACACTTCACAGGTTTGAGAGGTACCTTAATTATCCCCGACGACGGCCGTGTCTCAAATGAGCTAAAACAATTAAGTAAAGAAGGTGGTCTGCTCTATGTATGCAACCACAGAACTCTGCTCGATCCGGTCTACCTTTCAATGGGTCTTGTTCAAGTTCGACCTCCGAGTCTCAGCCTAGCTGCAGTCACATACAGTTTAAGTCGGGTTACGGAGCTGTTTGCGCCGATTAGGACAGTTCGATTAACAAGAAACAGGGAGAAAGACTCAAAGATGATAGAAAAACAACTACAACAAGGTGATATAGTTATTTGTCCTGAAGGAACCACTTGCAGGGAACCATATTTACTGAGGTTTAGTCCTTTATTCGCAGAGAAAACCGACCGCATAGTTCCGGTTGCCATAGATTTCCATGTGAGCATGTTCTACGGAACAACGGCCGGCGGGTATAAATCCTTAGACCCCGTGTTCTTGCTCATGAACCCAACATCTCACTGCTCTGCTACTATTCTAGAGAAGCTACCAAAATCATACACATGTAAAGGAGGGAAATCAAAGTTTGAGGTAGCCAATCATGTGCAGGCACTGATTGGGAAAGCCTTGAATTTTGAGTGTACATCTTTAACAAGAAAGGATAAGTACATGATATTGGCAGGTAATGAAGGAATAGTGTAGCTCTAGTATATACGATCAGCCCATGAATATACCATTACCATAAACTCAAAACAAAAGTTTGCTGCTTCATTAGTGTTTTTTTTTTTTTTTTTTGTGTGTGTGTTGAGTATTGTAGGGAAGAGACATGGGAGCATTGGGGTCGTTGGGGAATTTAATGATAGCTGATGATCTGTAATTTGGTTTTGTGTCTATTACGGAAAGATGATTGTGATAAATATAAAAAATTCTAAACCATGAATTGAATTGAACTTGTTGATTTTAGTGTCAGTTTGGCCTACTGCAAAATGGATAAGAGGAAGAGTTATGGGCCTAGTGGAAGGTTTCAGATTACTTTTGTCGGTTATAAAGGAACTTGGTAATTAATGTCAAATTTTAACATATGCTGTAAAAAGTGCTAAATTAGTTTAACATATGCAATCTGAGTAGCTTCCATAAATGAGTTTTAAATGTGTAATGATTGATAAAAAGGTGAATAAATTGCATTTCCATGTACATGCTCTTCCAAAGCTAGTAGGGTTGGTTATGGATATCATAGAATATGCCATCTCCTATCTTATCATGTCGGGTGGGACTGGGAAGGAGTTGATTGAGCAACACAGGTTTGTAAAAGAAGAGGTTGCAGCAAAATAAAAATAAAAAATCAACCACTACAAGTGGGGGAGTTAAAAAAAATTTTCAGGGGCAGATGAAATTTTAATTTTTTATAATTTATATCTTTATAATTTGTAAAGGATTAAATTAAATTTTTATAATTTTAAGGAGCTAAAGTGTAATTTTACCTTTACTAATTTAAAATTTTTAAAAAATTTAAAGACCAAAATAATAATTTTACATTTTAGGAGGGTCAGGGCCCATGCCAACCCCCTCGCTTCGCCCCTGACCACTACATTGACTTTGGATTTAATGAACTAACAAAGTTTTTAAAATACGATTGAGATAGAATTAAATGATTACAATCTCGATTTTAAAATTATCAAGCTTGTTGAATAGATGACCTAAACAGTTGTTAAGTACACCAAAGAGGGTATGAACAAAAGTTTGACAATTTTGTTAAAACTACAATAACCACAATAAAATGAGGAATAATAAAATTGTTTATACGGTTCAGTTTCACTATATATGTGGAGCTTAGTTCATTGAGAATAAACCACTGTATTTGAACTCAATATAATCAGTAATTCTAGTTTTAACACATTCTAGTGAAGAATCCTCCTTGTATTCAAAAACTAGACCTCTCACTGATGGTGGTTGATTCTACACAGGCTCTAATCGTACATGTCGGTGTGCACCGTTTCGATGCTAAACCGAAATAACCAACACCCCTTTTTGCACTGGTAAAAATTTTGATTTGTACGGTCACATTGGCTCATTTCAATAAATTTTGGTCACACTAATTGGTGTGCACTGTTCTAGTACTAAACCGAAACAACCAACACCCTTTTCCGCAATGGTGAAAATTCCAGTCCTTACCAATTGTACCAACTCGTTTTGATCAATTCTGATTACATTGACCAAAACATGGTCATAAAATTAATAATTGTTTACTATCATATTAAAAACTTAATTGGAATGTGACTAATCAAAAAAGATTTTTTTATACTTTCACATTTAAAATATAATAAAAAATGCATTCACCCTATTATTAAAGAAAAACTCTCCACTCATCTATCTACTTCTTTTATCAAAAAAAAAAAAGAAAGAAAGAAAGAAATGAGCTAAATCCTTAAAATTTCATATTGAAAGATGCAAGTTTTAAAAATTTTTCTAGAAAAATAATCGATAAATCAATCAACGAGAAAATAAGCAAAAGAGAGATAAAGCGAGGAGTACATTCAACCCAAACCAATAAATTTCGATAAATAAATTATTTTTTCATATTATTTTTGAAAAAACTGATTTACTTTTTAAATAAGAAAAAAATTTTAAATTATCAATTTAATATGTCTTTCAAAATATTTATTAGTAGTATTAAAAGGATAGTGAGATATCAGTAATCGTGATGTGATTTAAGTTAATATGATGTTTTCACAATTGAAAATTAGAAAAATAGCAAAATTGATTTAGCCATTTTCCTAACTTTCAAAACTGCATGTTGCCTTCAATCATAGTCGATTTAATTAAATATGTTTCACTATTTTATTTTTAAAAAAAAACTAAATCTATTTTTCATAAATTTATTTCTCTCCGCTACCAAATATCTTATGTTTTGATAAATAATCTAAAAGGGTCAAAATCTAAGTGTTGACAAATAATAAAAAAGGAGTGTTAGATTGACAAATTTTTTATGTTATATTTGAAAAAAAAACCCTATGAAAACTATGTATAGAAAATAAATTAATAAAATTAAATTATATTTTTTGAATTTAAATAAATTTGGAGCAAACTTCACTCAACTTCCTTGAATTGTGACTTATATTTTAAATTGATTCCTAAATTTTAAAATATTCAAATTAAATTTCTTAATTTTTGAAGTTATATAAATCAAGTTCTTCTGTTACTAAAACAATTAATTTCACCTTAAGTGACACTTTAGATCTTATTTGGCATAATTTAAAATTGAAAAAGAAAAAACCTTAAAAGAAATGTTAAAAGAAAAAAAAAACTTTCATTGAGTAAATTGCACAAAAGTTTTGCTTTTTTGCCTTTATTTTTTTCTTCTAAGGTTTTTTTTTGGTTAACTTTAAGGTTTAATTTTTTTTTTAATTTTAAATTATGCTATATGTGTCACTTAGTAGTGAAATTAATGGTTTTAGAACAGAAAGGACTTTTGATATAACCTTCAAAGTTTGGAAATGTAATTGGAATGTTAGAAAGTTTAGAGACCAATTTATAATGTGATCTATAGTTTGGGGATCTCTGGTGCAATTTATTCTTAAATTTTATAGTTTTTTTTCTAAATAATTAAATTTTATGTTAAATATGATCCAAGTCCATATAATCTTCATAATTTGAAATTTAATCCCTCTACTTTTATTTCCAGAAATTTAGTTTTATTTTCAGATTTCAAAATTTATGTCCAATTATTTACTCTAACTAAAATATTCTATTAAGTTTGTTGATTTGATATTTTAAAATAAAAGAAATACTCATATTTTATCCATAAAAAAAATTCACAATTGAATTTGTATTTTTAAAATAAAAAATAGATGAATTAAATTCATTAAAATAAAAGTAAAAGATTAAATTTCAAATGTACAAAGATTACAAGGACTTGGAGCATATTTTAACCTAAATTTTATAATTCGCCTAAAGAAAACCTAGCAGCTTAATCAACCCCAACAATTTTGTTCGCTGCTAGACAGGAAACCTAACAGCTCAGCCTTTTGTCTGCAAAATCAATCCTAAGTATGGCATTGATGCAATTTCTGAACCACACAAGAACGATTCCTATTTCAAATCCATATGGATTCTCGAGATTCTTCTCCAAGTCCAGTCCTTTTATTGGTAAGATCTTCTCTTTATATCGTAAACCTTTGCAAGAACATTAACAATGAAACATTCCTATGCTTCTGTTTGTTTCCTGAGAAAGTTATATAATAAATTTCTGTGTTTAACCTGTTAGTTTTTTGGGTTTTGCTTCTCTTGGCGTTTTTTATTTGGCTGCTTGTTTAATTGTTGAGAGGAAGTTTTTATTTTTCAGGATTCACTGAACTTGGATGAATAGCTAAGTGATGCTAATTTTAATTGGTTTGTTCTTTTTAATCCTTTTACTGTCAAGGAAATGCGTGAAAAGAAAGATAAAAGAGAGGAATATGGGCCTTTTAATTCATTTTCTTTAGGTTGTCATTAGGATCCTCAAGTTATGTTAGTTTAAAATAGCTACTACATAGACCTTAATTTGAACTTTTTCCATTTTCAACTCTACAAAGGTTTTTGCTCCCTAATGTTATAAGGAAAATTTGCCAACAGTAATTCTATTTTACTTGTCATTTATTTTTTATAGTTGTAATCCTAAATTGGTGAAAAATGGATTTGAGAAGTGATCTTATTATATTGCAGTGAAAGTTGGAATTCCAGAATTTCTGAATGGAGTAGGGCATGGGGTTGAAACTCACGTAGCAAAGCTGGAATCTGAGATTGGTGACTTTCAGAAACTGCTCGTCACGCGCACTCTTAAGCTCAAGAAGATTGGAATTCCCTGCAAACATGTAATAATTCCCAACTCGCACTCTAAACACAAATTTTCTTTGATAAGCATGCCAATTTCAAGCAACTGCTTGAACCCCTATTCATTGTACCTTTATGCAGTTATTATTTGATTATCCAGTTATGCAGTATCATTAATAGAATAATAGCTTATGTACATGTTTCTGTTACTGCTCCGACAATCTCCTAAACTATAGTATCCTTGCATGGCACTTATCAAACTGGAGATTGCAGCTAGCCAAACTATTAATGATACTGTTCTTACATTGCAGCTAGCCAAACCAGTTTGAGCAGTTTGTGTGCATGCATCACCTTACGATCTAACAAAGCTTATGCTGAAAGATACAGACTCTTACGAATAGTTTGAAATATTAGGATAGAATAGAACGGAAATAAAGTTGTCAGACTGGTTTAGCATCAGTAAATCCTCATCTCTTCCAGCAATCATTGTCGGATAGCAATTTCTTTTAATTTTGTATTATAAAATTTGAGTTTCCTACTTTGTTTTAGAAGAGTTGGGGGTGGGGGGGAACCTTTTAATGGGATTTAGAGAAGTTGCTTTTAGTGGTAGTTTTTGATAATGTGCTGGTTTATCATGAACTTTGAAAAGGTTAGGTTCTATACTTATGATTGCTCATTGTTACATCAAGAGCAGAATGTTGGCATATATCATTGACATTTGGTGAGATAATCTTATTTTCATGTGCAATTTTATTGCCATATTTTGTCAGTTTCATTCATATTGCATACTAAACTTTGATACCCTCACTAAGCATATTTTATTATGGAAGCTTTGTTTTTTTGGGTGTAAAACCCTTTGCTATTATCATTTAGTTTTTACAAGGACTGAGTGAGTCATTGATTGGTTTTTGATTTTGGTGTGGCAGAGGAAGCTGATACTGAAATATGCCCACAAATATAGGCTGGGTTTGTGGAGGCCGAGAGCTGAACCAGTGAAGGTGTGATAAATAAGTTTTATCCTTTGGGAGCTATGCTAAGATGGTGATGTTATTGTACCAAAGAATGGCTTTAGGGCTCTATTTGCAATCATTGGTCACCTTACTCCTTGTTTCAATGGACATGAATTTAGTGGTTTAGGTTCAAAAAAGGGGGGAAAGCTCTATTTGCAATCATTGGTCACCTTACTCCTTGTTTCAATGGACATGAATTTAGTGGTTTAGGTTCAAAAAAGGGGGGAAAAAAGGATATCCAATGGATGGCACATTGAATTTAGTGAAGCAAAATGTACTTCCTTGATGTTTAGTCATTTTATCTCTTCTTATGCCATACACCCGCAATTAGTGTTTTCATATTTTCTTGATCGTATTAATATTCAACCCTTCACCTCTCATTGCTGATTCATTTTGAAATCCAGCGGTATCATCTTCGTTGCTTGGTGTCACCATTTTCCATATCAACGACTAAATCCTCTTCTCCTTCAATCATATATTTCATCTATGTTAGCGTACCAAATCGTTTTATGAAACTCGATCCACTTGTCTAACATTGTCTCGTCTTGAATATAGCATGCCTTCGAATCAAGGAATTTAGCTCTTTAGCTACCAAATGTAGCGTTAAGGGTTACAACTCGCAATTTAAGCCACCAAAGGTCCGCGTCAACAGAGATGCAAGAGATTTTTGAGAATTGCGGGTCAAACTCTGTTGTGACAAGGAATCTTAATTAGGCCCCAAGCCAAGAATGAGGCCAAAGATTTCACTTCACATGTGGACAAACTGCCAAGAAACTGTTTTAACGTGTACATATATGTGTATATAAATATCTTTTAGCTAAGTTTTAGGGGCCTCAACCCTGTGTCCCTTTTGACAAACTCAGAACCGATTCATTTGCTGCTTTCTTGTTTCCAAGATTAAGTCGATATTAAGCAAAGGATTTGGATAAAGCATGCAAATTGTGTTTGAAGACAAATTAAAGCCTGAAGTGAGGACAATGGATGAAAGAAAGCTACTCATGACTCAATCAAAAGAAACCGGTAAAGCCTTGTTTATCATAAACTATAGAGTAATATGTTAATGAGTAAACTACATTAGCAATCACCAATTATGGATTATTTTCTTTTTTAGTCACCTAGCTATAAAAAGTTATAAAAGTGGTCATTCAATTATTCAATTTTATCTTTTTTGGTTATCCAACTATCTCGGACTTTAAGTGTTTCCATTTTTCCGTTGGCTAGTTAGTGACTATAAAAAAAAATTTTAAATAATTAAGTAATCATTTTATAATTTTTCATATTTGGGTGACTCAAAAATAAAAAGTCCCATAGTTGGTTGACCTCTATTGTAGTTTACCTATGTTAATTTATGTAACGAAAGGAACCGAGGTGGACAGAATTGATTAATTATAATATCCAAGGCCTCAAAATGAGGCAACGTGGAACAGTTCAGACTTCTCATAATTAACAAGTCGACCAGAAAAGAGAGAAAAATTCACCATCACTTTAATGGCTCGAGAAGAGTGGACATTCAAGGAAAATATTCATTCGTAAATAGCAGGTGATTAATGGATGTAGCGACTCTGGCGATCTTAATTCCTTTTATTGTCCCATCCTTGTCTGCTTTGGAAAGCATTGCAGCGAAGACATTCCGACAGAGAACAAACAAATTAAGAGAAATTCGATCTCCTAGTCTTAATCCATGACATGGTTTTAAATGCTTTATTAGGTTACCATTAATCAAAACATGATAAAAGACCATCGAAATGCATTACATGATAAGGGAGGTCAATATTCAGTGCTGCCAAAGAGCCCTACCCTCTTTTCTTACCTTTAATGGGTTTTAGTAGTTTCCCCGCCAACAGGATGTTGTTCGTTATCAGCCTGCCTTGAACAAAAGCATTTTGAAATGGAGAAATAATATCATCTAGGACTTCCTTGAGTCTATTGACCAATTTTTGTTGGAAATGATGTTGTAAGCAACACTACAATGACTAATGGGACAAATGTTTTCAGCCTTAATGTGAGGATTCCCTTTTGAAACAAGTGAAATGATCGTCTTGTTTAGCTCCTTTAACAGGTGTCCTGAGTTAAAAAAGAACAGCGAGGCCTCCATAGTTAGAGACCAACAATGTCCCGGAATGCCTAACAGAATCTTTCTTCACCTCACTCCAACATAAAGGTCTCAACCTAATCTTAAGAGAGTCTGGGGAGGTTAAGAACGTTGAGCCTATCCTTGATTAGAACAATGTTGGCAAAGTCCTCCTTACAATAAATATCTTGAACATGCTGAAGAAATATTTGTTTGATCTATGTTATTGCTGGACTCGCACAACTTCTAGATCCTATTCCATTCCCTTTTCCTTCTAGTGGCAATGTGAAAAGAAGTTTGTATCGCAACCCTCTCAATTTTCCACAGAATTTTGTATATGTTTTTACTACTCAAGGGTTCTCAATTCCTCGGTTGTAAGTTTTTCTCTATTATAGTCCTCTGTCTTCATATATTGCTTCAAGTTGGTGTTTAGGAAGTGACGATCCCAAATGTTGGTGAGCCTTAATTCTGAGCACTCCAAGCTTCATTGATAACATCCTTGTATTGAGGGTGAGTGATTACTATCCGTCGAAACAAATAGAGGCTTGGCTAGTGGTTGTCCATGTGTAATACGGTCTCTTTGTCGGTATTTTAACTGGATCACATTTATGGATGCACTTAATGAGATTCTTTGCACATTGTATATCCTTATTTGAGAAGGAAAATTTGCCTGTGTCAAAGTCCCCAACCATCATCTCCCACAAATTCAGTAGCTAACTCGTATAATTTCTCTCATACTACGTCTTTCACTAGTAATCCAAAGGATTTATCAGGATCCTCAAGGTACGCAAATAAAATATTATTATTCATTATAGAAGAAAAACCCCACTTCGTTGCCAACTTCTCACCAGCTTCAGCTTCAACTATATAGAGATCACCATTAGACAAATCCTGTGACGCCTCATTGGCGATTCAATTAAGAAGATGAGGATTTTTGAGCAGTGGCAAAGCTAGAGGGGGACGGGGAGGCTGCAAAAAAAAATAATGGTAGAGTTGCTTTAGAGCCCCTTTGTTGTAAAAATACAAATTAGTACAATAGTAAAAATTCATTTTGACCCCATAAACATTTATATTTTACTTATGACCCCTTCAACTATACAAGTCATATCAGAAAATTATATATAAGCAACAAACTCAAGTTTTACTTTTTTTAATTAAAAAAAGAAAATTAAAAAATATCAGAATTTAAATTTAATATATGTACATGCTATTTTTGAAGATGAATTTTATGTATCAATTAATTAAACTCAATTTATAGTATAGTCATCATACAACTTCATTCAAAGAGTTTTAAATTATTAAAAGGTTAATTAAAAACAATTTTTAAGAAAAAAATATTAATTTATTATTAAATTAGTTTATTTATCCGTGCAATACATGGATTGATTGTACGTATGTACTAATAAAAATATTTATATTTAATTTATAGTTTATTATATTTAATAATAAAAAGATTTAAATTAATTTATATTCTTCTTTTAAAAAATTAAGGAATATGTTAATAATATAAGTAATGAACTAAAAGGGAAATTAAATAAATATTCTTTGCCTCATGTTACCAAATAATAAATCTAATATTCAAATATGTAATATATATATATATATATATATCTGTAAAAAAAAAATAGACAGAAAAGTGTTGAATATTTAATTTTCTATTAAACAGTCAATGACTACATACATAAAAATTATTGTATTAGGTATAGATTGTCTGAAGTCATATTATAGTGTTGACCACTCTATTATGCTTAAATTTATGATTTAACTTATATATTTTTATTTGATCTATTTTGCTCCCTTTTTTATTATAATCCCATTAGTTAATCTTAATAATTAACATTTTAAATGACTCTGATAGTTAACATGAATCTTTTTGAAACACTTAATTCAATTCATAATGTTGAAATAGAATTTTTTTTGTTAGAATAGTATTTTTTATAAAAAAGAAATTACGTTGAGTTTTTAATTTAAATAGTTAACTATATTAATTATTTGTATTAACTAACAATATTATAAAAATATAGGAATGAATTAAAGTACAGAATAATCTCAAATGTAAGTATGATAAAGGAACTAAAACTGAAATATGACCATTTTGGTGTTAATAGAGAGTTGGAAATCATGCACTCCCCAGTCCCACGTCCAACCCCAACAAGAATTCACAAGGAATAATAAACTTATTACTTCATGTAGAGGATTTTTTTTTATAGAGAGAGAATTGTAAATAAGAAAAATAGAATATATCAATATAAAGCACTTATTGAATTCGTTTTTTCAATAATGTACATTTTACGGTATTTTTAGTAGAGGTTGTTTTGAATAATTAACAAAAGAGATAATTACATTGATAATTATTCTGAGTCTAATAACTATTTTTATATTTAAGAATAGAGAAAATATTACTAGACAAAAATATGTATCTACATTCTATCTATGTTTTTTTTTTATTGTTTAATTAAGATATGGCGAAAGTTGGAAAAAAATAAAAATAAAATTGTAACTATAAGATAGTCTTAGAATTGACATTCAAACATAAAATGTATAACTTATTTGTTTATTTCCAAACAAGATTGATGAAATTGGGGCATGATTGCATTCAAAATTCACATTGTTGTTTAATGAAGGCATATGGATGGATTTGAAAACAATGGTGCTTAGGCAAAAAGCAAGAGCCAACTGAAAGCATATAAATAGAAGGACAAAAAATCTGAGAAAAGAACAGAGGCATGGTGGTCCTTGAATTTTAGTCACCTTACTATATGACCAAATTGCAAAAAAAATAGAGAGACTCCCCTCCAAAAGGCCAAATACTTGTGTTGATGATAGGGATGCCACCTGGGTATCCCACTTCTCAAATCCCTAAATCAGACAACTTGGTTCATGTGAGTACACGTGTTAGCCCGTAAGAGTTAGATTTGGACAAAAGTGATTGATTCCTAAGATTGATCTTTTGTTTCTTCTTCCCCATTGGTGGGTATGGTAACCCTTTTTTATTTCATTCAATTCAAACCTCGTTAATTGTGGTTTGTGGATGTAATTCAATTTCAATTCTAAAAGCCAAACCTTTCCTTTCTTTCTTTTTTTCTAGCTTTTGGGAAAGAATGGGAAAAGTTAAATTTCAAGGGGTTTATTTCTAGATTTTGTTTTAAACTTTTTTTTCTTTTTTTTTTTTTTGGTGTGAGGGCACATGCAAGGCATTTGAGAGGTGGGTGCACTTGAAAAATGTAGGGCCATGGAGGCACATGGTGGTGAGAAGGGCTGCTTCATCGAGGGCACCTTCTGTGACTCTGTTTTGCTCATAAACACCCCTCAATTCAATCCTTTTCTGTTTTATTTTTTCAAATTTTCATACCTATTTTATGGTCTATGAAGACTAATTTTTTAAGATTTATGATTCTCAACAATATTTTCTTCATAATTCAAAACAATATTCTCCCCTTGAAATGTAATGTATATTATTATTACACCTAACATTTATTGAAACAATATTAGATTATCAAGATATATATTCTCTTACATTCTCCTTATCATACTGTGTCGAGACAAGTTGATTATATTTTTAGTTTCTTTCAATTTCAAATAAAAAAACAATTGATGAAAGATGTAATTAATTAGTTAAATTAGGAAGGCTTAGAGTGTGTATGATAATAGTTTTAATTTTTTTAATATAAATATTTAAAAAAATATATATTGAATAAGATAGTAAATAGGTAGCTAGTTTTCACTTCATGTAGAAAATATTCAAATTACTTAATATAAAATATTATATTAATAATATTAAAATTAAAAATAAATAACCTTTTAAAAATTAATATTTATTTTTATCAAACAACATAATTACATTCAATACTTAAATCTATTAATTTATCAAACAATTTTTTAATATAGATTTGACGTTTATAAAATTTAACATAATTTTTTAACTCTTAAAATTTTAAATTTTAAATTATCGAATATCCTCAAAATTACTTGATTCTTTCTCTGGTTTACAAAACCAAACAAATCCGCACACCTCAGACTGCATGCTAAAATATTGATAAACTTACGATGGTTATGAATTTGCAAAACCAAACGAATTAGCTAAATGCGGGATTAAAAGGTTAAAATTTCTCAATTTTTTAATCAAAGTAATTTAATCTTTTATAAATTTCGAAAGTGGTTATCTAAAAATAATTAATCACAAGCATTAATATTTTCCATCAATTTTACATAATATGATATTATTGGTATAACGAAAAATTTAGCCTTTAAAGTTTACGCATTTTATCTATTTTTATATGTATTTTTAAAGTTTAGTTTTTTTTTATACAAATGACAACATATTTAATTTGTTATTACATCAATCAAAATTATATACAATGGATAGAAAATATTAATTGTCTTTACTTACTCTCAAGTGTAAAGACTAAATTACTTTATTTATAAAAAAATTAATTTAATTAATATCAAAATTAAGAGAGATTGAAAAAATATTTTTAGTAGAATAAAAATAATTTTTAAAAAATCTCAATGCATTAAAACATGAATTTGATGAAATCCAAAATTTAATTGAAAATTTAAAATTACAGATTAAATTAAAATCGTATTTGATAATTATACTTAAAAATCCAAAAACAAAACAAATCTAATATCAATTACTATTAATATTTATTTACATGGTAAACTCTCAAACTTTTAAATTAAAATTTTAAACATATTTGAACTTACAATTTTTTTATTGTTGTATAAAAATAGTATGAATTAAATTAAAATTTTGTGTGACAAAAATAATAGAAAATTCGATCCAGTTGAATTTCAATTGTAATGTGATATAAAAATACTTGTTATAATTTTGTTACATATATTTAATTAATTGATTTAATCAATTAAATAAATGATGCTTGACAAAAGCAAAATAAAAGGAAGAAAATTACACCACTAAAAATCATAATAGAGTCGTTGTAATAAACACCTTTTCACATGTTACCAATAGAGCCGAGTCGATCAGTTGGCACCTGAGCCTCACCGCGGGAGAGAAACTCGGTGATAGCCGTCATGGCTCGAACTTGCATCTCTAAAGCCGCTATGTAATCGCTCGTTTCTTCTAGAAGGTTGTTGCAAGATAGTTTCCGGCAACCTGGAACAAGACGTCTCAAAGCCCTCAACTTCCTCTCAACGACCGGCAGTTTTCTCTTCTCTCTGTTAACCACCGGCTTCCTCAACCTTGTATGGACCACCTTGGCTTTCTTATGTTTCTTCATATTGGTACCAGCAGTGAGTGGAGCGGCGAGAATCGCTCTGCTCCAACGCGTGGTTCCCTTGGCTGTTATGGCAAGAACTCTGTCGGCCGTTTGATGGAGTTCCTTCGCGGAAGTGGATGAAGAGGTCCGACGAGAACGACAGAGAGCTTGGAAGAGCTTGGAGGAGTAGATCTGATGCTCTCGTTTTGTTGTCCATCGCTTCATTGTTTGGTTGGATTGGATTCGATGGACAGAAACTGGGTCTCCTTCCGTTTTCCTCCGTTTAAACACAGGGCTTGGGTTCGAGGTTTGGTATCAAAGAAGCAAAGTAATTGCAGAAAAGGGAATGGGAGAAAAGAAAGAAAGAACTTTCAATACTAATTTTCTTGGTTTGGTGGCTGATTCTTATAATTATAAATAAAAACCTTTTTTGTCCTAAATAAATAAATAAAAGCGATTCACGGGAATCAACACGCGGCATGCCTTAATCACATTTATTCCATTCATACAATAATAATAAGTCTTTGAATCCAACTTAATTAGTTTTTAATTTATAATTTTCGAATAATATAAAATTTATTTTATAAATAAATTAGTGAAACTAATTATAAAAAAAAAGCATATAAAAGATATTAGGAGATTAATGTAATCCTATTTTAGAAAAAGTCATAATTGTAAAATTAAAATGTCAATCTATTGTAACTTCTTTTATGTTCATGTTATACCTAATACAATATTCCATCACATTACTCACGTGTCTTACCCTTCGGTTGCTATTCAGACAAGTTGGATGATAATCTCAAGACACCAGCTGAGTCAAGAAATAAAAAAGGACATTACATTGATCCGTGGAGAATTTACGAACGCAAGTGGACGACAAATTCATGAACCAGACCAAGATCTTTTGGATTTCCCTCATCTGAAATAAAAGCAAATCCTACCATTATATATTTGTACCGATTAGATTTTGGCAGCCATTTATCGTACTTCATATTATTGACTTACCAAACTTTTTCCCCTCTTCTCTATTTCTTTTACCTTGAAATTTTTTCAAAGTTAAATCTTAAATCTCTCTCTCTATATTGCTTTTTTTCTATACATAAGACAACTTATTAAATATCATACCCCTCAACACTTATTCGAAAAACATGAGATTGTTGGTGCATTGTATTTTTTCTTCATTCCTTTCCTCTTTACGTAGCTGTTGACTTGTAATAATACCAATCTTGACTCAAATTCTTTTTACCATTGAAGTGGTCAAATGTTTGGTTGAAATATACGACTTTTTCTTTCTTTTCTCTCTTTTTTTTTCTTTTTTTTTAAATTCCAACAAAATAAGGGTTTTTAATTTGATTTAAATATACTCTTTTAAAATTTAAAAATTTTGAGACATTAAGTCTCTATATTTTTTTATTTAAAAATCTTGATCCGTTCTATTTTAATTTTTTCATTAAAATTAATAATATCAAAGGTAAAATATTTTTTTAGCCTTAAATATTTATAATTTTTTTATCGATTTGGTCCTTAACATAATTTTTAATTCTTAAAAAATTAATTTTGTATATTTTAATTAAAAACATAAAAATTTATATTTTTTAAAATATAAAAAAATTTATGAAAAAATTAAAAACTCTTTAAATTTAAAAAAAAAATCCAAAATTTATTATTATCCTTCACTATGTGTAGACACCACAATAGAAACAAGGAAATGTTATTCAAAGTTGAAGGCCTAAAATCCAAATGATTATCCCATTGCACCATTCGTTCATTGAACCATCTCATATTTACATTCTCAACATCTAAATCATCATAATGTCCCATGATAATCCATGTTGATAGTCAACCAATCCCTTCATGTATTTTCATCCATCGTTTGCATGTTAGTTTAATGTTGATGAATCTCAAGTTTTTTAGTAATCTACTTTTATAATCTGATAAGAAGATACCAATTTCGAAAATTGCAGAGATGTTTACAAAGTTCAAGTTGGAGATAAAACCCTTTAATGAATCTAAGTGTCGTGGGCAAGTGGTAACATAAATCGGCACTGCGCTCCCCTACCATGAGACCTCAGCCGATTCTCAATCCAACTACTTTGATTTAGAAAACAATGAATTTTGAATTTTTTTTTATAATTTTAAAAACATTTGTTTTTTAAGTTTTTTTTCATAATTTTTAATTATTTAACTTATAATTTTCTATGTTTTTATTTAAATTATAAAAAAATAATTTTTAAACATTTTCAAAAAAAATCAATATACTTTTAAAGGGTAAGAATCAAATTGACAAAGTCAAATTTTGAAGGCTAGAAATGTTGTTTTACCTTTGACACTATTAACTTCAACGACAAAATTAGATGGAGAGATCAAGATTTTTAGCTAAAAAAGTACAATGACTCAATACTTCAAAATTAAAATATAAAGTCTAAATTTTAAATTTTAAAAGAATACATAGACCTCTAGCATATTTAAACTTAATTTTAAATGAATTGACTTTAGTTCAAATACATGTAAACACAAAAGTAATTTTTTTTCAGCAGTTTTTTCTAATATGAATCTGATATCCTGATTTGAGTTCATATAATTGTAGATTTTATCTCTTGTTGTTATTAAAAAAAAACATATACTAAACATGCTTTTCAATTTTTAAAAAGTTAAAAATGAACATAGAAAATATTTTCCAAAACCAAACAGATGATAATGCATGACTAAAGTATTCTAAATATTTAAGTTGATGCAAAAACTGGTTTTATTTGCAAGAAAAATGTAAGGCTTAAAGGAAATTAAAAAAAAAAAACAAAACAAAATATCTTCCATTCAACCAGGGCAAAGTCAGAATAAATATTTAGGGACGGATAAAATTAATTTTAATTTTTTATAGGTTATATCTTTATAATTTGTAAAAGATTAAATTAAATTTTTATAATTTTAGGGAGGCTAAAGTACAATTTTACCTTTACTAATTTAAATTTTTTAAAACATTTTAAGGGCCAAAAGAGTAAATTTACATTTTAGGGGGCCAGGGCCATGGCAGCCGGCTTCGCCCCTGCATTCAACTTGATGTGCCCCATTAGATTTACGTTTACATATAATACGAGAAAGGCGGAGGCAGAGAAACAAGGATAGAGGAGTGGTAGGCACACAGAAAGGAAGTTTAATACGGAGGCTGTATAATGATATTGACTTTTGAAGATCTATGGAGGCTAAAGAGGGAGGTTAACAACAATTAATTTCTTCCTTTTTAAGTTTGCATCAGTAAAAGACAACAAAATGGCGGTCCATGGATTAGAATCTATGGGCTAGCAATGGGATACCACATGCCTACGCTATCTGCAGAAAATAAGAGTCGAGTAGTGTGGAAAATGGAATGAGACTGAATGCAGAAGGGCAACGAAGGAAGGAGGTGTGCAACAATATGGCTCTTGGCTCTCAGGGCAACCAACCCCAACGTTTCTTTTATTTTCTATCCATCTTCAAATCATTCAAAGACTCACCCAAAAATTTATAATTTACCTAATTCCACATTTTACAAACTTAAAAAAAAAAAACCTATTTTTTCTTAAAAAAGTTTCATTTTCTAACATTTTTCAACGTAAAACGTTTTTTGTATTCAACATACAATAACAAAATTGATGAGAACTTCTTTCTTTTTCTGTCCTTCAGAAATTTAAAGATCTATTTTGAAAAAAAAATAATGAACGTTTGTTGAAAAAGAAAATGAATAAACATGCTCTTTTTTTTATATAATATAAAAAAACAAAATCATTAGTACTCTAAAAAAGAAAACGCCATAGTTGTGTTTTACTTTTAATGAACATTGAATTGGTATTTAATAATTTTGTGTAATTTAAATGTAGTTTATAGAATCAATTCATTCCTGTAGACTTATTTATATAATAATTTGTTAAAAATTAAGAAAATTTATCCTGAACTATCAATTGATTGATTTATTATATAAACTTTATAAAAATTATCTGCAGTAATGCTATATGTAAGGATTTCTTTAAATTTTTTAAATGAAAATGGTTTTTTATTGAGGAAAATATATCTTTTTATGGATGTTTAAATTTGACTATATTTGTACCTAATTGTTGTTGGAACAATATAAATGATGAAGTTTATTGTTAAATAAATTAAATGTTGGAAATCAATTCGTTTCGTTGTGAAGAGTATATTGAATTGAATAATTACAACCCATGATTATGAAAGATCCTTTGAAATTGCATTGAGTATTACTTTGAAATTTGAATTTTCATCAGATAACATTTTACTAGACTTTATTAGTATATTAATTTTGCTATTTTATAGTTGCTGATTTTAAGGGGTTGCATTGTATTCAATCACCAGTAAGTTAGTAAGTCTAGAAACATATATATTGCGAATTGTGTAGGTTATTCATGAGAGTATGTTGAGAGCACTTTATTTGTTCATTGAGAAATTTATTGTGTAAGTGCAATTAAGTGTAAACAATATTGTGTTTACGGTCTAAATTCTTAAAGGAGAATTTAGAGGTGAATGTTCTAGTATTTAGATACAACTTTAGGTTCCAACAACAAGACAATAAACATTCATATAAACAATTCAAAAACATTTAACTTAATCAATGACAACACATAATAGATCAAATCAACATGCTTTTATCATAATTTTATGATCTTAAACCTTCCATACCAGAAAATGTACACATATTTATTCATTTCATATACCACATAGGCTCGTACAATTAAAATTAATGATTTGATAAATCAATATACATAATAAAGATCATTTTGTATATTTGTCCCAATTAACCAAATATGAAATCATAACTAGATACATGAATATCCATCCAAGTCCTCGAGAAGTGCATAAAGCGCAACATTAAGGTTCATAATAACAAATCTCCAATGCTTGTAAAACAAGATTTAATTAATAGTTCCACAGAATGTGCAAAGCGCTAGAAAAAAAAATTATATATGCATTAGGGTAACCCGTATAAATAAAATCTTTAAAAACTCTACATATCCTATGATGTGCCAACTACACCCGAGAACTATTCAAGATTGATTAATATGGTTGTGAAGATTTTTCACATAAATTATCAACATACTTCAACAATTTAACACAAAATTTAGCTCAAATAATAGCTAAATTCACTTTATTAATCAAATTTTACCATTAATGTAACATCCCAAAGTGAAAAATTGAGATCCTACCTTCGATAAAGTGAAATAAAGGAAAAATAATGAAATAAAAGTGATAAAACAAAGGGGAGAAATTAACTTATCAATTAAAAATTTGATTAAGAAGCATATTATGATGTATTGATTTAAGTAAGGACTAAATCGTAAATGCGAGAAAGATTTTGTGGCTCAAGAGTAAATACTTATAATTTGAGGGGTTAAAGTGTAAATATAAAAAATTTGAAGGGAGAATAGTTTAAATATTTTAAGGGTGTAAGGATATAGAAACTAAGGCAAATGGATAAATTAGGACCAAATTAAATAAGTGAAAAAAGTATGAGGGGTTAAATTGCAATTTTACTAAAATGAGTGATGATTCAATGGAAAAAATTTGGAGGATCATGAGGGGTAAAATGGTCATTAGCAAGAAAAATAATTTTGAAAAGTAATGATGATGTTGGTGATATTTTTAATTAATTAATTAGATAAATGTTATTTAAATAATATTTTATTAAGATTTTTAGTAATATTTTATTATTAAATTATTAATATAAAAGGAAGGAAAATTGAAGGATTCTTCTTCATCTTTCCATTCTTCCAACGTGAGAAGAAGAAAAAAGAAAGAAATTTTATTTTCTTTACAATTTGTTCATTTTACCAAAAATCTATCATTTTCACTTAGAAATTAAAAGAATTTCCATAACCGCTCAGAGAAAAAAATGATAATGAAACTATGAGGAGCTAGAATATCAAATTAGATTCAAGAAAATAGAAGTTGGAGGAGAGAGAAAGTCAAGTTAAAGTTTGGTTTCAAGGTAACAACGTATGGATGTTAAGGGTTTATGTTATTTTCAAGTTTAATAGTGATAGAAAAGCATAAATATGGTGTTAAAGTAAAGATTTCTCATGAGAAAATATTGTGTTTTTGACATGTTGGTGAAGAGAGAAGTTGAGAAAGTGAATCAAGGGGTAGGAGAAGAGAAAAACAAGAAATTTTGATAGAAAAGAGGCAAGTACCAATGAACTTCCTTGTTATTTAAGAATTAAAAATGTGAAATTTATAAACTAAGTGGTAATTAGGTAAAATATAGAGTGGAATAATTTAGTATGTGAAGTAGGAATTTATTATAAAAGCATAATAGTTGAGTTATGTGATAGTGAAAAATACACAAAGTACTGAATAAGTGAAATTATGGAAAAATATAAAATTTTATGGAAACATGGACTAAATTGAAAGTGTAATGGCCCATTTTCAGTAAAATCGGAATAGTGGTTTCGTGACCACAAATTCGATCTAGAAGAAAATTTATTTTAATATTGTGGCACAGTCTATATTACGATAGGAATACTGCATGAAAATTTTGGGCCTCGTACATATTTAGTTAAATTGATAAAAAAAAATTGATTATTTAGTTAAATTGATAAAAAAAATCCGTTCCTCTCTTAATACGTATTTTGGGCCTCGAGGGTATTTTATAAAGACTTAAAAGTTAAACTATGCTATGAATGTTATTTATTTATGAATTATTTCTAAGTTGTTCAATATGTCCGATAATGCTCCGTAACCCTGATCCGGCGACGGTTTAGGGTTAAAGGGTGTTACATTTATATAATAAAAAAAATTTTGTTCCACTCCTAATACGTATTTTGGGTCTCGAGGGTCTTTTATAAAGACTTAAAAGTTAAACTATGCTATGAATGTTATTTATTTATGAATTATTTCTAAGTTGTTCAATATGTCCGATAATGCTCCGTAACCCTGATCTGACGACAATTTAGGGTTAAGAGGTGTTACATTTATTGGTATCAGAGCCTAGGTTTTCTGAATTCTTGGGCCGAGAATGAGTCTATTCGTACATGCCATTTTATATATTGATATGATGAGATGAGATGAGGTTTATTTATTTAATTATTTAATTGTATAATTTGTGAATATTGTAGAAATTTAAAGATGTCAAATAGATCTCATGAAGAGTCGGAAAATGAAGTGGAGAGTAAGGCGCCAAACTTTGATAGGGAAAGAGATCAACATAGAACCCAAGCTCGAAGTGAATCGATAAACTTACGAGATGATAGGGAGCTTGAATTTGAAGAAAGAACTCAATCTGAAACTGAGCCGATACCGCATAGAGAAGAAATTCCAATTGTAGCCTTGTTACAGACAATGAATCAGTTGTTGCAGCAAGTTGTAAGAACTAATAATGCTCCACTTGTTGCACCACCATCTTCTCTTTTTGCTGTTCCACATCCACAACCATCTGTAACTAGTCATCGATCTCCCTTGGAAAGAATAAGAAAATATAGAGTTGAAGAGTTTAAAGGAAAGAAAGATGATGACCCAGCTGAGGCCGAAGAATGGTTAAAGAATAGTCAAAGAATATTTGAAGAATTGCAGTGTACCGGGGATGAAAAGTTGAAGTGTGCAGTATCTTTACTAAAGGGTGAGGCTTACCAATGGTGGAGCACTTTCGTGAACATTCATCCTGCAGAGAAAATTAATTGGAAATTCTTTGTGTCTGAATTCAGAAAGAAATATATGAGTCAACTTTATCTTGAGAAGAAGAAAAGAGAATTTCTGGATTTGAAGCACAATAACATGTCTATTGCTGAGTACGAACGTGAATTTATCAGATTAAGCAAAAATGCTAAGAAACTAGTAACAAGTGAAGCAGATATGTGCAGGAGATTTAAGTGGGGATTAAATGAAGAAATTTATGTTCCTCTCATACCATTACATCTACAAGAATTTCCTATATTGGTTGATAGAGCACAGCGACTGGAAGAAGGGTTAGCTCGTTCGAAAGAGAAGAGTTTTGTAAAGAGATTAGCAACTAGTTCTGCACCACCACCATCTTCAAAAAAAGTGAGGGATTCTAAAGATTTTAAATACACTTCTACTACTGTTGGGCACAGATCCAGAAGTCAGACAAAACAAATTCAGCATGCGACCTCTAAGGTTAATACTGGGAGTTTCAGAAGAAAACCAATGTTGTCATCATGTGAGTATTGTGGGAGATATCATTGGGGAGAATGTCGACTAAATTCCCGAGCTTGTTTTCAATGTGGATCAAAAGATCATTTAATCAGAGATTGTCCAAAAATGTCAAAAAGCGTTGCAGAACAGTCTGAAAAAGGTAGCTCGGTTTCACAAAGAGGTAAACGACCTGGAATTGCTGGTGGCACTAATAGTGGTACAAGATCAGTGAGAGAAACAGCTAGATCTGAAGCACGGGCACCTACCAGGACGTATGCCATTCGAGCCAGAGAAGATGCTTTTGCTCCAGACGTCATTACTAGTACATTTTCTTTACTTGATACTAATATTATTACTTTGATTGATCCTGGTTCTACACATTCATACATATGTACAAAGTTAGCATCTGTTAAAAATTTACCTGTTGAATTCACTGGATTTGCGGTTAAAGTTTCAAATCCCCTTGGCCAACATGTTATAGTGGATAAAATTTGTAAAAATTGTCCATTGATGGTAAAGGGTTATCGTTTTCTAGCTGACTTGATGCTATTTCCTTTTGATGAATTTGATGTGATTTTGGGAATGGATTGGCTAACTCAACATTATGTAGTAGTGAATTGTAAACAGAAGTACATTGTAATAAAATGTCAGAGTTGTGAATTGCTCCAGGTTGAATTTGATGAATTAAATGAGTTGCCTGATGTGATTTCAGTCATGACAGCATTGAGGTATGTCAGAAAAAGGTGTAATGCATATCTTGCTTATGTATTGGACACTAAAGTATCTGAGTCAAAAGTTCAATCAGTGCCGGTTGTATGTGAATTTCCTGATGTGTTTCCAGAAGAATTACTTGGGTTACCACCAGAAAGAGAGGTAGAATTTTCTATAGATTTAGTTCCAGGAACAACTCCGATCTCTATAGCACCTTATAGAATGGCTCCTACCGAGTTGAAAGAGTTGAAAGCACAGTTGCAAGAGCTTACTGACAGGGGTTTTGCTCAACCTAGTCATTCACCTTGGGGTGCTCCGGTTTTGTTTGTGAAAAAGAAAGACGGGTCTTTGAGACTATGTATCGATTACAGGCAGCTCAATAAAGTTACAGTAAAGAATAAGTATCCATTGCCTCGGATTG
Source organism: Gossypium hirsutum (assembly GCF_007990345.1). Classification (NCBI taxonomy): domain Eukaryota; kingdom Viridiplantae; phylum Streptophyta; class Magnoliopsida; order Malvales; family Malvaceae; genus Gossypium; species Gossypium hirsutum. The sequence goes on from NC_053431.1 coordinate 121,881,932, forward strand.
ACGACTTGTTTGATCAACTAAAGGGTACCACTGTATTTTCAAAGATTGATCTTCGATCAGGTTACTATCAGTTACGAGGAAATGAGTCTGATGTATCGAAGACAGCTTTTAGAACCAGGTATGGGCACTATGAGTTCCTCGTGATGCCGTTTGGATTGACAAATGCACCTGCTGTATTCATGGACCTGATGAATAGAATATTCAGACCGTACTTAGACAGGTTTGTGGTAGTATTTATTGATAATATTCTGGTTTATTCTTGAGATGAAAATGAGCATGCAGATCATTTGAGAATTGTACTGCAAACTTTGCGTGAAAAGTGGTTGTATGCTAAATTTAGTAAATGTGAGTTTTGGCTTCGGGAAATTGGGTTTCTTGGACATATTGTATCTGCTGAAGGCATCAGGGTAGACCCAAGTAAGATTTCAGCTATTGTCAATTGGAATCCGCCGAAGAATGTGTCCGAAGTTAGAAGTTTCCTGGGATTAGCTGGATATTATAGGAGATTTGTATAGGGATTTTCTACGATAGCTTCTCCGATGACACGTCTATTGCAGAAAGATGTAAAGTTCGAATGGACTGATGAATGTCAGCAGCGTTTTGATAGATTGAAAGATCTATTGATGAAAGCACATGTTTTAGTACAACCTGAACCGGGTAAGGAATTTATTATTTATAGTGATGCTTCATTAAATGGTTTAGGCTGTGTTTTAATGCAAGAAGGTAAATTAATAGCCTATGCTTCAAGACAACTAAAACCACATGAAAAGAATTACCCGGTACATGATCTTGAATTAGCAGCCATTGTGTTTGCATTGAAAATATGGCGCCATTACTTGTATGGTAAAAAATATCATATCTATACCGATCATAAAAGTTTAAAGTATTTGATGACACAGAAAGATTTGAATTTGCGACAGCGTAGGTGGCTTGAGTTGCTAAAGGATTATGATTTGGTTATTGACTATCATTCAGGTAAGGCTAATATAGTTGCTGATACTTTGAGCTGAAAATCTTTATTTGCTTTACGAGCTATGAATACTCAGTTGCCATTGTCTGATGATGGTACACTTATAACTGAACTGAAAGCTAAACCAATGTTTCTACAGCAAATTTGTGAAGCTTAGAAAAGTGATAATGAATTACAAGCTAAACGGGTGCAGTGCGAATCGGGTACTGATTCAAAATTTCAGATTAGATTTGATGGTTGTTTACTATTTAGAGGCAGGGTATGTGTACCAAAGAATTCAGAGCTTACACAGAAGATTTTGCACGAAGCTTACAGTGGTATTATGTCTATACATCCGGGGAGTAACAAAATGTATAATGATCTAAAAAGGATGTATTGGTGGCCAGGGATGAAATGTGATATTTCTGAGTTTGTATCGAGATGTTTGATATGTCAACAGGTTAAAGCTGAACATCAGGTACCTTCAGGATTACTACAGCCAATTACGATACCGGAATGGAAATGGGAAAGGATCACAATGGACTTTGTGTCGGGATTACATTTGTCTCCGAATAAGAAAGATGCTATTTGGGTAATCGTTGACCGGTTGACAAAGTCAGCACACTTTATACTGGTACATATGGATTTTTCTTTAGATAAGTTGGCTGAATTATATGTATATGAGATTGTCAGGTTACATGGGGTACCAGTCTCTATTATTTTGGATAGAGATCCTCGGTTCACGTCTCGTTTCTCGGACAAGTTGTAAGAAACATTGGAGACTCAGTTGCATTTCAGTACTGTTTTTCATCCTCAGACAGATGGCCAATCTGAACATGTAATTCAGGTATTAGAGGACATGCTTCGATGTTGTGTACTAGAGTTTGAAAGTAGTTGGGAAAGGTATTTACCTTTGATTGAGTTTGCCTACAACAATAGTTATCAGTTTAGTATTAAAATGGCACCGTATGAAGCTTTGTATGGTCGGAAATGTAAAACACCATTATGTTGGACTGAACTGAGTGAGAAAAAGATACATGGAGTTGATTTGATTAAGGAAACCGAAGAGAAAGTAAAGGTGATCCGAGATAGCTTGAAAGCAGCTTCTGATCGACAAAAGTCATATGCCGATCTTAAAAGGAAGGAGATAGAATTTCAGGTCGGCGACAAGGTATTCTTGAAAGTATCACCTTGGAAAAGAGTCATTCGATTCAGTCGTAAAGGTAAATTGAGTCCACGTTTTATTGGGCCATATGATGTAACGGCCTAATTTTCAGTGGTGTCAAAAATGGTGATTTGAGATCACTAAATTCGACAAATAAGATTGAACAAGATAGTAATTTAATATTTATGAGTCAAGTAAGAATTTAGAAGAATTTGTGAAATGGTGAAATTAGTGAATTAAAAGAATTTATTAGGTCAAACGGGTCAAAAACGAGGTATCGAGACCTCAAAATTGAAAATCGAGCTATAAATATTTTTATAAATATTTATGGAGTGTCATTGAGTTAGTATTAAAGTTTCGTTAGAAAATTTTAACGTTTGGATGGCTAATTAATTAAAAAGGACTAAATTGAAAATAGCACAAAATTTGTTAAATTGTGAGTAAATAGCTTAAGTATTTAAAAAGATGGATTTAAAGAGCAATTATACCCAAAGGTTAATGGCTGGACGGTTTGGGTATGAAATAATCAAGAAAACAATGTGAACAAGGGGCAAAATTGGAAATAGCATAAAAGTTAATAGTTAAATAATGATGTAATTGAAAAATCTAGACATTTCTTCATATTTTCTCAGCCAAAACGCCATATAAGGTCTGGAGAAAGCTGGTTTTTCATATTTTTACATCATGTGAGTTTAATTCTTGTTTTTTCTTGATAATTTTTATGGTTTTATGACTTTTACAATTAGGTCCCCTTATAGAATTCATTAGTTTTTGATTTTATGGGTGAAATTGGAAGTTACCCTAGATAGATAAGGGAATTTTATGATGAAGTATTATGAAATTTAAGTTCTAATTTCATATTAAGGTGGTTTTATTAAGTGATTTTGATAGGAAATGATATTTAGGACCTAATTGTGAAAAAGTTGTGAATAGAAGGTTGCTGTTGAAATTAAGAATATAAAAGGTTTTGAAATAGTTTATAATGATAAAATAAAGTGTTAATTGAGAAAAATTAGTTCAATTGATGGGTGAATTGAGCAGGGACTAAATTGTGAAAACTGTAAATTTTGAGGTAAAAGTACAATTTCGAAATTTGAACAGCATAAATTGTGAAGTGAAATAGAAATCAAATAAATGCTAATGAGTAGAAATATTTTATATTATAGATCAAGAATCCAAAGAAGAATGAGGAAAAAAAAAGTTGCGGAATAGTCCCTAAATTTCAATATCTTCTACAAATTAGCCGGGTAAGTTCATATGGTTGAATTTAGATGTTTATTTGTGAATGATTGAAGTATATAATGTGTTATTATATATGAATTTGTTGTGGGATTGTGTAGATTTTGTTAATGAAAGAATAAATGTGGAAATGCAAATTAGGAAAAACGCAGGATTGAGTACGTTCGTATCGTGACGTGTGATGAATTGACGGATAAGACCATGGTTTTTCCATGACAAAGTGTGAAATGTAGGTATGGTATCATCCATACTGAGTTGTGAAATGTAGGTATGGTATTATCCATACTGAGCTGTGAAATGTAGATATGGTATTATCAAATCCATACTGAGTTAAGAAATGTAGGTATGGCATTTCCCATACCGAGTTGAAAAATGTAGGTATGGTATTTCAATGAGGAAAACCATACTGAGTTGTGAATCGTGGCATTGAGCAACGAGGTACTCAATTTCGTAAGCCGTTTCCTAATTTGATTATAAGAAATAAAAGAGAAGTGATCCAAATGAAAGAGATTGAGTAGTTGTTACTGTTGAGCTCAACTATGTGAATTATTATAATAATGGTTGTGAATCGCAGGAAACTTTAGTAAATATTTTGGTATTGTTTGGAAATATTATGTTTGGTAAGCATTACTTTTAAACCTATGAACTTACTAAGCTTCAATAAGCTTACTTGTGTGTGTTTAATATTTTTATGTAGATTGACTTGAAGTGAAGTGGGTAGATCGGATCAACACAACAAAGCACACTATCCAGATCAATTCCGGTAGATTTTTTTTTATGTTTGAAGATTTATATGGCATGTATAGAGTTTAAATGAAATGAAGTAAATATGTTATAAACTAGTTAACAACATTTTGTACTAAAACAGTTTTTGGTTAGTAGCAGTAGTTTGAGTTTGAAAATTTACCATAAATCATGAAAATCTAATTAGAAGTTGAATAAAATATGAAATAAAATCTTATTGAATCTAGTTTCACATGGAAGAAACAGTGTAAGCAAAAGGCTTTCATATCAGGAGATATTTGAATTTTTGTGAGACAAGGTCAGAGTGATTTTGAACTCCCCTGTTCTGAATTGTAAAAATCATTAAAAATTGTAAAAAAATTAATTATGAGTCATTCTATATATTTATGGATTCCTTATTGAGTCTATTTTTAAGAGAAACAAACGGCTTGGTTATTTGAATTCTGTACATGGAGAAATTTGGTTCGTAGTGCACAGGGGTTAGAGCAGCCGAACCCTGAAACAGGGGAGACTTCAACTAATAAACTGTACTAATTGGCCCAACCAAAAATTCTAGAAAACAATTAGTAAGTATATATATGAGCCTAGATTCATGGAAAATTTACGGATTTGGATTTCGAGTTTTTTAACTCGAGATATGATTTTTTTACGTCTGTAACGCAGTTGGACAGCTTGTCTAGAAAGTGTGATATAAATTGTTTGAATCTGTTTAAGTGCTCAAATAAGTTTAGTAATGCCTCGTGCTCGACTCCGGCGATGGACTCGGGTAAAAGGGGCGTTACATATGAGGTTACTGAATAAATCGGACCTGTTACATACCGGTTAGCTTTGCCTCCGGAACTTGATAGAATTCATAATGTTTTCCATTTGTCTATGTTACGGCGGTATCGGTCAGATCCTTCACATGTTATTTCTCCAAAAGAGATTGAGATTCAACCTGATATGACTTACGGTGAAGAACCGGTCAAAATTTTGACACGGGAGACAAAAGAATTAAGAAACAAAAAGATAGATCTGGTGAAAGTTCTTTCGTAACGACACGAAATTGAAGAGGCTACCTGGGAACCGAAGGAGGCAATGAGGAAACAATACCCAAATCTCTTTACTGGTAAGATTTTCGAGGATGAAAATCCTTAAGGGGGGAAGAGTTGTAATGACCCATTTTCAGTAAGATCGGAATAATGGTTTTGTGACCACAAATCCGATCTAAAAGAAAATTTATTTTAATATTGTGGCATAGTCTATATTACGATAGGAATACTGCATGAAAATTTTGATAGGAAAATTTTATTGATTATATAGTTAAATTGATAAAAAGAGAAAAGAAAGAAAGAAATGCATTCTCGGGACTCCGTTCCGATAAATTGGATTCGTAAATATTTATTATAAATATTTACTAAGTTAGTTGTGTGTCTAATTAGGTTTTGATTAGGTGAATTCGACTTAATTAGAAGTAATTAGGAAAAAGGATTAGATTGAAATAAGTGTGAAAGTTTAATTATAGATTAAAGAAAATAAGAAGGACTAAATAGGTAAATATGCCATTATTATAAAATGAGGTGGCTTAATGTTAAAAGAAAAAAAAATCTAAGATATTTTTGATATATAATATATTATATTATTATATAATATATAATATAATATATAAAACATAAAGTAAAGTAAAGTAAAGAAACAGAATAAAAAGAAGAAACACAATAGAATAGCAGGGACGAAATAGAGAAAAAGGGAGAAAGAAAAAGAAAATTTGGGATTTCAAGGGTTCAAATTCAATTTGGTAAGTCAATTTAATTCATTTTCTTGTAATTATTGAGTTTTTATGGTCATAGAACAAAATACTATTAGGTATATGTTGAAATTTTGAGAGTTAGTAGGTTTTTTTTATATAGTTTATGTTGAATTTATGGATAAATTAGAGACTAAACTTATGAAAAATTCAAATTAGAATTGAGAAAAAAGATTGAATTGTGAAATAGATTGCAATAAGGAATAAATTATAAGAAGTTTGAAATTGGGGTTTATTAGTGAAAATTTGGGAGTTAAACTAAGTTATAAGTAGAATTTAAATAAAAATAAAGTATAGATTGTAATAGAAATGTAAACAATTTTAGTTATGGAATAAATTGAAATGTAGGTTAATGTAAGAAATATGAATTTATTATATCATACATGTTTATTTTTTTAATAGCATCGGAAAGTCATTTAATTATTTTTTTCTAACATATAAATGTTATATGTTTTATATGAAATTGAAGAGAAAGAAAAGAAAGGAGAGGACCTAATTGAAGAAAAAGAAAAAGAAAAGGCTAAGGAGTGAAAGAAGACATCATCTCAATCTTTTTGTTGTAAGTACTACAAGATTTTTTTTTAATTAATTTTATTTAGACGCTTATATTGTAGTATAGAATTATTTAGAAATAAAAATGTAATATATATGTATATATTTAAATTTATAAGTAAATAAATAATAATTGTAATGGACCAAATTTGCCCGGCCCGTATAAAGACAAGAAACAAAACGAAAATACAAAAAACAAAATCACAAAAAAAAATATGTATACCACAGTCCAGGTCTTTGGTACAAAGCAGCCCAAATACATTAACCCTAGCCCGATACCCATCATGAGCCCAAATCGAAACAAGCCCAATAGGCCCATTCCCTTAACAGCTCCAGAAACCTTAGGTCCCCCCCTCTTTTCGTTTTGTGCCACAACCAAGAAGCAGTCCCATACCTCCACAGCCCTCGTATGCCACGCCTGCACCCGTACGCATGCCAACAGACTCTGTACCTGCAAGAAGGAAACAAAAACAGCAGCGAATGGAAACAAGTATATTGTATTTTTTCGATTTATTTCCTTTTTCGACTATAAAAGCCCAGCTTTTAATCTTTGTAAAGGAAGAGAGGAGAAGAAGAGGAAAGCATTTTTTTTCACGAATACACAACAGGCAATAAAAAAGAGCAAACACAAACACAAAAGGAAAATCAATACAAAAAAGCTTTTCTAAAAAAGGTCTCCACAAGGTGATTCTCATTTTTTTCTTCCGATTTAGTTTATGTTTTTTTGATTGATCTATCGCATGAAAAACGAATAAAAGAGAGGGCGAATCAAATATAAAGAAATCAATTTTGTTTAAAGAAAAAGCGAGGAGAGCCTTATCTTGCAGATATGCCAAAGGTTCCTCTCGTTGAAATCGAAGTTGAAAAGAGATCTCAAGGCTGAAAAGTTCTCCACCATTGGTAGGTTCAGGCCGTCGTCGGCGCTGTCGGCCACCGGATCTGGTGGTGGTTCGACTGCTGTAAGTTTATGGACTGAAACCTAGTTGAGGGTTAGGAATTTGGGAGGTCTGTGCTTAAGAAAATGGTTTTGTAAGCTTTTAAAATATAAATGTATAATAAAAGCTATTAATTTTAAAGTGGTGCAATTAAGAAGTTGGAAACCGCGTGTTGACCTGCTCATTAGCTGGAATTGCACATTTCCATCTAAAAGGGGTAATTTATGCGGACAGTCCCTCCCATTTGTACCACTTTTAATTTAATCCTATCCCATGTCTTTCATCTTTGCCCAGAACTTTGCGTGCTACTCCAATTTAGTCAGCGCTTAAGCATTTCGTTTTGGAATTGGGACTATTTTCATTTTTAATCCTTGGCCATTTGAGCGCCTTACACTTTGGTCCTTTCAACGGTTTATTCTATTTGTTAATTATCTCTTTTAATTTGCTTTTATCTCAATTAAGTTTTTTATTTTTGGCATAGTTCATTCTTTTTCTTTCTTTTCGTTTGGCATTCATCTTTTTTTTTATATTTTTAAATTACTTTAATGATTTGTTATTATTATTTAATTATAAAGCTATTATTTTAAAATTACCTTGTATATCATATTGTTTCTAAAACTTTGTATAATATTTATATTAATCTTATATTAATACATATATGAGTTATGACAAAATTAGTTTTACTTTATACACATTATTAGTTCCATGTTATTTTACATATATATATATTTAATCTATTTATTTGTATTTCCTTTCAAATTTATCATATATATAGTTTATTCTTTGGAAAATATGTTTTATTATTTCCTTGTTATTTAAGACTATTTTATATATATTATTTTATTTGTTATTCTGTCATGCATATAGTCTTCTTTATATATATAAGCATGTTTTTAAATCTATTATACAATTTGTTATAAAATTAATTTAAGCTTGTAGGTATTTCTATGTTTTTACAAATTATTATTATTATTATTATTTTAGTTATTTATGCATATATATTTTGTGAATCTATTTAGTGCATTATATCTTGTCATATATCTCTATTATTCTTTCATATTATATACATTATTTAAATTATCATGTACATTGTCAAATTTTAAATGCACTTGTGTCTAAAATATTTTACACGCAATTTGATTCAAATTTTTATTCTATAATATCTATTCCGAAAATCCTATAGCTATCCCTAGTTTTCATACAAATTTGTCAACCTATATATATGAGTCCATTTATTCATTATTATTTTAAAATCGTTTTATAGCAAATTGGCTTCTAACTGCTATGTTGTTTTTATATCTTGCATTGATTACTCTATATCATGCTATGTACATTATTGGGGCATATTATTATATGCATTGTTTTGCTTGTGTGATTGTTATGTTATCATTTTCGTCATGGTATTATTATATCAACTATTCTCCATGTATTATTGTAATTGGGTTGCATTTTTAGGATAGTTATATTTAATTATTAGTTTGTTAATTGATTGTATCTCCTATGTGCCTATTACCGCATATCATCATTTTTCACTTGGTTTGTGAAATGTGGTTCTATAAAACCCAAATTTTATGATTAATTTCGTCTTATTTCAAATCGAATTAATACGTCTTAAGCTAGCTTTATAATCATTCATTCAAAAATTCTTTAAAATGAAGGCGAGATTTGATATTTGGCAATTCGCGGAATCGTGCCCTAACGTGTTGGTTTGCAATTTCGTGTTTGCTCAAAATAATCGAATATCACTTCAAAATATCACTCATATCTTTTAAAAATCCCTTAAACGAAGGCGGTATGCGATATTTGGCAACTCGTGGAATTGTGCCCTAACGTGTTGGGTTGCAATTTCCCGTTTGTTTAAAATAATCAAATATTCCTTCAAAATTTCACTCAGGTCTTTTAAAAATCCATTAAAACGAAGATAATACTCGGTGTTTGACAATCCGAGAATCATGCCCTATCGTGTTGGATTGTGATTTCTCGCTTGTTCAAAACAATCGAATATTCCTCTAGGCTTTCGTTCATATTTATTAAAAACCTTTCAAAACAAAGGCGATGTTCGATGTCTGGGGACTTGAGAATCGAGCCCTATTGTACTGGGTTGCGCTTTTTCATTCGTTCAAAACAATCTAATATCCCTTCAGAATTTCACTCATGTTTTCTAAGGTGAGGCAATGTTCGATGTTTGTAAATTCGAGGAATCGTGCCCCACTGTGCTGGGGTTTCAGTTTTTCGTTGGACCAAATAGTTGGGCATCCTTCTGTTAATTTCAAATTATAAACTTTCGGACGTCGAAACAAGAAGATTTTTGGCAATCAACTCGGGTTATTCAAATGTTATTTAAAAAGAACCACGATTCAAAAACATTTTTAATTTTAGACATAAGGACAGTATCTAATCGATTTGGTACCAATTTTGGGCGTTATGAGGGTGCTAATCCTTCCTCATACGTAACCGACTCCCGAGCCCGTTTTCTCATAATTTTCGTAGACCAGCATAATTGTTTTAGTAAATAAAAAATGTTTCATTAAAATAACCAAATTCTTAGGTGACCCGATCACACCTAAACAAGAAAAGATTGGTGGCGACTCTATTTTAGCTTTCCAAAATATCGATCCATTATTTTTTAAATTGAAATAAAAAATGGTTTCGACAGCTTGGCGACTCCGCTGGGGATGAATGAGAGTCGAGCCATAAAAATCAATTATTTACTGTCCTTTTATCGAAAACTGAAAATTTACTTTAAAAATCATGTATCTTTCGATTGCATTTGATTGTGTGATTGCCTTAGTGTAGGTCTTGTAAAATAGCACTGCATTTTATTGCATGACCACTGTGATCACACCTTCTAAGTGGGAGTAAGAAAATACATTTTCATGAGGTTTTCACCTCTGCATGGGCTAGTGGATTGCTTCCGGGGTACATCTGTACCTATGATTTCGTGAGATTTTCATCTCCGCATGGTCATAGGGAAATGTATCCCCCTGAACTGAACTCGATCTATATGAGCCTATAATGGGTGAGGATTGAGGAATCTACTGGTTCGGGTACCTTATCTCTAGAACTAAACCGCATATAGTGAACCTTAGGAACCATCCTTGGGTGAAGCAACGTCGAGCCTTAGTACTTACCCGTATATGCGTCATAGTTATCGTTTATGTGCTTGCATTCTATCGCTATTATTTGACACTAACCGGTGTTTTGTTTTGTTTTGTCATTTTTGCATAACATTACATACTAAAGGAGGCGTTAATTCGTATTCAATTATTAAGTTAGAAAATTTGACATGGAGAATGAATTTCTTAGTAAAGTCGAGGATAATGCGGCCGTTCGTGCATGGTCAGAGAGGCTACGATCAGAGAGAGGGGATAGCTTCGCAGAAGGGTATGTATCGGAGCTGCAAGATTTCACTCGCGTCAATGTAGTACAGAACGAGTTACAAGAGTTGAGAGACATTTGGGCTAGTTGGAATGAAGGAATCAAGAAATTGTTTTACCAAAATTATGGTGACGTATCCTACCTGCTAGATATTAGAGTGGATAAGCATTTGTTCCAAGCCTTGGTGCAGTTTTGGAATTCTGTATACAAATGTTTCACTTTTGGAGAAGTGGATTTGGTACCTACCATGGAGGAATACACTACTTTGCTCAGGTGTCCCAAAATTCAGGTCCGGAAGACTTATGCTCGAGTTTTTAGTAGTCAGACTTTCGTGAAGAAACTGATTAGCATTTCTGGGATGAGCGAGCCTGGGGTCACTGCTCGGATTCAGCAAAAAGGAGATAGCAAATGTATCCCTTGGGAGAATTTGCGAGATTTGATCTTGACACATCCAGATGAAAGAAAGAGGGTTGATATATTTGCCTTAAGCATCTACGGATTAGTGATATTTCCTAAGGCTTTGAGGCACGTGGACGAGGCGGTCATTGACTTGTTTGATCGCCTTGAAAAGGGAATCACACCGGTACCGGTAATATTGGCAGAAACGTTCAGATCTTTGAGCTCATGTCGGAAGACAGGCGAGGGGCGATTTATTGGATGTGCGCAATTATTGATGGCATGGTTCCACGGGCACTTTTGGAAGGTAGATAAAGTTTCCTATCTAGTCTTCTCCGAGGGTTATTCCCCGTTGAAAGAAGAGGCAGCTATACAAAGGAGAGAGGATATCTTAGAGGAGAAGTGGACGGACATTCTTCAGAACCTCAAGGTGGGGGATATCAAGTGGAGAGCTTATTGGATGGTTCTTGAGGAGATCATGTACCGATGTGGTAGCTTTGATTGGGTGTCATTGTTAGGAAATTGGGGAGCTACCGGGTATACTCCGCTGTTAGCCTTGAGGCAATATAAGTCAAGGCAGTTTGTACCCACGACCTATGGGCTTGCTCAGAGTGAATTCTCATTTAAAGGTGCTCAGAAGAGAGTTCGGGAGTTATCGGATGCTTGGAAGCAAACTTGTTAGATGAAGAGGTTAGCCGTCGGTTCCATGGTAACGCCCGAGTATAGCAAGTGGTTTAAAAAGAGGATTAATGATAATATTCCTAGGCCAAGCTTGGAGAATACTCGACCTATCGAGGAACAATTACAAGTCGCCCCATTAGAATTGGAAATTATAAGGCAAGATTTCGAGAAGAAGAGTTCAGAGCTCGGGAAGAAGATTGAACAGTTGAAGGAAGAGAAGATGCATATAAGGTTAGATGCTGATGTTCAGAGGTCAGAAGCTGAGAAATGGAGAAAAGGAAAAACTAAGGCCGAAGAAGACCTGGACAGCTTAAAGATAGACTACAAGAAGCTGCGCCTATCTATGAGGACTGTGGGTTTAGGTAAGACTTCCGAACAATGGCGCCATGAAATTCGAGAAGAAAAAGCCAATACTGATTGGTGGGAAAGAAAATTTCGAGAAGCTCAATCACGAAACGAAGATTTGGAGAAGAGTCTGTCGGAAAGTAGAAATGAGCGAGGGGAATTAAGGGCTAGAGTGGCAGAACTCGAGAAGTCTTTGCATCAATATCAAAACCGTAACACCGCAATAAAGTTGAGGGCAAGCTTGAGCAAGATAGAAGAAATGAAAGGAAAGATAGAAGATTTAAAGGCGTCACTGCAGAACTGCGAGATGCGGATCCAATTTTTGAGGCAAACGAGGATCGTTGGAAAGAGCAGCTTCATCATGTGCAAGACCAAGTCAGAAACAGAGATCACCTTATGGGGGAAGCCATAACCCAGATTCGAGAAGTAGCGGACTACTTGCAAACTTTAGCGGTTCAAGCGGAAACACTGAGCTTGAAGTATGAATTAAAGTCAGACCGCGGACAAGAGCTGGCCTCGTTGCTTAGAAAAATTAGGACTTTGAGTGTTAGAGCGAGATTTTATCTATAACTCGGCCTTATGTAAAAGATTTTATTTTCAAAGTGAAATTTTATAAGGGCATTTGAATCAAAATTGATGCCTCCTTTGCATTCATATATTTGCATTACATCATATCATCATGCATTAAAGGCCATAAGAGTTTTCTAATTAATTAATTAAAAATTATTTCAGTAACCTGGAAACCAACGAAAACCAACCAACCTCGCATCCCTACGGTACGAGAAAAAAATCAATGGATAAGAGACTTGAGAAATTGGAGCAAATGCAAAACGACATGCAAGAACAAATGCAGTCCCAGATGGAAGAGCAGCTAGCCAAAATTCAACGAGAGATGAATGAGCAAATGATGGAGTCTCAGAGAGAGATGATGTCTCAGTTATCCAAATTACTGCTAGGAGGAATGGATAAGGGAAAGGGCCTCATGGACCAAGTTGAGGAAACCAATGAAGATCTCCAATACCCCCTGGCTTTACTCCGATGCATATACCGATGAAGCTCGAGATTAACCTCCAAAACCATCAGTCACAATCATACCTCAACAAGTTCAGGCCGGAGCTTCAATTCCGATGAACTTCCAAACCGGCTCAGGCTCTAACTTTGTCAACAACCCGAACTATCTGCCCATTCCCGACTTAGATGAAGTGGCTGAAGAGGAAAAGGCGAGGATGGATTCGCAAAAACAATTAGAAAAACGATGTAGATGGCTTGAAGAGAAATTCAAAGCCATAGAGAGCGCGAATCATCATTAAGAGATTGATGCTAAGCATCTGAGCCTGGTCCCAGATTTAGTTCTCCCCCCTAAATTCAAAATGCCTGAATTCGAGAAATACAATGGAACAAGCTGCCCTGAAGCCCACATCACCATGTTCTGCAGGCGAATGACGGGATATGTTAACAATGACCAGTTACTAATCCACTGCTTTCAAGATAGTCTGGTTGGAGCAGCGTCTAAGTGGTACAATCAACTGAGCCGAGCCAAAATTAACTCATGGAAAGACCTGGCTTAGGCCTTTATGAAGCAATACAATCATGTGGCGGACATGACCCCCGACAGGATCACTCTCTAGAATATGGAGAAAAAGTCAAATGAAAGCTTCAGACAGTATGCACAAAGGTGGAGAGAGGTGGCCATACAAGTTTAGCTGCCACTTCTAGAAAAAAAGACAACAATGCTCTTTATTAACACCTTGAAAGCCCCTTTTATCACTCATATGTTGGGAAGCGCCACCAAAAGCTTCTCTGACATAGTGATGACGGGAGAAATGATCGAAAATGCTGTAAGGAGCGACAAGATAGAATCGGGAGAGAGTGCTAGAAAGTCAGCCCCGAGGAAAAAGAACAATGAAGTAAACAACACGAGCACATTCAACAAGGGGCAGCCCAAATCATTTACCGTAAATCAACCCAAAACGATGACCACTAATCAACAAAGCCCTGCAAGACAAGAATCCAATGCAAGGAAGAACACAGAAAGGCCACAATTCACCCCTATACCAATGACGTATAGGGAGTTGTACCAGAACCTGTTCAACGTTCATGCGGTATCACCTTTCTACCTTGAGCCAGTGCAGCCCCCGTATCCCAAATGGTATGACACAAACCCCCAATGTGAATACCACACAGGAATTACCGGGCATTCAATCGAAAATTGCACTGCGTTCAAGAAAGTGGTCGAAAGACTCATTAAGGTGGGAATCGTGAGATTTGATGACCCAGCTACGCCTAACGTCGCAGGAAACCCACTCCCCAATCACACCGACCAAGGAGTGAACAGGATAAGTGAAGGCAAAAATAAGAAGATTAAGTGTGAGGTTGCGAAAATCAGGACTCCGTAGAGATAAGTATGGAGGGAGATGGTCAAGAGAGGTTTGATCGCGTTGGATTTGGGAAGAGAATCTAAAGAAGAGAGGAACTACTGCGAGTTCCACAACGAGGTGGGGCATGAAATCCAAGAGTATGTCGAGTTCAGGGCCCTAGTGCAGAACATGATAAACAATAAGGAAATGGAATTCTATGAAGAGACTAAAAACCCTGTAGAGGGAGACATACGTGCGTCGGAGGGAGAGTCGATGGCACAAAATCAAACAGTTAACTACCCCGTGGTTATCATATTGAGACCCAAAAATAATGAAGCTAGAGTTCAACTACCACCAAGGGTCATAATCCAAAGACCTGCAGTCTTCCCCTACAAATATAGTAAAAGGGTCCCATGGAATTATGATTGTAATGTGACAATTCTGGGGAAAGAAAACCTGGTCGACACTTTAAAAAAGGACCAAGATAGGGGCTCCTATACACGTAGCGGGAGACGTTACGATACAGCGAGCGAGAAGGCACAACCCGTAAAAGGAAAAGCCCTAGTGGTCGAAGGGGTGGAGGAAAAAGCGACCAAATCTGAACTTCCTGTCAATGAGCTAGTTAATGAAGAAGAGGCTGAGGAGTTTTTAAAATTCCTAAAGCATAGTGAACACAGCGTGGTAGAACAGCTACGTAAACAACCAGCTCGTATCTTAGTACTGGCCTTACTTCTAAGCTCGGAAGTTCATCGCAACGCGCTAATGAAGGTCTTGAATGAAACATATGTTGTCAATGATATCTCCGCTAACAAACTGGATCGTCTGGTTAGTAACATAAGTGTCGACAACTATATCTTCTTCAATGACGATAAGATACCACCCGGTGGCATGGGGTCGACTAAAGCACTACACATTACCACGCGCTGTAAAGGGTATACGCTGCCAGGTGTACTGATTGACAACGGATCAGCTTTGAATATCCTGCCATTGACCACACTAAACAGATTACCTATGGACAGCTCTCACATGAAGGAGTGCCAGAACATAGTAAAAGCATTTGATGGCACGGAGAGAAAGGTGATGGGCAAAATTGAGGTACCTCTTCAGATTGGGCCAAACATATATGAGGTGGATTTCCTAGTAATGGATATCAAGCCCTCATATAATTGCTTATTGGGGAGGCCCTGGATACATTCAGCTGGGGCAGTGCCTTCCTCGTTGCATTAAAAGTTGAAGCTGGTATCAGAGGGGAGGTTGATAACGATCAATGCTGAAGTGGATATCATTGCAATTGTGAGCAATAATGCGCCCAATTTGGAGACAGATGATGAAGCAATCGAATGTTCATTTCGATCTTTAGAATTTGTTAATACAACCTTCATCGCGGAGGGAAGCAAGATTCTGGTGCCAAAATTGTCTAAAACCACGAGGATGAGCCTCCAGTTGACAATTGGAAAAGGAGCCCTACCCGGAAGAGGACTTGGAAGATATCTACAAGGAAAGGTTGAAACGCCAATACTGAAGGACAAGAGAGACCGCTTCGGCTTAGGATTCAAGCCAGATGTGAAACAAAGGAGAAGAGAGCTAGAAAAGAAGCAAGAAAAAAGGAGAGCACGGTTGACCGGGGGAGAAATCAAATGGGAACCAATGATATTCCCCCACATATCGAAAACCTTTGTGTCTAGAGGAATCATTCATCCCGAGTGGGGTACGCCCAAAAAGGAAGCCATAGAAGAAAGGCTGGAAAGCTTGGACATCAACGCCACATACGAAGAAGAGACTGGGGGAGAAAATTTGTCGGGCATTTGCCCTTACACATTTGGAAGTGTTCTGGACAACTGGACTGCGGAAGAGATTCCTGTAGTTTTTAGAACTGGTTCAGAGTAATGTCCAAAACATACTTATTGCTCTAGGCCTAGGAGTAATAAGAATCTTTTGTGAAATAGGCTGATGTTTAAAAAACGTTATTTCAATAAAATGCATGGTTATTATCATCCTTTCAATTTCATTCATAATCATACAAATGATTACTTTCGGATTATTTTATTCTCGAAACATTTTTCTAAATATTCTTTCATTCGTCATTCATAATCATACCACACGAATAAATGTTTCGAATTCTTTTGATTCTTTGTATCTGCCTTCATCCTCATAACAGGTCCCCAGATATCAATGATACGAGTGACACTACTAGCAACTCAGAGTTTCTTTTTGAGCGAAATGTGTGTATGGAGGATTCTCAAGATTTTGAAGATGACCAAGGCAACCTATCTCCCGATTTATTGAGAATGGTAGAACAAGACGAGAAACAAATCCTATCTTGCAAAGAATCAGTTGAAATTGTGAGCTTAGGAGAGGGGCAAGGGGTGAAGATCGGAACGTGTACCACCATAGAAATAAAGCGAGACATCATTGAATTACTTCAGGAATTCAAAGATGTCTTCGCATGGTCATACCAAGATATGCCTGGGTTGGACACTAATATCGTCGTGCACCGACTCCTCATAAAGGAGGAATGTAAGCCAGTTCAGCAAAAACTCCGAAGAATAAGGCCCGACATCTTGCTAAAAATAAAAGAGGAGGTTCGAAAGTAGTTCTTCGCTGGATTCTTGAAGGTGGTAAAATACTCAGATTGGGTAGCCAACATCGTTCCAGTCCCTAAGAAGGATGGAAAAGTGCGAATGTGTGTGGATTACAGGGATTTGAACAAAGCCAGCCCGAAGGACAATTTCCCACTGCCTCACATTGACACCCTAGTGGACAACACGGCGGGACACTCACTATTTTCATTCATGGATGGTTTCTCTGGATATAACCAGATCAAGATGCATCCTGAAGATATGGAGAAGACCACATTTGTGACTATGTGGCGGACGTTCTGCTACAAAGTAATGCCATTTGGACTAAAAAATGCGGGGGCTACCTATCAAAGAGCCATGGTAACCTTTTTTCATGACATGATGCATAAAGAGATTGAGGTTTATGTCGATGATATGATCGCAAAGTCTCAAACAGAGAAGGAGCACATACAAGCCTTAAGGAAATTGTTCTTGAGGTTGAGGAAGTTTCAGCTAAAACTCAACCCCGCCAAATGTACCTTTGGAGCCAAGTCTGGAAAGTTGCTCGGATTCGTGGTTAGTGAGAAAGGGATCGAGATCGATCCAGACAAAGTTAAAGCCATACAAGAGCTATCTCCGCCGCGTACTCAAAAAGAGGTTCGAGGCTTTCTAGGAAGATTAAATTACGTTGCTCGGTTCATTTCACAATTAACTGAGAAATGTGACCCGGTCTTTCACCTCCTCAAGAAACACAACCCGGGTGAATGGGATGAAGAATGCCAAAGGGATTTTGACAAGGTTAAACAGTACTTATCCAACGCTCCGGTGCTAATGCCACCTAACCCCGATAAGCCATTGATACTGTAATTGGCAGTACTTGAGAATTCCATAGGATGCGTATTGGGTCAGCATGATGAGTCAGGAAGGAAAGAAAATGCTATTTACTATCTTAGTAAAAATTTCACAGAATGTGAGGCAAGGTATTCACCGATAGAGAAGCTGTGTTGTGCCCTAATTTGGACAACCCGAAGGCTGAGGCAGTATATGTTGTATCACACCACTTGGCTCATCTCAAAATTGGATCCTTTAAAGTACATGATGGAGTCAACAGCTTTGAATGGAAGGATGGCTCGATGGCAGATTCTGCTTTTTGAATTCGATATAGTCTATGTGAACCAGAAAGCAGTAAAAGGAAGTGCAATAGTAGATTTTCTAGCCAGTAGAGTTTTGGAAGACTACGAGCCTTTAAACTTCGACTTCCCGAATGAAGACCTAATGTGTGTTGCTACCACTAAAAAAGGTGCTCTCGAAGAACTTCATTGGAAATTGAATTTCGATGGGGCGTCAAACGCTATGGGCAATGGAATCAGGGCCGTCTTAGTATCCTCAAATGGAGATCATTATCCATTCACTAGTAAATTGGATTTTGATTGTACGAATAACATGGCAGAATACGAGGTGTGCATCATGGGAGTCCATGCAGCCATAGAACGCAAGATTAATGTGCTAGAGGTGTATGGGGATTTCGCGCTAGTGATTTATCAACTCAAGGGAGAATGGGTGACTAGAGATCCTAAGTTGATCGACTATCGAAAACTGGTCCTTGAACTGGTTAAAGAGTTTGATGACATTACCTTCCACTACCTTCCACGAGACAAAAATCAGATGGCTGATGCTTTGGCTACCTTAGCTTCCATGATCAAGGTGAACAAACAAGAAGATGTCAAACCCATCCGAATGAGCATTTATAAAATTTCGGCCCACTGTTACAATATTGAAGAAAATAAAGAGAGAGATGATCACTCTTAGTATCACGATATATTGCAATACGTGAAGAATAATGAATACCTGGACCAGGCAAGCGAGAATGACAAAAGAACTCTAAGAAGACTGGCCATCGACTATGTCTTAGATGGGGATATATTATACAAAAGAAGAAAAGATCAAGTGCTACTAAGATGTGTAGACGCCGTAGAAGCTAAGAAAATCTTGGAAGAAGTCCATGAAGGTGTCTGTGGGACGCATGCTAATGGCTTTACAATTGCCAGGCAAATTATGAGATTCGGGTACTATTGGTCCACCATGGAAGGAGACTGTGTCAATTACGCCAAGAGATGTCATAAATGCCAAATCTACGGGGACAAAATTCATGTGCCTCCTTCACCGCTGCATGTCATGGTTGCTCTATGGCCATTCTCAATGTGGGGCATGGATGTGATTGGACCAATATCGCCGAAAGCTTCCAATGGGCATCGATTCATCTTTGTGGTTATTGAATACTTCACCAAATGGGTAGAAGCCGCTTCGTATGCTAGTGTGACAAAGTCGGCAGTGAGCAAGTTTCTGAAAAAGGAGATCATATGTCGATATGGAATGCCGGAGAAGATTATATCTGACAATGCATTAAACTTGAACAATTGTACGATAGCGGAAGTCTGCAGTCAATTCAAGATCAGACATCACAACTCGTCACCATATCGCCCAAAGATGAATGGGGCAGTGGAAGCGGCCAATAAAAACATTAAGAAAATTGTGGGGAAGATGACCGAAACCTACAGAGACTGGCATGAGAAGTTACCATTTGCCCTCTTTGCTTATCGAACGTCAGTCAGAACCTCAACTGGGGCAACCCCTTTCTCCTTGGTCTACGGAATGGAAGCGGTGTTGCCAATCGAAGTTGAGATCCCATCTCTTCGAGTGTTGTCGGAGTTAAAGTTAGACGAAGCAGAATGGATCCAGTCTCGATACGATCAATTAAACTTGATTGAGGAAAAGAGGCTAAGAGCTATCCGTCATGGTCAGATGTACCAAAAATGAATGATGCGGGCTTATGAAAAAAAGTTTCACCCTAGAAAATTCCACAAGGGAGACCTAGTTTTGAAAAAGATCATTCCCATACAGAAAGATTTTCGAGGAAAATGAATGCCTAATTGGGAGGGGCCTTACGTGGTGAAGAAAGCTTTTTCCGGAGGAGCATTGATTCTAGCCGAGATGGATGGTAGAAACTTGCCCAATCTTGTAAATTCAGATTCTGTCAAGAAGTATTTCACTTTAAAAAAAAAAAGGCCAAGGTGAAAACCCGCAAAGGGCGCTTTTTTAATAAAATAAAAAAAAACCAAAAAATTTTGGAGAGGCTAAGGTGAAAACAGCAAAGGGCACTTTGAGACCAAAGGGTTTTTGACTTGAAAACCCGTAAACAGGTAGCTCAAATTTCGAATGTGGGATATATGGTAGTCTTGCCCTCCCAAAATCAATAAGAGGGAAGAACAGTACACCTTGGGGCATCAACAAAATGCGCTTGGTCTCTGAAACACACATTTAGCTCGAAGGAGCCATTGAGAAATTAAAATAGTGAAACTCATGCTGCGATATCTGGGGCACCTTTTTCCTCATTTTATTTTGAGCCTTACTATATTTGCTATCCTGTTTAATGTATTCACTTCAAGTTTTGCTCAATAAAATTCCATCTTGTCCATTATGATAATCTCTTTCGAGCATTTTTTTGAAATCACGATTTTTGGAATTATAACATTCACATAAAAAAAGGTTACGCATATTACTCTGGAAAGTTTCTAAATAGTACAAGGACCTGAAACAGGGCCACTAGGCAGAATTAACCAGACTCAAAAGTGGGAAACATTAGAAAAAGAATAGTTCAAGTTGTGACTATTTCTTTTAATCTTCTATCAAAGATAACGGCGAAACAGCAAGAGGCGATAGTGTATCAATGATAGAACCCGGATAAACTATGAGCAACGATACCTTAAACATTTAAAAAGAAATCATTCTTATGACATTTCTGCATTCATATAATGACACATCTAGTTAGGAGCATTTGATTCATTTCGATCATAACATCCTAATTATTTGACATAAATCATCACATTTAGTTAGGAGCATTTGATTTATTTCAATCATAGCATCCTAATTATTTGGCATAAGCATAGATACATGAAACTAATTTTACAGATCATGTTCCTCAAAGGACAGTGCAGTGGAATCATTGAATTCACAAGTCTTAACCCCTTAAGCAGTGGGGCAACAAGCTAAAAATTGTAAATCTTGTTTCCCTAAGATTGTAGTGGAGCAGATCGAAGATGGCGAATATAGGTTTCCTGATGTTGCAGCGAAGCAGATTTAAGCCACCATCTTAGCTCCCTAAAGTTGTAATGGAGTAGGTTGAAGATTGTAGATCTTGTTTCCTTGAGATTGCAGTGGAGCAGGTCGAAGACAGCGAATCTAGGCTTCCTGATATTACAGTGAAGCAGATTTAAGCCACCATCCTAGCTCCCTAAGGTTGTAATGGAGTAGGCTGAAGATTGTAGATCTTGTTTCCCTGAGATTGCAGTGGAGCAGATCGAAGACGGCAGATCTAAGTTTCCTGATGTTGCAATAAAGCAGATTTAAGTCACCACCCTAGCTCCCTAAAATTGTAGTGGAGTAGACCCAAGATTGTAGACCTCGTCTCCAGTGGAGCAGATCAAAGAAAACAAGACTCAACACCCTAAGTAGTAAGGAAACAGGCCGAAGATTACAGGATCTCGTCTCCTTGATGTTGCAGTGGAACAAGATCAAAATCACGATCCTTATCTCTTTGAAGTTGCAGTAGAGCAGGATAAAAAACACGTGAACCATGTCTCCCTGAAGTTGCAGTGGAGCATATTAAAGCTACTTGAAAAAAAGAAGCACCAAGAAGTCGAGACTCAGCAGATCTCGGCAAAATTGGCCCATTTATAGTCTTTGCTCTATTTTTGTTACCCGAAAATGAGCAAAGAGGGGCAGCTGTAATGGGCCAAATTTTCACGGCCCGTATAAAGACAAGAAACAAAACGAAAATACAAAAAAAAATCACAAAAAATATGTATACCACAGTCCAGGTCTTTGGTACAAAGCAGCCCAAATACATTAACCCTAGCCCGATACCCATCATGAGCCCAAATCGAAACAAGCCCAATAGGCCCATTCCCTTAACGGCTCCAGAAACCTTAGGTCCCCCCTCTTTTCGTTTTGTGCCACAACCAAGAAGCAGTCCCATACCTCCACATCCCTCGTACACCACGCCTGCACCCCGTACGCATGCCAATAGACTCTGTACCTGCAAGAAGGAAACAAAAACAGCAGCGAATGGAAACAAGTATATTGTATTTCTTCAGTTTATTTCCTTTTTCGGCTATAAAAGCCCAACTTTTAATCTTTGTAAAGGAAGAGAGGAGAAGAAGAGGAAAGCATTTTTTTCACGAATACACAACAGGCAATAAAAAAGAGCGAACACAAACACAAAAGGAAAATCAATACAAAAAAGCTTTTCTAAAAAAGATCTCCACAAGGTGATTCTCATTTTTTTCTTCCGATTTAGTTTATGTTTTTTTGATTGATCTATCGCATGAAAAACGAATAAAAGAGAGGGCGAATCAAATATAAAGAAATTAATTTTGTTTAAAGAAAAAGCGAGGAGAGCCTTATCTTGCAGATATGCCAAAGGTTCCTCTTGCTTCGTTGAAATCGAAGTTGAAAAGAGATCTCAAGGCTGAAAAGTTCTCCACCGTTGGTAGGTTCAGGCCGTCGTCGGTGCTGTCGGCCACCAGATCTGGTGGTGGTTCAGCTGCTTTAAGTTTATGGACTGAAACCTAGTTGAGGGTTAGGAATTTGGGAGGTCTGTGCTTAAGAAAATGGTTTTGTAAGCTTTTAAAATATAAATGTATAATAAAAGCTATTAATTTTAAAGTGGTGCAATTAAGAAGTTGGAAACCACGTGTTGACCTGCTCATTAGCTGGAATTGCACATTTCCATCTAAAAGGGGTAATTTATGCGGACAGTCCCTCCCATTTGTACCACTTTTAATTTAATCCTATCCCATGTCTTTCATCTTTGCCCAGAACTTTGCGTGCCACTCCAATTTAGTCAGCGCTTATGCGTTTCGTTTTGGAATTGGGACTATTTTCATTTTTAATCCTTGGCCATTTGAACGCCTTACGCTTTGGTCCTTTCAACGGTTTATTCTATTTGTTAATTATCTCTTTTAATTTGTTTTTATCTCAATTAAGTTTTTTATTTTTGGCATAGTTCATTCTTTTTCTTTTCTTTTCGTTTGGCATTCATCTTTTTTTTTATATTTTTAAATTACTTTAATGATTTGTTATTATTATTTAATTATAAAGCTATTATTTTAAAATTACCTTGTATATCATATTGTTTCTAAAACTTTGTATAATATTTATATTAATCTTATATTAATACATATATGAGTTATGACAAAATTAGTTTTACTTTATACACATTATTAGTTCCATGTTATTTTATATATATATATTTAATCTATTTATTTGTATTTCCTTTCAAATTTATCATATATATAGTTTATTCTTTGGAAAATATGTTTTATTATTTCCTTGTTATTTAAGACTATTTTATATATATTATTTTATTTTTTTATTCTGTCATGCATATAGTCTTCTTTATATATATAAGCGTGTTTTTAAATCCATTATACAATTTGTTATAAAATTAATTTAAGCTTGTAGGTATTTCTATGTTTTTATAAATTATTATTATTATTATTTTAGTTAGTTATGCATATATATTTTGTGAATCTATTTAGTGCATTATATCTTGTCATATATCTCTATTATTCTTTCATATTATATACATTATTTAAATTATCATGTACATTGTCAAATTTTAAATGCACTTGTGTCTAAAATATTTTACACGCAATTTGATTCAAATTTTTATTCTATAATATCTATTCCGAAAATCCTATAGCTATCCCTAGTTTTCATACAAATTTGTCAACCTATATATATGAGTCCATTTATTCATTATTATTTTAAAACCGTTTTATAGCACATTGGCTTCTAACTGCTATGTTGTTTTTATATCTTGCATTGGTTACTCTATATCATGCTATGTACATTATTGGGGCATATTATTGTATGCATTGTTTTGCTTGTGTGATTGTTATGTTATCATTTTCGTCATGGTATTATTATATCAACTATTCTCCATGTATTATTGTAATTGGGTTGCATTTTTAGGATAGTTATATTTAATTATTAGTTTGTTAATTGATTGTATCTCCTATGTGCCTATTACCGCATATCATCATTTTCCACTTGGTTTGTGAAATGTGGTTCTATAAAACCCAAATTTTATGATTAATTTCGTCTTATTTCAAATCGAATTAATACGTCTTAAGCTAGCTTTACAATCATTCATTCAAAAATTCTTTAAAATGAAGGCGAGATTTGATAGTTGGCAATTCGCGGAATCGTGCCCTAACGTGTTGGTTTGCAATTTCGTGTTTGCTCAAAATAATCGAACATCACTTCAAAATATCACTCATATCTTTTAAAAATCCCTTAAACGAAGGCGGTATGCGATATTTGGCAACTCGTGGAATTGTGCCCTAACGTATTGGGTTGCAATTTCCTGTTTGTTTAAAATAATCAAATATTCCTTCAAAATTTCACTTAGGTCTTTTAAAAATCCATTAAAACGAAGATAATACTCGGTGTTTGACAATCCAGGAATCATGCCCTATCGTGTTGGATTGTGATTTCTCGCTTGTTCAAAACAATCGAATATTCCTTTAGGCTTTCGTTCATGTTTATTAAAAACCTTTCAAAACGAAGGCGATGTTCGATGTCTAGGGACTTGAGAATCGAGCCCTATTGTACTGGGTTGCGCTTTTTCATTCGTTCAAAACAATCTAATATCCCTTCAGAATTTCACTCATATTTTCTAAGGTGAGGCAATGTTCGATGTTTGTAAATTCGAGGAATCGTGCCCCACTGTGCTGGGGTTTCAGTTTTTCGTTGGACCAAATAGTTGGGCATCCTTCTGTTAATTTCAAATTATAAACTTTTAGACGTCGAAACAAGAAGATTTTTGGCAATCAACTCAGGTTATTCAAATGTTATTTAAAAAGAACCACGATTCAAAAACATTTTTAATTTTAGACATAAGGACAGTATCTAATCAATTTGGTACCAATTTTGGGCGTTATGAGGGTGCTAATCCTTCCTCATACGTAACCGACTCCCGAGCCCGTTTTCTCATAATTTTCGTAGACCAGCATCGTTGTTTTAGTAAATAAAAAATGTTTCATTAAAATAACCAAATTCTTAGGTGACCCGATCACACCTAAACAAGAAAAGATTGGTGGCGACTCTATTTTAGCTTTCCAAAACGTCGATCCATTATTTTTTAAATTGAAATAAAAAATAGTTTCGACAATAATAATAATAGATTATGGAATTATGAAATTTGAAAATAAAATTATAATTGGAGAATATAAGAAGTTATATTGTTTGAACATTAAGTAATAATGTTGTGACAAAAGTATATGTGTGAAAAAGATGTGATATTTGTGAATTGTGTAATATGCACTAAATTGTAATGATGAAGAAATGAGAAATCTTTTTCGAGATATTTATGTAAAGTATTTAAATGTATGAAATTCAATTTTAATGCCCAAGTAGATAAGTTTAGAACTACTAGGATATTAGTGGCATGCCATTAAGGAACTCTAGCGCGCTTTCTAATTATTAGCACATTAGTGCTCTCCGTTCTATTATTAGCACGTTAAGTGCTCTCTGTTTAGCACATCTGTGCTCTCTGTATAGCACTTTAGTGCTCTCTGTTCGTTTGTGCATAATAATGCACTTCTGTATTTGTTCTGTATATCTAGTGAGTTCTATAAAGTCTACTTTGGGCTAAAGTTATAAGTTGTGAACCAAAGCGAATTATCAATGTACTAAGGTAAGTTTTATAACTTATATAATAATAAATTAAATTTTGTTAATATAAGATACAGTTAAAGAAATTTATATGCATATAAATATATATTGATCAAATGGGATTGTAATATTTTAATAGGATTTATTTACCTATTTATTCTTGTAGTGCTTACTAAGTCTTCACCGGCTTAACACGTTTAATTTTAACGCGTAGGTACAATTAGACTCGAAGAGGTAAAGTCGGCTAAAAGATCTCTCATATCATCACATCCTCAAGAGCTTCATAAGTAGGTACCATATTTTGAATTGAAAGTGACATGTACATAGGTGTTATTTTGATCACATTAGAATGTTACAAGACTTTTGTTGTAAAAAAAAATGGTATTTAGTATTTTAATGTTTACACTAATGAAATGGTATAAAAATTTATATAATATATATGGTATTAGTTGTTTTTTATTTGAACTTGCAAGTGGTTTTATACAAAATAAGCAGAAATGCTGCCGAAATGTTAAAAAAAAAATTCCGTTCCACTCCTTATATGTATTTTGGGCCTCGAGGGTCTTTTATAAAGACTTAAAAGTTAAACTATGCTATGAATGTTATTTATTTATGAATTATTTTTAAGTTGTTCAATATGTCCGATAATGCTCCGTAACCCTAATCCGGCGACGGTTTAGGGTTAAGGGACTCCTAATACGTATTTTGGGCCTCGAGGGTCTTTTATAAAGACTTCAAAGTTAAACTATGCTATAATTGTGATTTATTTATGAATTATTTCTAAGTTGTTCAATATGTCCGATAATGCTCCGTAACCCTAATCCGACGATGGTTTAGGGTTAAAGGGGTGTTACAGAAAGACTTGAGAAAAATATGTAGGGGTAAAAATACAAGTGAAATACACAGAAATTTGATGTTTAAACAAAATAGTGAAATTAATTATGTGAATTAAGTGACATGAGAAAGAAATTTTATTTAATAGTGAATAGAAGACTTTTATGTTAAAAAGTGATTAAATTGGCAAGTTATAAAAATTTACAAGAAAATATTGAAAAACAAAGAATATAGTGAAAAAATATATAAAAATATATGAATATTGTAGTCCAAACTACAATTATTTTATAAGTTGTGAGAATTAGAGGCTATATTGTGAATTTGGGAAATTAATGTTAGAAATAGTAAAAGTAAAGTACATAACACTTAATATGTGAAAATATATATTATGGTGAATTATGGAAATGTTAATAAGTATTGAAATATGCTATATGTGTTATTAAAAGGAAAAGGTATTGTTACATAAAATATTGTGCTGAGGACTAAATGGTAAAGTATGTAAAAGTGTTGTGTGAAATGTATAATAAGAATTATTAGTGAGTTATGTCGATTATTAAGTATGGAGACAAGTTACATGTGTTATTAAGAGTGGAAGATATAATTATACTAAATATTGTTACAAGGAATAAATTGTTAAAAGTGCAAAAGTAATATGTTAGAATGATATAATTTGCCCAAGTAGATGAGATTAGAACTATTGGGATATAGATGGCATGTCATTAAGGAAATTTTAGTACACTTATCGTCTTGCGCTTTAGCGCTTATTGTTTCGCACTTTGTGCTTAGTGCTTTGCACTTTGGTGCTACTGTTCAATTAGTGCACTTTAGTGCACCTCTGTATCAGTTTCGTATATCCTAAGTATTTTGTTTGATCTATCGGGCCTCTGTTAAAAAGGTAAACGATTTTCATTATTAAACGATTTTCATTATAAGGTAAAAGTTCTATCTTTGACTATTGATTGGAATATTTAATCAGAAAAGTGAAACACAAGTAAATTAAATGTGTCTGAGGGAGTATAAAAAAGAAAAGGACTAGTAAGTTAAATGTATAAAGATGCATTGTGAATGAAATGATAAAGATTAGTGATGATATTATGAAAATTACATGTATTAAAAAGAGTAGTAAATTCTATGGGTTTACTTGAGGACCTAATGACTAAATTGTGAAATAAGTAAAAAGTGGAAAATGAGTTTGATAATAAGTAATTAAGATTAATATGATAAATAAACAAAGAAATGAAATATTAGGAATTAAGGAATTGAATAGATTTTGAATATCATCGGTACTTACCAAGTCTTCATAGACTTAACGCGTTGTTTTCTCACGTGTAGGTATAAAATAAATAGCAAGCATTGGATTGAAAAATTGACCTCAGTACATCTCATCACATCCACCAAGCTCGTAAAAGAGAAGATGCAGGTTTTGATGTGGCATGTACATAGTCTTAATAAGCTATGAATAAAGTTAAGTGCTGGAAGGACTAGAACGTAAGATTTTACAAATCTATTAGTTTTGTGAACTTATTTGAAATTAAAGCATACTCAAGCTAAGCTAGATAAAGACTTATATTCAAGTTAATTGGTATACTTAAGTGATGAATTTTAACGAGTTTGAGGTGAATTGAACTGGTTTTGAAGTGTTAGACTATTTTGAATCAATGCAGGGGGTTTTAAGCAAATTTTCCAAATGTTTTTTAGCAAAAAATTGCCCAAAGTATCGACAGCAATGGATCAAGTATCGATATGTATATTTACTCCGGTGTAAATAGAAAGTCAGAATGTATTTTTGGTATCAATAACATTTCCGATATCAATAGTGAAGACAAGGTATCGATACCTCATATTTTCTATCGATACTTTACCTCTATATTGATCAAAAATCATATTTAATTCATTTCTAAACATACTCAGTTAACTAGTAATGTCCCTAAACTTCTAAAATAATATTATCGGATTGATTAAATGAAAATTTCATCATATAATGTCCAAACTACCTAATGATTAGCCAAGATAGCTTTGACACAAAATGTAATATTCCTATATCGAGTATAAAGGTGTTACAATTAAACAAGCAACCGGTGTCACCACTATCTAACATGTTCAATCAATAACCATACCATTATCACAAATAAACTATTAAACAATTTAAAAGGCTACTCGAACATACCAACCCTAAACAATTAATTTAGGCAAAATTTTAGAGTATATTAAAAATTAGAGAATACAAATTGAAATGCGATGACTTCCCTAACATTTTCTCTTTCCCTTTGTGTCTTCAATTTCACTGTCAAAACTTTTAAATCATATCAATGAAAGGCAAACCAACTTCTCTTTTTTAGAACTTAATTAAAATTCTCAAAACCTTTAATCTAATCTCTCCTAAATTAAAATCTAATCATTTTGATTATAATCTATAACTTAAAAACATTCAATCACCCACCTAAGTAAAATCAACCAAGAAACTAGAAAAATCTCAACTCTCGTTCTCTTTTTACAATCTAACTCAAACCTTCCAAGAACTCATTCTAATCTTTGCTGAATCTGAACTTTATTGATTTGATGTTGTTCTATACTTTAAAACACTCAAATCCTTTCCCAAAAATATCAAGAAAACTCAAAACTTGAGATTAATGTGAATGGAAGAAAATGATGAAAAATCTTGAATTAAAATTCTTAATTGAAGAAGAAATCAATTGAAAATGTACATACCAAACTTATCTTGACGGAATTGGATCAAGATTCGAAAGAGAATTGAAGAATGAATTGAGAGAATTTGAACGAAAATTGTTTCGATAAATTTTGCTTCTCCCTTGAAATGCAAATTCCCTCAATTCAATTTCATGAAATGGTCTATATGCTATTGGGCACTTGATCTAATTATGTCATAAACTTCTCACATGGCTCTAATTATAAGATCTACCCTTTAGCATTTAGCCACCTAATTTTAACTTCCTTACAAATTAATCCATACCTCAAATTTCATTCAAAGAAACTCATTATACCGAGTTATACAAATAACCCGACACTCGTTCTCGAAAAATCTCTTGATTGTCTTAAAAAAAAGAAGAAAAGCAAAATGAGTTTTTTTTTAATAATCTTATTATAAATTCTTATTATATATACTCTTTTGATAAGTTATCCATAACCCCTCTTCAACTCATAAGAGGATAGTGCGTTTCAACTACTCAAACCCATGTTAAGAAAAAAAATTACTTTAGATAATTGCTACTTACGTTAAAAGATTAAGGTGTTTGAAATATGAAATTTTGTTTTTGAATAATTATTTTAAAAAATTAGTCACACAAACAAATAAATGGTTTTAAAAATGTGGCAACTTATCCTGCGACATCATACTCACCTGATTCCAATAAATAATGGCAGGTAACTGTGGGATGATCTTTTTGCAACAACTCTAAAACGTTTGTGATAATTTTGTAAGTTGCAAAAGGTTAATGATCAAAATGTAAATTTAAACAAAATTAAGGGACTGTTGGTACAGTTTACCCAAAATAAAATATAAGATGATATTTCAGATAATGATAGTTTTTTAGTAAATGATGAAAATAATTGATAAGATTTGTTTTTATTTGATTTAAAAGTTTTGCTTTCCTAATAATATGTGGAAATTCAAATGGAGACTTGGCAAAATGCAAGTGGTAAACCAAAGCTTCTAATGGACCCACGTCCATAGGTGGGGCGCCACCCATCAAAAATCTAATAGCCACACGATCTTCCCTTTTTAGGCTTTTAGACCTCTCCGCCCTCCGGCGGATTCTTGCACAATAAACCATTACCTGGATGGAATTGGATAAGCATCCTGTTTCATCAAACCTCACCCAATTTTTGGTTCAACCAAAACCCACATTGTTTTTACACACCACAAACCCGAAGCGTCCTCTTTTTCTTTAAGAAGAAGAAGAGGAAAAAAAAAAAAAACCTTTTTTGATTCATTTGAAGCTAAACCCAGGGAGCAAAACCGAACCATTTCATTTAGGTACCTTCCAAGTTCCAATTTCTGTTTCTTTTTAAATTTTTTTGAAGCTATACCCATATACCATTTGGTGTCAGAGAAACTAACCCAACAGTGGAAACTATTCTTTTTTATTCAATTTGCTTATTCAAGTCTGCATGAGTTTGGAAGATTTCGAAAGTGATTATCGGTGCTTAAAATTTGGGCACTTGAAGAATAAGAATAAATTAAATAACCAACAGCAAACATTAGGATGGCAATGGCCGCAATTACAAACCCTCAGCTCTCTTTCAATCTGTTTAACTGCTCTGTTACTGGAAGAGAAGCCTCTATATCGAGACAAACTGCTTCTAGAATTCGCTATCGCTTCTCTTCTAGCCGATGGTTGAGTCTCAACTCCTCTTCTGCTACTAACCGTAGGTAATGCTTTAATTTGTTGTACTTAAATTGAATATGACATGAAAAAAAATTGTAATTTTGATGCAATATCTTGTGGCGTTTAGGACTTATAGTTCATAGTTCAAACTTCGAAGTTATATTAGTTTGGAATTTGTTCTGAAAAAAAAAACAGTTTTTTGTATAATGAGAGAATTGCCTGAATGAGGCAGCTAAGCATGGCTTGATTTTTTCTGTCAGGTACAGTTTTGACAGCTTTAAATCTAGGTGTTCTATAGTAAATACTGATGTACACTTAAACCATGTGGCTGTGGAAGATGAGGATATATCTACAGTGGATATTGGTTGTTGTACAACCCCAATTGTTCAGCTCAAATCTGATGTTCTTGAGGCTGAATCTTTGAGTATGCTCACTGGTGATACTTATGTAGATAGTCTTTTGACAACACTGCCTGTATGTTCCTCTTTGCATTCATAGTAATTTGTTTTCACCTCGAGTTCAATAGCTTCTTAGATTTTCCTACTGTTCATTCCTTTTATTGTTTTAGGTATTAACGGAGGAGGAGCAGAAAACCCTTGCAGCAACACCCGCACACCCAGAGGGATTGTATGGTAGGACTTCCCATTTTCATGTAGTCAAAGCACACTAGGATAGATGTAATACTCTTAGAGACTTGAGCTGATTTAAGCCCTATGTATATAACAAAGTTGTTAGAAGATTAGTTGTTGTATCCCTCTGCCAGGATTTGGTTTCTATAAGTTGTCACTTTGAGCAGAAACCTAGTTAAAATAATATTCCTAATTTTGTATTAAGAGTATCCGGTTCTATACAGTTGTCAGACTGTACCTTGGATACATTCTTTTGAATGCAGCCCTATTGGTTTTTAATTTTGTATCATTTCCGGTTGTTTTACTGAAATTATGGTCTTATTGGTTGCTATCTTTGGCTGCATTCATATTTCAGCATTTTATGCAAGTTGCCTGGCTGGGAATTTAGTGGAACAGCTTTGGAATTTTGCTTGGCCTTCTGCAATTGCATTGCTTCATCCAAGCCTTCTACCAGTGGCAGTCATGGGATTTTTGACCAAGGTATATATTTGCCTAACAACTTATCACTGTATAAAACAAGAGACAATAGAATACTTTCTAACAGACTTTAGGTTAACAGCTTGTTATAATCATTGGAGGCCCATTGGTTGGCAAACTTATGGATCATTCCCCAAGAGTACCTTCATATATCTTTTTGAATGTTGTGCAGGTACTTGTGAAAAAATCTTTTTTTTTTTATGAAGTTAAATGTAAAATCAGTACTGTTTTATTTTGTTTTCTAATTTGTTTGCATCTGCCAGGCTTCTGCCCAGTTGTTGTCAGCAGCAATGATAATTCATGCCCATACAGTCTCCCCTGCTTCTACTTCATCAATTCTTCTCCGTCCTTGGTTTGCTGTGCTAGTGTTAGCAGGTGCTATTGAGAGACTGTCTGGAGTGGCTCTGGGGGTTGCTATGGAGCGCGACTGGGTTGTGCTGGTAGTACCCTATCCTGTGTATTTTTGTTGTTTTCTTCACAGGTAATATTGGCTATCTATCTATTGGAAAGGGGAGTGCAAACTAAACTAGAGTTGCATTTGCAGTTAGCCGGAATAAATAGACCAATTGCACTGGCACAGGCAAATGCTGTTCTCAATCGAATTGATCTGCTCTGTGAGGTAGTCTTTAAATCTTTTACATTTTTGAAACGTCGGTTTGTGTAATTTTCTTGTTTTTTCAAGTCATTACAGTTCTTTGTTTACTTTATAATCCATTGAGCATGAATCCTAAAACAAATGCTGGAAAATTTACCAACTTCAGTTGTCAAAGATGTTTTTCATGTCATTGCCAAAAATTTTCAATGAGATTAATGACCCTCTATAATTACAGATAGCCGGCACATCATTGTTTGGAATTCTTCTCTCAAAATATGATCCTGTAACATACTTAAAGTTAGCTGCTAGCTTGATGGTGTGGTCGTTACCAATTATGGTAATTGCTTTTATGATTATTATAGTTATTATTTTTTATAAACTAATTTCATTTGTCCAAAGGTAGGCAGTGATTGCTGCAACCATACAACGAGGTTAAGGAGCTACTTATAGCTATTTACAATTTCAAATGAAATGTATAAAATTACTCAGCTCCCAAGTTGAGTATAAATCCCTATTTGCAGTATCTTGTGCTGTCCCCTTCATACCTGCCGATCTAAATCTAACTTCCAAACAAAGCAGTCTACTTTCTCTTCAAAATTCTATCACTTTTCCCCAGATTTCTCTGACATGGTTAACAAACAAGCTTTCTACTGGAGTTCTTGACCGCGCTAAATGTTGTCAAGCCAGTCGCAGAACATCTGATGAGGGGCCTCTGCCAGATGCTCAGAACTTTGGTAAAACTTGATCATCTGATTACTTTTGGAATCCTAATTTTCTTCTTGCTTTATATAGTGTATTGCATCCTTTCCAAAGGTTGATATTTGCTTGATATAATTAGTGATTGCCGTTTTTGGATTGCCAGTTAATACAGGTTTGGAAGCCATCAAGCATGGATGGAGAGAATACGTACAGCAGCCAGTGCTTCCTGCAAGCCTAGCATACGTGCTCCTCTACTTCAATGTTGTTCTTACTCCAGGCAGTTTAATGACTGCATTTTTAACTCAGCGTGGTATTTTTCTATCTATTATGACCTATTTTAAATGCAGTTCTCTTTATTAGCTACAGTTTGAACCAAGTTTTGAGGAGAACTTCCCTCTATAGATTGAAAGAAGTTCCAGTCAACAATCTCTAGCTATAGAAGTTACTTTACCAGGAAAAATAAGAAAAGCAAATACTGGTTACAGAGAAGAGGGGCTTATTGTCATCATCATTTGGAAGGCATTAGCAGTGTCTTGGTCTAATATTGATCTCTTAAAGCACTGTATGCCCTGATATGCCTGAAGTCATTTCATGTGTATAGTTTATTGTAAACTGCAATCATTTTTTATCTCCATGTACTGGATGACTTCTGATTATTTGAACAGATTAGATTCTATATTTAAGTTGAGAATTAAACCTTGTACCTTAGCAAAAATTCAGTTCTGGCTTGAAGTTCTTGTGGGTTTGTTTAACAGGCCTAAATCCGTCTGTTATTGGAGGGTTTAGTGGATTATGTGCTTTTATGGGCGTTGCAGCAACCTTCTTATCTGCATCCTTGGTTAGGAGATTTGGTATTTTAAAGGTTGGCTCTTGTCTCTCCCTCTTCTTTTTGTTTTTGGCTACAACATTCAAATTTGGTACTGGTTCTAATGGTCATATTTCCTTTCAAACAGGCTGGAGCAGTTGGCTTAACTTTTCAGGCTTCACTTCTCACCATAGCTGTTGCTGTTTACCAAAGTGGAACTCTTTCCCAGAGGAGTCCCCTTCTTTTATTCCTATGTTTGATTGTAAGTACAATTTTCTTTAACTTCCATGTTTCTTCTTGTACTCTACTGACTTTAAGTAGAAACCAAATTGCCTTGGTTAATTAGGAATCTAGGAAGGCTTGAGTCTATAGCCTTATGTATTATTTATCTGCTAATAGGACTGGAAAAGGTAAATAGATTCTCTAAATGTCTATATGACTATTGATCAGTGGAGCCTTACTGATCCTTGTTGATGCCTTGAACAGATTTGGCTACTATAGCTAAGGCCAGGAATTATGAAATTGTCATGTAAAATATGAAAGAGAGAAGAAAATACACCAACCAGTCTTAAGATCAGAATAATGCTTGAAATATCCTCTCATCCTGTATGCAGGTATTATCAAGGTTGGGACATATGTCATATGATATTGTTGGGGCCCAGATACTTCAAACAGGAATCCCATCATCCAAAGCAAATCTTATTGGGACAACAGAGATATCTGTCGCGAGTTTAGCCGAGTCTTTAATGTTGGGAGTTGTAATACTTGCAAACGATGTTTCACATTTTGGATTTCTAGCAGTGCTATCCGTTTTATCAGTAGTTGGAGCTGCATGGATGTTCTGCCGGTGGTTGTTGAATCCTACAGAGGAACAAAGAAGCCTTTTCTCCTTTGATCCTCAATTGTAGTTATAATGTAAGTCCTTTTTTGGTTTAGTTAGTAGCTAAATTGTTTTTTTTTTTTTGAATTACTATCATTAGTGGCAGTGTTCTGCTTATATTGTTCATATGATGGTCTTCCCTCACTTATTTTCTTCAATTGTCAACAGCTGCTGTAATTTCTTCAGTGCAAAGGCAGTCAGTCTGAAAAATAATGTATGAGCTATCGTATTGTATATTTTCCATGTCTTCAACTCTTCCCACATCCACTTAGAAGATGTTGGGGTAATTAGATTGATCTCACATTGGTTGCTCAATGTTTTTTTATTGTTGTGAAGTGTCTTAAAGTAAAAGAGAAGAGCAGCTGATTTTGAAATTTAACATCCTCAACAATGGGGCCCAATCTGTATAAATTTGTAAAGCATTCATCAGTTCAAATATATATTTTCCTGTTGGGGTAAATGTGCATGTAATGTAACTAACATTCCTGAGAGAAGGTATAGTAATGGGAACACGTAAATGAAGCTAGAAGTTTGACTTCATTCTTCTTCTTTTATTCTCTAGATATTGAAATTGCTGTAATAATAGTGGTGGAGACTCAAATATCGAGGACACAAGTGCATTGATTGAGGTTTTGAGATTAGTGAATGACATTTTCAGATTCACAATGTGCTTTGAATTGAAAATGGTTGAACATAACATAGTATCTTGATTGTGCTTACCAAGAAGTGCCGTAGCTCAAGGGGTGTTGTTGCTATTGGGTTTCGCATGTTTTAGGGTCAACGGCATGTACCCATCACGCAGGCACACAACGGTAATGCCCCCTCCAATTCCTAGACTTTTTGATTCGCACACAGTATCTAAGACTCATCTACATGGCTCCCTTCCCTACCCATAGTCCTAAACAAACGTTAAACTTTGCTTTCCAGGTTTGATTCTCACACAGTATTTGTCTCTGTATACATAGTTGATTGAGTATTCATCAGCATTTGATCTATAAGTATCATTTTTAATTTTTTTGAAAACCCTGTACCAGAGCAATCTCCTGGTTTAATATATTTTATGATAACAAAAACAGTAAGTATTTTTATTAGTCATTCTCGAAAGGATACAAGTCTCCCACCTCTTTTGTTATTTCAAGAAAAAGAGAAGAAAGCTAGTCCTATAGCTACAGTAGAAAGTAGTAGTTTCACATTTTACAAATTTGTACACAAGTTACAATGATATATATCTCACGTGAATCAAGGTAGGCAACTAAAACTTCCACCATTACCTCAAAAACACTCCCGTGTTTGTCGCCTGTCGCTTACTCTTTCATCTTTTATCTTCCTTCCATCACCATCGCCATCAGCATCAATGTTATTTTTATGTTTATGTTTTCATTTTCTTGTCGGATATTTTTGTTTCTCACAATATATATATTATATTCATATTATTCACTATCTTCTCAATTAGAGGGGACGACAGAGAAAGCTATAGTTAAAAATAGGTAGACTGATGCTGTTAAATCATAAGAAGTTGATTTGATGATGATTGATGGCTTGCCTGTCTTATATTCCCCTTTTTAATATAACGTAGAAAAAATTAAGCTGCCATTTCATTTTCATGGCTGGTTAAGAAATTTTTTTGTATTGATAAACATAAGCCTTCTTGCCCTTCAAAAATCTGGTACTATTTGTCAATAGATTGTGTTATAAGACATGTGGGTCTATGTATAATATATGGCTCCAAATTTTAATTAATTTTTTTGAAGAGATAGATAATGGTAATTAAGAACAGTAAAGCAGAAATCTGGTGCATGGTCTCTCATGTTTTATTATCCCCACAGAAGGATCCTCTCATTGAAAAAACAAAAACCTTTTCAATGGCTTGGGTGTGGGGGAACAGTAACGACACCACCACTCCATTTCCCAAAACTAAAAAGAATTCCCCACAACACAAAGTCCCATACCCCAACACCCCTTGAGAGGAAGATACAATTTCTAGTCTTTAAATCATCAATAAACCCACCTTGAAACTTGGGTTTAAGTTCAACAGAGAAAAGATAGGCAATAGAGCTTCTCATTTCATCCACCAATCCCAATATCATGCTAACAAAAACCATTGATAAATAAAAAAGAGAAAGAAAGGAAGAAAGAAAGAAACTCCATAACACCTTCACAGTCATTTTCCACAACACCTCGGAGTACAGTAACCCCACACTCCATCATTTTCAGTTAGACAAATGTGAAAAAGTATAGAAACAAATTTTTAAAAATAAATGGGGTCGTTCAAATTACAAAGATAAAAAAGATAAAGAATGCCCCATATTAACTCTCAACAGTCACAGGCAGTCCCTTGATTTTACATCACTTGTTTATAGTCATCAAGACATATTCACCCATGTTTACATAAATGGTTATCTTTTTTTTTGAAGATAAACTATACGTTTTATAGAAGAGGGGGGGGGGGGATGTTGTTTTCACCATAAGCTTGTGTGGCAGTTGGTTGCCACAGTGATTGAAAGCGCCCATCTTTTCATGTCTATTGACATTGATAGTTGATATATCACTTGGCTTGTTCATGTCCTCTTTTGACTCTCTGTTTCTCTCCTCTGCTTGCTTCATCATTGTCAAGCACTGTGTTGAAGTAGAACTAAAGCAAGACCAAAGACAAATACTACCCCTGAAAGAGAGAAGAAAACACACCAATCTCAAAAACAATGGGGTCTCTTGGAGCTGAAACTGCAAAGAAGAAAGCAATGTGGCTCTATCCTAAAGTTTCGGGTTTTAATCCTTCTGAGAGATGGGGGCACTCTGCTTGTTTCTCTAATGGGGTTGTTTATGTTTTTGGGGTATGTTTAAATTAACTTAAATTCTTCCATTGGTGTAATTTTGTCTTTTATCAAAGCTACCAGTAAAACAAACAATGCAGAATTTTTTTTTTCCCAGTATATGTTTTGTAACTACCTTTTCACTCGTAATTTTATTTATACTTTGTACTACCATCATTTTTTTTTTTGCTTTCTTTATGCAATCTGGCTATCTTTAGTTAAGGGAACATACAACTTTCTTCATATATTTTAATTCTTACTACTTTCTCTTATGCTTCTTCTGGTTAGTATATTACCTGAAGTTTGTCCTTCAGGTTGCATATTCTCCAATTAGTAAAGACTATATTTAGGATGACTACTAAACTCTCTTTCTATAAGATAACCAAAAAAGAAGAACTCCTTTTATATAATACTAGAAAGCAGCAATCTCATTCTCCATTTCTCTTTTTTCTCTTGATTTCCTCCTTTCTTCCCTTTCCCTTATTCATCTTTCTCTTCTTTTTTTTTTTTTGGACAATTAGTATTCTTTTGCAAGTCTGTAATTGTTAAAATTTTGGCTTGTAATCTGTCATGTATAGCAAGTTCTTCTAAGTTCCCGGTGGAAGTTTTTTTATTTTTTTTATTTCATTGTTAATTTTTTCACAAGATTGTATTAGCTGGCAGGTGCATGCTGCTCAACCTATATGAAGGAAATTGTGCTAGGATGGAAAACTGTGTAACATGGAGGAGTTTCTTGATC
Organism: Gossypium hirsutum; assembly: GCF_007990345.1. Lineage (NCBI taxonomy): Eukaryota > Viridiplantae > Streptophyta > Magnoliopsida > Malvales > Malvaceae > Gossypium > Gossypium hirsutum. The sequence continues at coordinate 121,920,570 of NC_053431.1, forward strand.
CTTTGCTTTAAAACAGTGTGTGAACATTAGGCTTGTTTACTCTCTCTGGTCCCATATGTTGTCAAAATGGAAGCGACTCACTAAATTTCTTGTTTTTCACTTGGCCTTAATCTCTCTTTAACCTTTATATTTTTGCTTATATTATTGAGCCATAGGACTACTGAATTTTGTAAATTTTGATGCTTGTTTCTATCAAAAGGAGAGAAACCATATGAAGGAAAAGATCAAGAAATTGTTTCCGAGGAATATAAAGATGCTTTCCCTTTAAGTTTTGCATGTTGATCAGCCTGTTTTTACACATTACAGGGGTGTTGTGGAGGTCTACATTTCTGTGATGTTCTCATGCTAAATCTCAACACAATGGTATGGAAAACTCTCGAAACCACAGGCCAGGGACCTGGCCCTAGAGATAGCCACAGTGCTGTTCTTGTAGGGACTAAAATGATGGTATTTGGGGGCACTAATGGTTCCAAGAAGGTAAATGATCTTCATGTACTGGACCTTGCATCGAAAGAGTGGATACAAGCGGAATGTAACGGTGTTGCACCTTCTCCTCGTGAAAGTCATACTGCCACACTTGTTGGTGAAGATAAGGTAGTGATTTTCGGAGGTAGTGGTGAAGGTGAAGCAGTTTACTTGAATGATTTACATGTTCTGGACCTTAGGACTATGAGATGGACTTCTCCTACTGTGCGAGGTCATATCCCCGTCCCTAGAGACAGTCACAGTGCTGTTGCAATCGGGAACAAGCTCGTCGTGTATGGAGGGGATTGTGGTGATCGATATCATGGAGATGTCGATGTGTTTGACATGGACAATTCTACTTGGTCAAGGGTATTGGTTTTACTTTCCCAGTCTCACAGATTCAGTTTATAGGAAAGAAAAAAAATGGAATTAACTTAAATTAAATTCTTTGACTGATTTATGAATTATAATACTTTTTTTTATATAACTTTTCATGTAAAGTTGGCTGTTCAAGGCTCTTTACCAGGTGTTAGAGCAGGACATGCTGCTGTGAGTATTGGAACAAAGGTAGCATATGTTACCGAGTTACCATTGATAATGAGACTACATTTGGGATATGATGACTTGGAAAAGGTTTACACCTAGAGAAATTTTTTATTTTGAAGGTTTTCATTATTGGAGGGGTTGGAGATAAACACTACTACAATGATGTTTGGGTCCTAGACGTGAGTGCTCGTTGTTGGGCGCAACTAGATATATGCGGCCAGCAGCCTCAAGGCAGGTTTTCTCATACTGCTGTCTTCACAGAGTCAGACATTGCTATCTATGGAGGGTAAGTTCTTTTGATTACATGATTGCTTTACATCCCAGTCTCCATTGTCCCTTGACATTGTGTTCGCATGGTTATTTCATAGACCTTTCCTTAATGCATGTAGCTGTGGGGAGGATGAACATCCCATCAAAGAGTTGCTGGTTTTGGAACTTGGAACACAGCATCCTAATGGTCGTTATAACATGTGTACAATTTTTGGAAGCCATTGGAACCAAGAAAAGAGAAGATTCCTCAGAGTAGCACAAAACAACTTGGTAACGAACATGCTGTATAAACTGCAAAATTTCTATCTCCATTTAGTTGTTATGATGTTATGTAATAAGAAAGAGATGCTTGTTTTATTTTGAAGCAGAGAACTATGTATTTGGGGGATAATGAAGTATCAAAACAGGAAGCTCATGAAGCAGAACAAGAAGCAAAGCGCTCTTTTCGGTCCAGTTCAGGTTTGTTTAGAATCAAAATTCATTGCCATAGAGCTGGATGTTTCAAATATGTTAAAGTTTCATCTATTCGTTACTCTTAGATCCATCAAATTCAAAAAGGAAAAGAAGTGCCAATCCAAAGACAAGTGAGGTTGAATCGGAACAAGAAGAACATTCCCTTTCTCTCTCGCAGCATTCATCGCCCTCACAATCTGATCAAGAACAAGCCCCACCACAAAAGCCTACAAATTCCACAGCGTCTCATGAACTTAACCTGTTTAAGCCGTTGCATCATATACCAAGCCATTGTCAGCTTAACAGTGTTCCAAATAACCATAAGGAAACCAGATATATGGTCCACAACACTAGGCAAGAGCTGCAGTTTATAAGGGAACACCAAAACCTTCAGAAACCAGAACAAAATAAACATTTTGTTCAAACTGGCAGAACAGGATCGCAGTACTCAGCTGCGGAACATAAACGCATGGAGGCAGGGCCCATTCACAACTTGGTAAAACATTGGTCTTTGTTGAAGCCTCTGTCTATTGAGTGCAAATTATGTTGTTTATTTATCTAAAATTTGTGGCAATGAATATGTAAGACTCCATTAGCATTGTTCATTTTCTTACTGGGAGTTTATGCTTTATTCATTTTCACTTGTTCATGCTTCTCATGATTGAATGTTTTTCTCCTTAGCTTGGTGCTGAAGTTCGTGGCAAAGTCGACGGAGCCTTCGATTCGGGTTTCCTGATGACAGCAACGGTTAATGGGAGGATATTGAGAGGGGTCTTATTTTCACCTGTAACTAAGCTTTTTCTTGAATTACTTAATGGAACTTTCTAATTCATTTGTTCAAATACATCTTATTATCATTTCATTATTTTCTTTTATCAACTTTAGGGACAGGGCTTGATCTCTAGAGAGCCAATGCTTGCTAAAACACCCGCATCAACAAGCCATATTGCTGCCACTCAGCCTCTAAACTCAAGCAATTCAGAGCCGGTGAAGGCTTCCCAGTCCCACCCACCAACAATGCGTATACTGCCAGAACCGAGTCAAAGTCCTCGGAAAGCTTTAGTAAATGGACTGCATTCGGCAACTAAAGCTTCTTCTCCATCGAAGCTAAGACGTGATCTTGGAGATGTGGTTCTAACACTAGGAGGACCTGGAAGTGGCCATGCCTGACATTTTTATGCAAAATAGTTAAAAACCAGCTTGTGGTTGCGGGCATAAAATAAAATGATAGCCGTTTGCTTTATTATGTAAATGGTGATCCCTCCTAAAAGATGCCTGTAATTTAGGCTTTTGTGTTTGAGCATCAGTTTTTATCACCTTTTTTGCATGTAGGCTTGGCAATATAAGAGTGTTTTGTTTTGTTTTCTCCTTATCATTTCAAGGGCTCCATTAACTTATTTTCCGCAAAGGGTCTTGAAAGCATTTTAAGATAAAAGTGTTGACCACCCTTGGGCTTCATTAATTCATGATTAAGTCTAAAAAGTCATTGAATCCAAATAAAATCAAATTCTTAAGCGAGCATTTCTTTAAATCCAGTTTCAACATCAAATCTTGACAACCCTTGAAGTGACCAACACTCATCCAAGATTAAATTAAGACGATCATTGAATCAAAACTCTATCGAAGAGAAGAATCAAAGGATTAACTTAGATTAAATTAAAACGATCATGTGATTTTACGTTGATTTTAAGCTTGAAAATGGTGAATCTCGTTTTATTAAGTTAAAGTACTGTTTCAAAGCTATTTTCAATCTATTTTTATCCTATTAGAAGGTTTTTAATCTTAATTTAACAATCTTTTTCAAAGATTTGAATGATCTTTTCACTTTAAAGTTGATTTGACTTGATTTTTCAGAAAAATGATATCTATGTAATTGTAAAAAATTAAAGGTTTAAATATATAATTAGATGATATTTAGGAAGATTAGGATCGAAATTAAGGTTTAGAAACAAGATTTGAGTGGTTAAATTGTATTTTCGACAAAACTAGCTAAGTTTTTGGTATAGAGATCTAGAGGCTTTGATCTGTGATTTTAGAATGAATTAATCTTGTTTGTTGTTGTTTGTAATGCCTTTGTAATGTGTTTGATGTGTATGTAAAGTGCCAACTCATTTGGGAGCTTCTACAAGTAAGGACAAAGGTAAACAAAAGCTAACTTAAGCTTTGTTGTGGAAGCTAGTTGCTAAGGTGAGTGATCTTGTGTGCTATAATTAATGCACAAAACAATGAGTTAATGGGGGCTTAGGTGATCAAAATCATCAAATCTAAGTCTTAGAAGTAAGTGTTCTTACTTGAGTTTTGATTATTTGATCAACAAGATTATATGTGTTGTGAAAGGCTAAGTGTGTGATGTGATTATATATGTTGATTATGTGATTAAATATGCCTTGTGGATAGCTTGATTTATGCACACACATCTGGTATGAAAGTGAGTTTGGCTCAATAAGCAAAATGTTAGCACTTGTAGTGCATTATATGAAAGTGATAAGTGTGAGTGTGAACAAACCAGGAAATTATTGTGTGAAATGGATATATTGGACTTGTGAACCTTTGAAAATATTTGATATAGTTGGCATACCATAAAATTTGAGTACTTATCTATATGTTTTGCTATTGGGACATTTGGGACATGTGGAGGGATAAGGGAATCTGGAGCATTGCTCCATTCATGGGATATGTTGGTGTGTTGGAGAGTGTTAGTTTCATGCTACACTTACTTGGGACATTCGGACTCTTTTGAGTCATGGTGTGATGGAGATCCATGTATAAAATGAGAGCCTTTGATATGCATTTTCATCCCCACAAGTTGCCAATGTATCAATATGATATGATGGTTGACGATACTATGTGTTAAGTGTATTTAGCATGCTTGTTTTTAACTCTTGTGTTTGTAATTTATTGTAGCATATTGAGTACTTACTGAGCTTGGTTAAGATCACGCTCTTTTGTGTCTATTTTTGCAAAGGCATAGCTTGTGTGGAGTGACAAAGTGAGCATGTTGGTGATCCAAAGGAAAATGCACTTTGATTATACATGTGAGATGGTTTTTATTTTATAAGGGATGGCAATGTGGGTTTAAATTTAAGGGGATAGACTCTACTTTTGTTTTGGTTTTGTAAACGGACTTTCCATGGATTGTTTAAGAAATTTTATATTTGTTTTGTGGATGTTTTAATTGCTTAGATGATTGCATGAAGTATGCTTGCTGAATGCTTAGACTATATGTTGAATAGCATGCTTGTGCCATAGTGATTTGTGATTAAAAGTTGCTTAAATGATGTGTTAAAGGCTTGGACAGATGCAAAATGACCAAATGGTAAGATATGTACCTATAATGCACTTTAAATTGCCATATATGCAAGTTTGATATGTTGAGTACCTTAATTTGAGACTTAGAAAAGCATGAAGCATAGGTGACTGATTTGGATGTCAAAGCAAGTTAATGAATGATTTTGTGTATTTAAGTATGATTGACATGTTTTATGTAAGTTAATGACATGTTAAAATAGGGGAAACAACATGAAATCTCTATTTGGTATGTGTACTTGAGTGTCAAAATGCCTAATGTAAATGCTGTAAACTTTTTTGCAATTTTTCTAGTCAATGTCACGACAAACCATATAGGATGTCATGAAAAGGACTCGATGTCGCAACATGGGACTCGCGTGGTCGCAACACGACGTTCAGAGAGTTTTGGGCATGTTTTGAATCTGTTGTAAATAAGTCATAATTTTTACACCATAAAAATGGAGGCATTAAACACCACAAAATGCTTTAAACAATTTACATGACATGGATTTAAAATTGAATTTCAATATGTTAGTTTCAATTTCTTAAAAAAAATTATTTGGATATTCTGTAAAATTTACAATTTAGTCCTTAAACTTTGTTTTGAAATTAAATTAGTTTTAGATGTCGTTTTAAGCTAAAATTTTCACAAATAATTTAAAATAAAATGCCCAAGACACTGAACGAACCAAATTTCATGAATTACGAGTTTTTATTCTGATGTGTAAAATGACATTTTACCCTTATTTTTAAATTGCTAATTTGGGTTAATTGAAGCATGATTTAGGCTTGCATGACTAGAAATACTTGATTAAGCATGGTTTGATGGTGTAATGGTTGCTTTTATGGTGTGATTAGATGATCGGTAAGAAGAGTCATAAAAGTGGCTAATGTGATGTTCTGGATTTGGGTCAGTTTGTTTCGGCTAGGTTTGGGGCGCCACAATATAAAACCAAAACCTAATCCTAAATCTCATGCCACTATTCAAAATAAAATAATACAGTTTCTGAATAATAAAAATATATCAAATAATAGTCTAAAATATTTCAATAAGCTAAACTGAGCTGAGATACTCCAGATGTCTTGCTCGCATCCTAACTTGATGGGTTATCTATAAAGATGAAAATAAAAGGGAAGTGAGTTATGACGCTCAGTGTGAGTTCCATTACAAGTAAATCGGTGCCAAACAATAATCCAAGCATATGTAATAATAGTTTTCAATACATTAGTAATCATATAACATAGTAGAAATTGACAGTTCGTTCAAGCATGTTAATGCATGACGATGTAATATAATTAACAATTTCAGTTTAATAGTGTAAATAGATCCTACCCCACACTACACTCCACAATAAGAATACCCTAGAATTATTATATCTCGAACACTCTAGTTTATGGATAAACCACCAGTGTTACAGGTAATTCGCCGCTAGTGGTTGTGAATAAAAAACGAGTTTGAAGATACTAGCTGCCAGTGTAAGTTGTGGATGAACCACAAGTGCTTACAAATTCATACACTGCCATTAGTTGTGAATACACAACGATTTTGCAGATGAAAGCTACTAGTAATTTGTGGATAAACCATAGTATTTATAGTTTAAAACTGCCAGTACTTCCTCCTTTCAAAGCGTCCCGCCCTATGCAATGCAATATAACATTCGAGCATCAATACAATACAAAAATAATAAACATGTTTAACATGCTTTTATTTCAACAGTAACAATAGACATAGCTGTCATGTATTTAGTTTAACGGTACAGTAAGCATGTGATTCATGTAATCAATAATTCAGTTATATGATAAACAATAATAAATTATCGGTAATTCAATCATAGAAGCATGTATAATTCACATAGCATACTTCTATAGTGATAATCTAATCAATCAATCATGGAATCTAACATTAATCCTAAAATCAGGGACTCAATTGAATAAAAATAAATCACTAAAAATAGTTCAGGAACCATTCAAGGACTAATCTACATAAATCATAAAATTTTGGGCAAAACTATAATTTTTTAGAAGTAGGGGACACACAGCCATGTGACCAGACCGTGTGGAGGGCGTACACGGCCGTGTGAGAGACTGTGGCCATGTGGTGTTTGAAATATCAATCTACAGGGGAGACACGACCACGTAGAGAGGTTCAAACCGTGTGAGAAGCAAAAGCCCTGGGTTTTCAGGGGAACATGGTCGTATGGTCCACATGGGTGGCCCATATGCCCATGTGGTCTATTTTTGGCTCAATTTTGCCTTAATTTTATCATAAAAAAACACGCACCTATTATCGAAAGATGAGTGACGTCCCTGTCATTCAAACATGGTCTGAGATACCTGAATCGGGTCATTCAAACGATAATTAGGTGAGAATTAACAACGAATTTCAAGATTTATCCAAGATTGTCAAGATTTTTAGTAAAGATTCGGAAAGATCCCTTAATTTATATGAAAGATTAACATTGAATATAATTACTACGAGAATTTGGGATTAACTCCCTGAATTGAATTGAAACTTGCCGATTTTGGAAAGATTAGAGACGAAATTGACGGTGTTACGCTAAATTGATAGGAAGAACGAATGGGGATTGACTTCGGATTTGGGATAAAAATTAAATTTCAGCAATGGAGAGCAAAAATTTTGCAAAGAAAAGAGAGGAGAAATAGGAAAAAGAGAGAAAAATTCAATTTTTATTTGGAAAAAAAAAACCAGTTTTCAAGTACAATTAGGAAAAGAGTTGAATCTTTAGGGCTTTAAAACTCTAAGGAGCTGCTAGGTAAATTCCCCTAGCTGTTAAAAATAAAAGAAATGGAAAGAAAAATGATGTGATTTGAAAGCATTATTTAATATATATATCCTAGTTTGGTTTTGGTAAGTGTGGTTTGAACCTTACACTCCTATAGAAATACATTAACTACATAACCATCTAAATTAAACCATTTCTTAGTAATGTGGCACTTCTAACCTTATATATTCTGTGTTGTTACATCTAGTTCTTGACATTTCGTGTTTGGTTGTTATTTAAGCTTTAGTTTAGCATTGGATCCTTATGTCCATAACAATTAGTGGCATTGATAATTTTTATCTAATGTGGTTGGTACCCATAGGTTGATTTACTTACTAGTGCCGAAAATTAATAGCCCCAATTTCTATTTTCTAAGTGGTTACTATTAATTCTTTAGGTTCGATCCTCGATATACTCTAACAAATATTTTGTTGTAAATTTATTACTTGAACAACCCTACACTTGTGGACAAAAAGCTTCAAAATTATTTTATTTTATAACAATGTACTAAAGTCACTTTAAACATCACTCTCTTTTTTGCACCTGTAAAAATATAGGCATGTATGAATAGTGTCGTTTCATTACGCCCAATTTTGATCATATTGTTTACAACAATGTGCATTGGTTGTTGCCAGAAAAGGGTTGAAAAAAAAAAGTTTAAAACAATTTTTTTTTACCATTTCAACTTTACTTTAATTTTTTTTCTCCTGTTTGCTTTTTATTTTTTGTTTTGCTTAGCGGGTTGTTAGCCTTTGGGCTAGTTATCGCCCGCCTTTTTCCTCTCCCATCAACCTTTTCTTTATTCTTCATTCACTACACATCTTTTTTTTTTCAATTTGCAGATCTATTTTGTGGGTATCTTTGTTGTCTTCACAAGTTGTGATGAACAAATGACGGTGCATATCGTTCGCTAAAACTCTACTAGCCACTAGTATTTTTCTTGAAAAGTCGGTGACTTTTCGTCAACTTCTTAATCCGTTTTTGGTTTGAGAGCATTTTAAAATAATAAATGATTTCACGTGTCAATTTAAACCGATGTTGTCTTAAGTTTTACATGTTTTTTGTTTGTTTTTCCATTGTTTAATAAGTCTTCAGTTTTAGAAGTTTTTGTCTGCTCTTCTAGCACGTTTTTTAGTCTTGCTTTACAAGTGATTATAGGGATGATTTTATTGTCATCCTCTCTAGTTTGGTGAATGCTCGATTCATTTGTTGATATTTGTTTGCTGCTTTAGACCATCCGGGGTTGATTTCCTTATCGTATTAAATACTTGCAATCACTCCAGATATGTCGTGCTTGAGTTGTGACAAAGTCAATTGTCAACATGTCATAATGTTCTATTGATACTGATGCTATAGCCTTTGTTATGTTGATGGAGCTTGTCCTTCACTATCTACAACGAGTGTTTGCTATTTTTCTCTCTAAATTGTATGGTTCCATTCATTGAATAAATTAAATTACCTTTTAAAAAAAACTTTACTTTAAACTTTAAAATATGAAAAGTAATAAATAAATAAAAAAATTATCTGACAAACAAAAATTATTTTATATAATTGATCAGGATCGATAATCAAAAACACTATAATAAAACAAACCAAATATAAAAACATACCAATTCTAATAGAAAAACAATATGTCTATCGATGCAATATTTGCTCTAAACTTAAAAATCATAAGCTTTAAAATTTTAAAATTTTAATTTTAAACCTTAAATCTAAACTTAATTAATATGGTGTTAATTTTTATTTAATTATTAATACAAAAATTAGAAGAATTAAAGTAAAATATTGTTAAGGAAATTAATCTACTTGCTACAATCATGTACAAATCCGGTGCAGTTGTGAGAGAAAAGGGTAAGACTTAATTTTGATATAATTGCAGGAATCATGAAAGAAGGGTGTAAAACAATAATTTTAAAAATAAAAAGGGACCAGAGAACAGAACAAAAGAGAACAGAGAAAATCTGGGAGAAGATGGAGGTCGGAGTTGGCGAAGGCACCCACGCATCTCGCGCGATACTGTCCCTCTTTCTTTCTCATTTCTAATCGCATCATTATCTGATGATTAAAAACACCATTAATTCACGTAATATAAAAAACTTAAATTTGTTACCTTTTACCTTTTGAAAAATATGTTTTTCAATGCTCATTAAATCTTTTATTTTATACTATCATGTTTTAAATCAACATTTTTTTTATTTTTAAAATCACTTTGTCAGCAATGGTATACACTATAAATTTTTTTTAAAATTTTTTAAAAATATTTATAATTATACTTGAATTTTAAAATATGAAAAATAAATTAACTAAATTCTTGAAAATAAAGAGATATGTGTTAAATTCCAAAACATGAAGGGTATATGGATCTATAACATATTTTAACTAAATATTTTTTCACCATATTTTTTAAAAACACTTTTCGATTTTAATGGTAAATTGACACTAATTCCAATTCGTCGGCTTTAGTCTATGGATTATATTAATTCTTAATCCATTCATATTATATTTTTTTGATTCTACTTTGTGATTACTCAAACAGTTTGTTTGTATTGTGACAATTTGATACTTATATTTACTTAAATATATATGTATATTTATAATTTAATGGTAATGTAGTTGTAACACTTTAGAAAAAAAGCCTAATTCATGATTTAACCCTGAAGTATACTCATTTTTCCACTTTGGTATCTAATTTTTTTTGTCCCAATTCGGTATCTAAAGTATCAATTTCTCTATTTGTGGTTTTTTTATAATGAACATTAAAAAAAATTGTTAAGCAACTTTGGTCAATGAAAAAATGTCATGTGGTATATTTTAACCATTAAAATAAATTTTAAATTTTAAAAAATAAAAAATTATAATATTAAATATTTAAATATTAAAAAGTATCTTTGACTTTGACAAATCGTTGATTGGCATTGACCGATATTGATTAGCCATTAATCGAGTGTTGACTGGCATTGATCGTCCGTGTGGCACTATTAGAACACACCATGTATCGTTTTTTAAAATTTTTTTAGTATTATATATTATATTAATTAAAAATATAAAATAATTATATATTATACATAAAAAAAATTTTAAAAAGTTTTAAAATATTTTTTTATAAAATTATAAAATATATAATTATAAATTTAAAAATTATAAATAATATATAAAAATTAGAAAAGGCATTTGAATTTCAAGTAATTGCAAAAAACTTGAAATTTAAATTCCTTTTTAGAATTTTATAAAAAATATTTTTAAACCATTTAAATTTTTTTTACTTTTTTATAGTTTTTACAATTTTTTAAATATTATTATTAATTTCAACTAGTTTCTTTTCGATTATCGTGTTATTTTGTAAATTTTATTTATATAATTTTTTTTATAATTCATATGGATTTTTTTAGATTTTATATATATTTTTCTGAATTTTTATATTTTTATTTTATTTTTACTCTTTTAATATTAATATATAAATTTTTTTTATATAAAGATGTTATGTCGCTACAAGAATTTTTTTAACATCAATAAGAAAACGAAGGAATACTTGAGATGCGAAATTAAAAATTTAAATGGGACAAAAAAATTAGATAAAAAAAAAGGTGTACTTTGAAAGCTAAATAAAAAAATTAAGCGTTTTTTTTCCTATGAATTATTATAGTAATAAAGAAAAAAACATTAGGTGAAGAGGGTGAAGTTGAAAAGGGATGGAGGGGTCATTTCGAGAATGACGATCATCTAATCAGTTTTTTCAACTTTATTTCTCATATCATATCATAAGAAGTGGAGCGAAGTGAAATGAGACAGTGACTTGACCTCACCGCACCTCCTTTGCCTTTCTAATCTTTGCGTCATCTTTCCCTCTCTTTCTTTATTGTTGCACATTGTTGTTGTTGAGTTTCACCCACTTGCTTTGCATTTTGGATTTGGATCACTCCAAAGCCCCATCCAATTCTTATGATTATTGGGCTTCAATCTTCAGAGTGGTTGGCGATAGTCTGCACATGCCCCAACTCTTCTCTCTCCCTCACTTCAATACAGAAAGTAGATTGCATAAAACTGTGATTTTACGTTATTCTTATTCATTCTCAATAGAAGAATGACAAATCAAATTTTTCTTCTTTAAAAAAAATTAAATCTAATTAAAAATACTAAAAATTTAAAATAAAATTGATTTGTCATTTTTCCTCCTCTACAAAAATTTAAAATAAAATTGATTTGTCATTTTTCCTCCTCTACATATACCTAAGTGGATTTTATTCAAATAATACAAAAACTCTTTTATCAAAATAATTTAGGGTTTAGAATTATTTACTAAAATATTATAGTTGAACAGTTGCCTATATTATTTGACACTAAGTCACCATTTGAAATGACCCTCTATAAATATATGTGTGTTAAGTATACGTATTTATTGTAACGGTCTGATTTTCCGTGATACCAAAAAATATGATTTTAGAATTCTATTTTTATAAATCGAGTTTGTAAATATTAAATATGAATATTTACGAGAATAATATTAAAATATATTAAAAATTAACAGAGTAATTTTGCCAAAAAAATAGTTAATTAAGGCTTAGAAACTAAATTATAAAGTTCAATCGCTATAGAATTTTAATTGACCAAAATCCTAGGGACTTAAATAAAAAAAAACCAAAGGTCTTAAATGATAATTAACCTATTTTCCAATATGAATAATTGGAGAGTGATGCCATTTTCCACTATTGGATGATTATGGAATAATAATTGATTATTTTAGAAGTGAACTGAATTTTGGATAAGTAATTTTATTAAATTAGTGTTTAATCTAGGTATAGAGACTAAATTG